>NC_067480.1:113926539-114264456 GCF_947179515.1 Apodemus sylvaticus
GTTCTGGTTCCTATGTGGAGATACAGACAAATGGCACAACCCAAAATGCAAACAAAGTGCATAATGCATTTCATCAACTGACATCAGTAACTATGTCTGCACACTACTCTTGTCTGCGAATAGTGAATTTATGGTTTGAGGAATTAAAAAAATCTGAGATCATCCATTTTATCATTTATCATATTTTCTTTCTTTTTTGTTAAATGCATAATTTTTCCATTCCATTCCTTATCATGGTACTTAGGTCCACCAAAAAACATAGGAAATCATAATTATGTAGACTTAAGTCAGTGGTCCTTAAGCAATAAGACATGGATAGATGCTCAGTACCAAAATAGTTATTGATATATTCTCTGAATAATACAAATCCATAATTATTATCTACATAATTATGATATCTAGTAAGGGTTTATTGTTTTTTTCTAGCAGATTAGAACAGCGAGTGAGGTGTCCAGATGATAAGTATGCCAACTTAGAACAAACCCACTGCCTCGACAGGGGTTTGTAATTTCTGGCTTTTGAAGATCCACTGGGGATAACTCTAGGCTTCATGTCTCTCTCCTTATCAGCCATCACAATTTTAGTACTCTTCACTTTTGAGAAGTACAAGGATGCTCCTATTGTGAAGGCCAATAACCACATTCTCAGCTACATCCTGCTCATCTCACTAGTGTTCTGTTTTCTCTGCTCATTGCTCTTCATTGGACATCCCAACCAGGCCACCTGCATCCTGCAGCAGACCACATTTGGACTATTGTTCACAGTGGCTGTTTCTACAGTGTTGGTGAAAACTATAATTGTGGTCATGACTTTCAAGCTCACTACTCCATGGAGAAGAATGAGAGGGATGCTGACATTGGGGGCACCTAACTTGGTCATTCCCATTTGTACCCTGATCCAACATGTTCTCTGTGGCATCTGGTTGGTAACATCGCCTCCCTTTATTGACAGAGATATACAATCTGAACATGGGAAGACTGTCATTATTTGCAACAAAGGCTCAGTCATTGCCTTCCATGTTGTCCTGGGATATTTGGGTTCCTTGGCTCTAGGGAGCTTCACTGTGGCTTTCCTGGCTAGGAACCTTCCTGACAGATTCAATGAAGCCAAGTTCCTAAATTTCAGCATGCTGGTGTTCTGCAGTGTCTGGATCACCTTTCTCCCTGTCTACCATAGCACCAGGGGGAAGATCATGGTGGTTGTGGAGGTCTTCTCCATCTTGGCTTCTAGTGCAGGGTTGCTAGGGTGTATCTTTGACCCAAAGTGTTATGTTATTTTAGTTAGACCAGATTCAAATTTTGTACACAAGTGCAAACACAAATTGCTTCATTGAAACTTTAATATTAGGACAAAGTTAGATGATACTCAACATATTTTCTTTGTCTTAACAAATGTAGTACTTAATCATAGAAATATTTTAAGGGATAAACAAATTAGAACTTACATATAGAACAGTACTATTCATTGTGATACAAATGAACAATGTTTGGTAGAAAATGGGTTCATAAATAAATACACAATTCTGAAGAAATTGAGACTGAGGAATCTCATTATGTTGACTTGTGGTTTTGTGTGTAAGCCATGTACTTAATAAGTGATTAATATAAGGTGATGATAGTGATGGTGTATGGTACCCATTCTAGGTGAGTTATTCTTGGAGTTATAAGAAAGAGAACTGCAAACAACATAAACATGAAGCCAGTAAGCCACATTATTCCAAATGATTTCGTGGAGTGCTTGCATCCAATTTCATGCCTTGGCTACATGCAGAATTCTGTGACCAAGGTAAATAAAAAATAAACAGTTTTCTCAAATGTTTCTCTGATCATTGTGTGTTTTTGTTTTGTTTTGTTTTGTTTTGTTTTTAGAGCAACAGAATCTAAGATATCACCTAAATGTTAAAATGCTTCTGTTGGGATTCGAGATATCATAGATTTGTGATGCAATAAAAAGCACTTATTTGAAAAGAGAAACCAGAGGGAATTTTAGCAGAGTGTGAAGCACATGGACAGTGTTGCATATGACAGCATAGAAGCACTGGACTTTGGGGTAGCTTTAAAATGTACTAGAAATTTCTTAAGAATATCAATTAACCTAAAAGGAAAGAAATATTTTAAGAAAAGTTCAATGGGCTTCAGATTGTGCTCTGTAAATTTCTGTAAAACGACACAATTTCATTATGAAATGAAAGTGTCTCATTAAGTCAGGAAAATCACTAATGGAAATGTCCCCCACAAGACCTTTACCACATTAAGGGTGGCTCTGGCATTATATATAGCAGAGGAAGGCCTTGGGCATCAATGGGAGAACTGGCCCTTGGTCCCATGAAAGCTCAATGCCCCAGTGTAGGAGAATGCCAGGGCAAGGTGGCAGGAGTGGGTGTGTGTGGGGCACACACCCTCATTGAAAGAGGAGCAGGGCTGGGATACAGAGTTTTTGGGGGAAATTAGGAAATTGGATAACATTTGAATTTTATATACATAAAATATCCATAAAAAAGAGATACCACAAGGATTCTGGCATTTCTCTAATAGAGCCAATCAACTATCACAGATAATGAATTAAAATAGACACTGCATCCTTTTGAAACTTCTGTGTTGTTTATGTCACTCAGTGGTGTGCATTGATTGGTCTATTGGCCATGTTCTTCCTCTCCATGATTTTTTTCCCCTTTTCCTTTATTTTATCCTCCCTACCTCTCAAAGCCCTCCTGCAGATGCAGTCACATGGAAGCTGGAACTTAACCCTATTCATCTCCCAGCTTGTGTGTTCCATTATTTAAGATCCATTTGTTCTTGAGAGAGGGGCGTGACTCACTCATGAAAGGAAAAATGCAGCTTTGACCTTTATGCACAGGCCTGCTCAGAAAACCACATCCTGTTGGACAACAAATAGGGAGGGCAGGGCTCTTGTCGATGATTTCGATGCTAAATTCAGTCCGAGTTATAAGAAGTCATTCAGCTTCTCTGTGTAAAAGACAGTTCCACACTGGTAATTAATGACACAATTTTAAAATCTGGGCCTTTCTATTTCACGGAAATGTTAGGACAAAACAAAACAAAAACTTAAAGTCATCTATGTGTAACCTAGAATACAAACTCAGAACAGTCTGAGGATCAACAGAGCTGATGAAAACATAAAGGAAGATTGGAATGAGGCCGTATGATTACATTGTCCCCACAGACGCAGACTTTTATACAAGTCTCACCTTAGCAGCAATTAAATTGACCCAGCATATGTGGCTACTTAGGAAGAATTGCACTGTTGTGATTGTGTTACATTAAAGTCACCTTGCTGACTGAGAGCAGCTGAGGGAGGTTTTCTGAGTCCAGTAGTATTTAAATGAAATTTTCATCCATTCAAACAATGCCTGCTGAGCTTCTAGCACAACCCAGCACTGTGAAAGAAAAGGCTGCTGGGTAAAAAGCACGGGCCTTGCCTAACTTTTTTTTCTTTTTCTTTTCCTTTTTAAAAAATTTTTGTTTTATTCACATGTCAAATACCTTTCCAAGTAAGTTACCCCCTGAAAATCCCCTATCCCATCCACATTTCCCTACTCAACCCCCACCCACGCCCCAATTTCCTGACTTGTATTGCCCTATTCTGGGGGAATTGAGCCTTCACAGGACAAATGGCCTCTCCTCTTACTGATGTCTGAAACAGTCATCTTCTGCTACATATGTAGCTGGAGCTATGAGTCCCTCCATGTCATTTATTCATTTATTCATTATTTATTCATTATTCATTATTCATTATTTATTCACTTATTCACTTATTCGTTTATTCGTTTATTCATCCATTCATTCATTTATTCATTTATTCATGTATTCATGTATTCATGTATTCATCTATTCATCTATTCATCTATTCATCTATTCATTTATTCATTCGTGCATCTCTGCATTTATGCATTTTATGCATTTACTCATTTATTTATGTGTTCATTCATGCATTTGTTCATTTATGCCTTTCTGTGTTTTTGAATTTATGCAATTATGCGTTCATGCATTTAAACGTTTAAGCGTTTGTGCATTTATGTGTTTATGTGTTTACGTTTTTGTGTATTTTCGTAATTACGTATTTACGTATTAGGAAGCAGCTTTAGGGGACTTAATCCTGATTATAAGGATCCTGAGGGGTCCTCCATTTTGACATTAGCAGCCGGTTAGAACTTGTTTTCCTCCTTCCTGTCAGCCAGCAGGAAGTGTACTGGGGGCCCAGCTTAGAGAGGCTGCCTGCAGACAGTGGGCGGGGCTTAGCGCAACTGGCAGTTACTGTGGGTGGGACTTAACGCAGCTGGGTGTTATTGTGTGTGGGAGGGGCTCCGGTGACTGAAGGGGAGGTGAGTGGGCGGGGATAAGCATGAGTCTAGGCAAATTCTGGGCCACTCTAAGAACATGCCATGCCCACCGGGTCCAAACCCTGCCCACACGGCCCCAGCCCCGCCTCCTCTGTCTTCAAACCCCACCCATCTGAGGCCTCAGATAGTAGGTAGAGAAATCTTGTAATCGCATGGATATTAATATATATGTGAAAATATATGTATGTAAGGATTATGTGTTATCTGTCTGCTTTCTCCTCCACATTCTCCTCACTCACAATCTCCCATTGGCTTGGAGACAGGAAATCCATTCCTTCCAGATGGGAAACCATTACTAAATAATAACTATGTCTCAGTGGTCAGTGCTTTCATGGAACTTTTTTTCCGGTTGCTAAAGCCCGAATTTTGGGTGGTCTTGATCAAAGCAATTCATTCAGATCAGGCAGTGTTGCTTTGCTGAGACTCACTGCCCTTGAAGGTTGATATGGCTGATGTGGCTGCGATAAACCCAGAGCTCTTGCAGCTTCTTCCCTTACGGCTGAAGGACAGGTGGCCATTGCAGGAAAATGAAGATGGCAGCTGCTGTCTGTGAAGAACCTCTTAGCTTGGGACCTTTTTTTGGCACATTTTTGTCTGAGTCAGCCTGGGGCCTGATCCCAATATACAGGCTCATGATAGAACCGTGGTCACTGACAGGGGCCATAGATTGTGGCGATTTCTTCTGTTTGTCAGAAGCAAAAACTCAGATCAACCAACACCAAAATGCCAGCTACAAAAGGAGGTAAATGATTGATTGTTGTCATGGTGTTGTATGGATGATTGACAGTTGTCATGGTGTTGTATAAATGATTGATTGTAGTCATGATGTTTTTCTTGCTGGTGAGATTACTAGGGAAAGAAATGGAAGCCACAGTAACAAAAAAGGCTATTTTTTTTCCACTGGATGTTTTCAGCTCCTTTGTCGAAGATCAAGTGACCATAGGTGTGTGGATTCATTTCTGGGTCTTCAATTCTATTTCATTGGTCCACTTACCTGTCCCTGTGCCAATACCATGCAGTTTTTAAACACTATTGCTCTGTTGTATTGCTTGAAGTCTGGGATACTAATTCCCACAGAAGTTCTTTTACTGTTGAGTATAGTTTTAGCTATCCTGGGGTTTTTGTTATTCCAAATAAATTTGAGAATTGCTTTTTCTAACTCTGTGAAGAACTGAGTTGGGATTTTGATGGGGATTGCATTGAATCTGTAGATTGCTTTTGGCAAGATGGCCATTTTAACTATATTAATTCTGCCAATCCACGAGCATGGAAGTTTTTTCCATTTTCTGAGGTCTTCTTTGATTTCCTTCTTCAGAGACCTGAAGTTCTTGTCGTATAGACCCCAGGGAACCAAATAACCCTATTAAAAAATGGGGTACAGATCTAAACAAAGAATTTTCACCTGAAGAAATTCAGATGGCCGAGAAGCACCTTAAGAAATGCTCAACATCATTAGTTATTAGGGAGATGCAAATCAAAACAACCCTGAGATTTCACCTCACACAAGTCAGAATGTCTAAGGTTAAAAACTCAGGAGACAGCAGGTGTTGGTGAGGAAGTGGAGAAAGAGGAACACTCCTCCACTGCTGGTGGGGCTGTAAGATGGTGCAACCACTATGGAAATCAGTCTGGCGGTTCCTAGGAAAACTGGACATGACACTTCTGGAAGACCCTGTTATACCTCTCCTGGGCATATACCCAGAGGGTTCCCAGGCATGCAATAAGGACACATGCTCTACTATGTTTATAGCAGCCTTATTTATAATAGCCCGAAGCTGGAAAGAACCCAGATGTCCTTCAATGGAGGAATGGATACAGAAAATGTGCTATGTATACACAATGGAATACTACTCAGCAATTAAAAACAATGAATTCATGAATTTTCTAGGCAAATAGTTGGAATTCAAAAATATCATCCTAAACGAGGTAATGCAATCACAAAAGAATACACATTGAATGCAATCATTGATAAGTGGATATTAATTAGCCCTGAAACTCTGAATACTGAAGATATAATTACCATATCAAATGATTCCCATGAAGAGGGAAGAAGAGGGCCCTAATCCTGGAAAGGCTTGATCCAGCATTGTAGGGGAGTACCAGGACAGAGAAAAGGGAGGGGGAAAGATAGGAGAATGGATGGAGAGAAGAGGACTTATGGGACATATGGGGAGGGAGGAACTGGGAAAGGGGAAAGCTTTTGGATTGTAAACAAAGAATATATATATATATATATATATATACATTTAATGTATATATATATATACATTAAAAAAAAAGAATTTCACCTGAGTTTGTCACTAAACTACATCTATATAACCTCTCTCCCTCTCCCTCTCTCTCTCCCCCTTTTATCCCCCCCCTCTCTTTCTCTCTCTCTCTCACACACACACACACACATACATACACATACATACACACACACACATACACACATACACACACACACACACACAGGCACACAGAATTAAAACACAGATAAGCCAGTAGAGAGTAAAATGGCTGTTGTCACTGACAATATGAGTGGTCCGCATCCATCCATTTGAGATTTCTTTCCTTTATACCATTTCTGCTTCTGAATGTTCCCCATTTGTATTCAAATTTTCCTTAATGAATGAAATGATTGCTACTGTACTGAATGCCATGTCACTTCCAGGAGAAGGGTTCAACGAGCTCTGAACCAACCAGAAGATGACAGCGCCCATAGCAGTGGAGACATGCTTACCCCAGGTGAATCCTGGAGCCAAGGGGGTTCCCAGAAACGACTAAAATCTAAGGCTACATGAGAAAGGGACCTTGAAAGGAAAGACACCCAAACTTTGTGGAGAGCATACACCTTGAAATCCTTCAATATATTCCCCGTGAGGAGCCCGAGCAAAACTAAACAAGAGCTTCATTTTGCCCTTGTGGACTTCTGAGATGGGCTCGATATTGTCAAGTACTCAAGTCAGCAATCACCTGGCATTTAAACTTAGTTTGAACTCATGATTAAAAGGAGTTTGGTAACAAAAAGGCAGTCCTTAGGACAAATTTCGTTTTCTTGTTTCCAACATTTATATATTATAATCATTTACAAATGTATAATAGAACACAAATTGCCAAGGAATCTTACAAATGTAATAAATGTGATAAGAATTCACAACACATTTATCTATTAATATATAAAAGAACACATTCTGTAGAGAAATGCTGTGCATAAGCAACATTTTAAAGCGTTTGTATGTAACAGTAGTCTTAGAAATAGACTTTGAAAATTCATGAGAAAAAGTCATAATTTAGATAAATGCCATAAACATAGATGATGTGTTAGTGTTTTGCAGTTTCTGGTATCTTTATACAAGAGTAAACTCTTTAGTATGCAATCAATCTACTATAGCCTTTACATATTACAGTAGTCTTTAAAGGCATTCCTGAAAACCAAAAGTACTCTGTGACTACAAATATTTTGGCAAGTACTGAAGCAACACACTTATATTGTTTTACTCAAGATTATTTATTTTTGTAAAAACACTGTGACATGTATCAAGAATCAATTCAAACATTATAATTCCCCTCAATTTGATTTGCCCTTGAAAACATGTATTGACTAAAGACACATGAAGCCAACAGTAAGGAAATCTTTTTAGATTTCACAATGAAAGAAATTTTGCAGGTGTAAGAATTTATGGTAGTGTACTAGTGCCTTTTATGTTGTAATTATAAAATATAATGTCCAAGACAACTTCTGAAAGAGTTGAATTTGGTTTATGAATCCTGAGGGTTATGGGCTGACCATGATAGTTGATACCCATCAAATGTCTAAGAAGTGGGAGAATTAGCCTGAGGCAGAGAGAGCTTTCAAATTGCTTATCCAATGCAAGAGTTCATCTAAGTGTTCATCCCTGGATCATATACACCCAACCAACAGAAATGCAATCAGCATATTGTATTCTCATATTTGCACATACTTTCTAAAACATACTGACTTGAAATGAATGACTTGGAAGGGAAGAAGTGGGGAAGGCATTGAGAGATAACAAGGTATAACAAGATATAATTTAATTAAAAAGTCAAATAATTTTTCAATAAAATCACAGGTAGACAGGCAGCATGCTAGTGAAGAAGATTGTGAACTGAAAGAAGATAAGGTTCACTGCCATAAACAACTTGGTAGGTAATCAAGTCCTGTAAATACAGTCCCAAGGGATCTGATGCTCCTTGGCCTTGCAGGTATTGCACACAGATATACGCACGCAACACATCCATGCACATAAAAATGAAACTATAAAGGAATTGACTATAGTGCTGACTTAGCCCTGAGACAGAGCACAGTCAAGGCTAGTTAAAATCAATTCCTTCTGGTGTGGATTTAGGCACAGCTGTGGACATTCTTGGAACCGGCCTCCTTAGAGTCAAAACCAGCCATTTTCTAAGGATAGAATAGCACCACGTAGCTGTTCATCTGAGATCTGCAACCACAGTGCTATTAGAACACTTTTCCTTGATGTTATTTGTATTCTTTGTCCTTGAAATGTCAGAAAAAAAATTGTTAAATCTCTATATGCTTGAACATGGGAAATCTTTCAGTCTTTTTTTTTGTTTTGTTTTTTTTTTTTTACCTTTTAACTCTGTTATTACTTTCATATTTTTGTCTAGTTCTTACCTCTCTCATGGTACACAATCCCAAAAATGCCCATCTCATTCCTCTACCTCCCTCTCTCTAATAGCATGTTTCAATCCCTCAACACCCAGTTCAAACTACTAGAAAAAATATTCAATAAAATCATTAAAAAAAAAACCTTCTCAAGCCTAAATAAGAGTATGGCAATAAATATCCAAGAAGCCTATAGCACCCCAAAAAATTTAGACCAAAAATAAAATTCTCTTGTCACATAGTAATCAAAACAGTAAATGTGAGAGCTAATTCTGTGCCACTGTTCTCCATCTTCAACTACTGCAGTGTGAGAGAGGGTCTTCCAAGAGTGATGGCAATCCTATGAGTACAGTTAAGACTACCACATCTGTACAAAGGGACCCCCACAGAGCACTCACATCAAAAGAACTGAGAAGTAGCCTGGGACATGACCCTTCCATTATCCTCCTGCACCCAGAGCTGATACTGTGCCACAGTGCTTCTTATCCAAATTCTGTGGGGAGAGAGCTGATCTCCCAGGAATTCCATCACACGTGTAAGCATAGGTACAACCTCCACTTCTGCTCAAATCCCAGGCCCAAGAGGGACCCACCCAGAGCCATCAGGACACAGGAACCAAGGAACAGCTGGGGACAGGATCCTTCTGGGTTCTGTCTGCAACTTGGAGCTAGCTGGTTATGTGTCAATGCTTTCCATACCAAAATTACTCCTGGAGATCTTGTTTCTCAGGAGTACTGGCACACACACAGGTCTGCAGGAGAGACATGCCTCAGTCAGAGAAAAAACAGCTAACACTAGAGATAACTAGAGAGCAAGACACAAGTGTAAGAACATAAGCAACAGCGCCCAAGGCAAATTGGTATAATCAATATTGAGGTCTCCCACCACACCAAGTCCTGGATACCCCAGCATATCAGAAAAGCAAGACTCTGAATTAAAATCATATCTCACGATGATGATAAAGGACTTTAAAAAGGGCTTAAATAACTCCCTTAAAGAAATACAGGACACAGGAAAACAGCCAGAATCCCTTAAAGAGGAAACACAAAAATCCCTTAATTTTTTTCAGAAAAATACAACTAAAATGAGGAAGTAGTTGAACGACATCATCCAGGGTCTAAAAATGGACATAGATACAATAAAGAAGTCATAAAGGGAGACAACCCAAGAGGTAAAAAACCTAGGAAAGAGATCAGAAGTCATAGTTGCAAACATCACAAGAATGCAAAAAAGAGAAGAAAGAATCTCATGTATAGAAGATGCTATAGAAAACATTGACCCAAAAGACAAAGACAATGAAAAATGCAAAAAGTTCTTAACCAAAAACATCCAGGAAATCCAGGACACAATGAGACATACCAAATCTAAGGATTATAGGTATAAAAGAGAGCAATGTTTCCCAACCTAAAGGGCTAGAAAATATCTTCAGCAAAGTTACAGAGAAAAACTTCCCTAACCTTAAGAAAGAAATCTCCATGAATATACAAGAAGACTAAAGAACTCCAAATAGACTGGACTAGAAAAGAAATTTCACCTCTCACATAATCAAAGTACCAAATGTACAATTCAAAGAACGAATATTTAAAGCAGAAAGGGAAAATGGTCAAGTAACATATAAAGACAGACCTTTCAGAATTATACCAGACTTCACCACAGAAACTTTGAAAACCAGAAGATCCTGGGCAGGTGTCATACAGACACTAACTGACCACAAATGCCAGCCCAGGCTACTATACCGAGCAAAACTCTAAGTTACCATAAATGGAGAAAACAAGATATTCCATGTCAAAAACAAATGTACACAATATACTTACACAAATTCAGCCCTAAATTGTATAATAAATGGAAAATTCCAACACAAGGAGGGAAACTCCATCCTAGAAAAAAGCAAGAAAGTAATCTTTCAAAAAGCCCAAAACAAGATAAGCATACAAACATAAAAATAACAGGAAGCAACAAACACTATTCCTTTATATCTATTAATATCAATGGCTGATAAAAAGAAAGACTAATGGACTAGATATGCAAACAAGACCCAGCATTTTGCTGCATACTGGAAACATACCTCAGTGACAAAGAAAGGCACTACCTCAGATTAAAAGGTTGAAAAATAATTTCCAAACAAATGGTCGCACGAAACAAGCTTGACTAGATGTTGTAATATTGAATAAAATTGACTATCAACCAAAAGTTATCAAAAAAATATAAGGAAGGACACTACACACTCGCCAAGGAAAAATCCACTCTCAGTTATGTACATCTATGTACTCTCAGTTATGAACATCTATGTGCCAAATGTAATGGAACCAGAATTCATGAAAAAAACTTTACTAAAGCTAAAGGCATGCATTGCTCCTCACAATATTAGTGGGAGGTTTCAACACTCCAGTCTTAGAAATGAACTGATCATGGAAACCGAAACTAAATAGAGACACAGGGAAACTAACAGAACTTATGAACCAAATGCATCTATCAGAAATTTATAAAATAGTTCATCCTAAAGCAAGAGTATACCTTATTCTCAGCACCTCATACTGCCTTCTCCAAATTTGACAACATGACCAATCACAAAACAGACCTCAACAGATACAAGAAAGTTGAGATAACCCCATGCATCCTATCACATTACCAAAGACTTGGGCTGGGTTTGAAAAAACAGAAAGCCCACACAAACATGGAAACTGAACAATACCCTACTCAATGATAACTTGGTCAAGGAAGAAATAAGTTAAAAAAATTTTTAGACGTTAATGAAAATGAAGGCACAACATACCCAAACCTCTGGCACACAACGAAAACAGTGCTAAGGAGACTCATAGCTCTGAGTATTTGTAATTCCCATAAAACCTGTGGAAATTATAGGACACTCATACACTAATATCTTTTCATTCACACTGAGCAGTGGTGCTCAGCCTTAGAAGAAGTGTATTGAAGGTGTCTTGAAGGCACAGTGCAGCAGAGGCAGGATTACATCTTCAAAGCAAGTCTTAATTGCAAATAATTAGCCAAATCTCAGCTACAGAAGACATTGTTCTAATCACAAACAAATATTAAATACCAAAGCTTCTGAGCAAAAGAATGAAATTCTTAAATATGAGGAAACTATGGAGAATAGAAACAAATAAGTGATTAGAGCATTTACTCATAGAGAAAATGACATTCAAAAAGCAATAGGAACCATTGACTTTTTAAAATGATAAACATGTTTGAAAAAGACACATAGGTATATTAACATTTACAAAGAGCAGACATTTGTTGGTAGAGGGCATGACAGTAAAAAGATAGTTTTTGACTTTGTCCCTATGGGCAATGTTACTGGGGCCAATCACAGTACAGGGAATGTTTTGTCTCACAAATTTGTTTGCTGACTTAACTATATCATTGAACATTCCACATATCTCTACAGGAGAATCCCCTAATTGGTAATTCAATATTCATTGGCTCAAGCTAACCTACCCAAATTTTACACCCCCACAATCTGGTGTGTTTTCTTTCACATACATGCATTAATACATGCTGGCAATTTACTGGGATTAAAGGCGTGTGCCACCATGGCTCAGCAAAAATATCTTTAATGACAGCATGCATTCAGCTCTGGCTAATGCTCTTTTAGTTTCATGCCCCACGTTATACTTTAAACAATTAAATAGGGACAGGAGACTGAAAGTCTCATCAATTAGGTAGATGGAAGTTTTACACAGAAAAGATATTCCTGAAATTATTTCCTAAGTACATCAGTGCCCTCATACAAAGGGTCATTCTTCAGTGACAGGGTCGTAAGTCGTAAGTCTCAAAGGATGAAAATGGAGGTAAATATATATACATTTGTGGTGGGAAAGTCTTACAGGAGCCATGTCTTATGCCTTATGGTAAGTAGATCTCTTAATAATAGCAATTTGTCCTTCAGTGGGGGTGAATTGGTCAGTCTGTTGACCATGTTCTCCCCAGCATAAAATTTTAATTTATTCATAGGTATATAGTGACCAGGATGGAGATATGGGCATCTCCACAGCACCTGAGTTGATGTGAACTGTGACATTGTTCTCTTGACTTTGGAAACCATGGGCTAGAGACCTCTAAAGAGAACGACCTTTCTATGTAGTAGGGAATAAGCCTAAAAAGACATTTCCTGTGGTGGCTTGAAGCACAAGTAGGAAGGCAGAGAAAACACCTGCTGCTTAGATCTCCACTTCCTCACAGAGATGCAAGAGATGTGACCTTTAGAGCAGGCATCTCTCTCCTGGACCAAAATCTTTGGTGAGCTACTGGGTGCCAGGCATGCCAGGCATACTCTTTTCTCTTTGGAAATTAATTCATGGTGTTCTGTCCATTCTGTATGTCTTCTATCTGTTGAAGATCACTTGTGTTCTTGTACTTACAAATGCTGTTGGATGACCATCATCCCAAGCAGCCCTCCCCAAAGTGAAGCAGGTAAAGACAGAAATGAAATGCTGACTACAGAACTACTGTTGATGACCAATAAGAGAAATGACTTGTGAAATTCCCTGGTCAAAATCTCTTAAGGATTCTTGGACAATATGTCTATATTGTTTCAAACACCATGAAGGTCTGGGGTCTGCAATGTTATACTCATCTTATCATTTTAAGTTCTTGTGTTATAAGAGCTGCAACTTACAGGTGTCCCTTTTATAAGTTACAACATTGGTAAAGAAAGTTGGCTTAATACTTTTAACTCAGAGTAATTGAGAACATTTGGCATGAGCCAATGCAGGGAAACAGGTCTCTAAGTTACTTCTAAATTGGGTAATATTTTATGCAATTCTTATTCTAGAATCCAGACTTATAAAACAAAGGATTTAGGGCAATTACTCTTTGGTGAGGTATTGGCATTGTGAGCAGGTATTGGCAACCAAACATTTTAATGTGTGATTAATGCTTTTGGTGATGATTTTAAAGAGAATGGATTTTTTGAAATTGTGTTTTGCCTTCCAAACTTATGGTTATGCTCTAGTATTGCAAAAAAAAAAAAAATAAATAAATAAATAAACCTTCAAAATTATGGTTTATCTACCAGTGGTCCATTGAAAGTAGTTTGCAGGTTGATCACAGGCTCATGATTCTTAATTTACCAATGTTTTGTAATTAGGATGGTTATCAGAGTTATAAAAGTTACAAACAGCTGTGGCCAGTATGCGATGCTGCCCCTTTTACACAAGCTGTATTGGATGTAGTAGTATAAGCAAAATTTAACCACCCCATGTGTGGAAAGTTGATCTCAGTGGGAAATTATTTGGTATCAAATAGGCTTCTAATGAACTGTTTCATGGAATTTATCAATAGACTACTAAATGCTGTTGGTAGAATTTTCAGAGACCCTCAAGCAGGGGTTCCTTTTGTTACACAGTTGGTTTATGAGAATGCTATTGTAGTCTTCCATTTAGGCATACAAAGCAAAAACAGACTCATTCATCTTTGGGCAGAAATCCGATACTCATACAATCAAGATCTGGCTATGGCTGTTCCCTTGTAGGGTTCTACAGTAAAAGTAAGGCTTTCCCAGCACAGAGGTGATAAGGAATATTTTAAGTATCGGGGCATTAATAGTTTTAGGAAAGATTGTCCAAAAAAATAAAGAAATAGAGAGTAGAACTGCTCCCCTGGAGTATTTCCTCACTGCTGCAGGTGTAATCATTTGCCCTGACCTCAGACAATAGGCTCAGATTAAGAAACTCACATTTACATCTTAATTAATGCAAACCTCAGCGAGGCCTAGTGAGGTGTGTGAGGCACTGCTTTGTCTTGCAAATTCCACCCAGGGAGTTACAGGCTGGAACCTCATTACTAACAGATTTTTCCAGATATTGTTCAAAATATAGTTCAAACTTGAGATTTATGAAAGGTTAATGAGGAGAGGGTTTAACATTTGAAATATAAATAAATAAAACATTCAGTAAAAAGTAAATCCACATACTTTTAAAAACGTATTATTATGAATAGATATTTTATTTCTAATTGTTCACCCTCTTGATCATCTTAGTTATTAAGGTATGCTATCATACTCCTGTAACTTCAGAACACACAGGCAAAAATCATTCCTTGTAAATTTTGGGAACACAGGGCTATATAGTGAATTCTCAGCCAGCTAGGTGTACTCAGGGAGTAGTGTCTATTGTGTGGATGACACGGCTTACTCCATGTATATACACTTTATTATGCAATCCATATCAAACTATAGTCACACTGCCATGTTTATTGTTACCCCTAAAACATATACTCTATAACCCACATTGATTATTGCCACTGTGGACTTATTTATTAGAAATTCAGTCACCTTACTCTTCAGATACCAAGGAAATAAAAATATTCACAAGACAGTATAAAAGAAATCCAGAAATGCACATCATTTTGCTAAATTTTGCTTGTAATATAGCATCAGTGATAACCACACAACAGAGATAATGATTTCTCAGTCATGGAAGAAAAGAACTTTTTAGAGATGGTGGTCTTGATGTGATTCCTTTGCTGTTTGTGTTGTTCATGTATATTTTTAAATTTATTTTATGTGAAAGAGTGGTTCTTTTTTGCTTAATTTTTTTATCCCTACCATTTGGCTATGACCATCTTACAATTAGTTCCCTCAGCTGCCAAAAGAGGTTATCAGATCCTCTATTATCAGGTGTTCCTTGTCAAACACCATATGCGTCCTCCCTGAGAACAACAAATGCTCTTATGAGCTATTACTCCAAATTCCGCACTAGGTCTTTGACTTCCAGCACTTGTGCTGCACTAATTGAACTGTATCATTCCCACTTAAATGGAGATACCTCTTCAGATGGGAAGGTACAGGTAAGTGAGGTATGCATGCTAGTTATCTTAGGATACCACTTATTTATGCAGGGCTATATTGTCCCCAATGATCTCTGTGGGTTCAAAATCACGGCTCTGCATCACTTACTTTACAATGAGTTTTGGAGGAGATAGCTCACCTCTACTCTAGAATGGCAATGTAGATTAAGCACATCTACAAAGTACAGAATTGATATAATCCTCCTTCAGGCTGGAGTATTATAATGAATCCTTCTTTAAAACAAGAAAAGAATATTTATCTAAAAACTGTTGGAAGGAAGATCCAGTGTAGCCACAGTGTATGGATCTACAGTCTAGACTACGGGTTTCTGCGGGAAAGCATGTCTGTCCAAGCCTGGAAAATTAGAGGGACAGTTAAAGAGGCCCTTTGGCCAAGGAAGGTCACAGAGTATATTGAGGATGTATATCTTCTAGCTGACAACTCACTACTTACAAGGAGGGCTATAGGGAGTGATTGGCAGGCCTCATTAGAGACAGAATGATATGGTTTCTGCCTTTGGAATAGAACCAGCAGGCATGGTCCTCTAGGAGTGTTGATAGTTGATGTCTGTATAAATCTATTTTACATAATAATGACATATTTTACATTCCTCCTTTGAGAAATGTCCTTCTTAATGTTAAGGAATCCCCAATAATCCGAGTTAGCAGTAGTCCAGAAGCAAGGTGTGGCTAATTTCTCAGCAAATAGTAAAGGCTGGGGCCTTCTGGACAGCCATTTATGCTATGCAAAATTCTTTAAAAATATGATGTGCAAAATAGATAATTTCTCAACTACATGAAAATATAGAAATGCGATATGAATTATATAAGGGGCTTCATAAAATTAAAGTAACAAAAGCAGCTGAACTGTGTCCCAACTTATCTGAATCATGGTGAGAAAATAAATAAAGATATTTAAGTAATTATTTTCGTTAATAGGCAGGCAGATTACTGAGCTTAAGGTCAGCCTGGCACAGAGCAAGGTTAGGCCCTAGTATTGTAGAAGTTGTAATTTCTAGAAAGGGTACTCACAGCTTGCTTATCCTTTGTGCTTAACAGAGGCAAGCGGATCTCTAAATTATTTTGCAAAGTTAAAGGGAAATATGTAATTGTTGTCTCCTAAGTAGCAAGGAGCTAGTTTCATAGGATTCTGATTTGTAGGATAATCAAGAAGTTTAAGTGGATTTTTTTTAATTCTCAGAAGCCAGGACAACTCCCAGATGGAGAGATGTTTTGTTGGTGTCCAGGTTGAGCTGAGCAGCTCTGTAGACAGCATAGTGCTTGTAGCCCCTTAACCATTGTCAGAACATCGTTGTATTGATGAGTGAAGCCTGGTCAAGTCATTTAACCTTTCTTCCTTGGTTTTCTCTTATGTAGACTGGAAATGATAATATCTGCCTTTGATCTCACAGGGATGCTTCAATCCATTAGAGTCATTAAAACACTTTAAGTAAGGTATAAGGCACTAGAATCAAGGCGCCTTCATTATTGTTATCATTATTGTTACTTTAGGGGGGCACTTACTAATCCTAAATAGTCAAGTCTCAGAATATGTTCTGTGGGCGTGAAGCGTTAGCTTCAGAGGTCAGGTTTTTCCCTCTTTTCTCTTGTGCTTAGGCTGTTTCCCCTTACCTCCATTAATTTGGAGAATGCAAAAATTGTAACAAAGGCAAAACACAAAAATGAATGTAGAAAGCAAGGAACCGAGGTAACTTTCTTAGGATCCCTGAGAGCTTCGGGCTTCCTAAAATGGAATCAGTTTGAAGGTCTTGCTCCATTGTTCGTCTCCTGTCCATGAAATGAATGATCAGGAGTTCTAAAGTGCTTTTGAGTAATTACCTACCCACCCTCCTATCTGCCTCCCACCCTGCCCCCCCTTTTCTTAAAGTACTGTTTTTTTAGCAAAGAGCAAAATATTTGGAGTTGATGGGTAAAGATCTCTGTCTTTGGAAAGTGTTCAAAGGCATTTTGTACAAGCTGATTGTATTTCGTAGATCAGCCCCTTCTGGCATTTTGTCTTGAATATTTCCTTCCTCACACCTCATATACTGTCCCAGAAGGTGATAGATTTCCATATGGCCTTGGGTGGCACCAACTTGATGTCTATGAAAAAGTGGAAGATGGAGGTCTACCCAGAACAGAGAGTTCCTGTCCTGGTTCTTTTGATCTCACAGATGTCACTGTGCTGAAAGAAGTTAACCTGTGCTTCCTTTATCTTTGCTCTCTGAAACTGAAGAATGTGGCTCTGCCGGTGCTTTGTCTGCCTTCTTACTCAGTAGTCAGAGTTGATACTCTGACTACTGAAATAATGTTTACTCCATTTCTAAACTGATCTACCTCAAACACTTTTGATTTGGTGGCTTATACCATTTGCTAGCTACAAAGCACTAACTTCTCAATAAGAGTCTTTATAGTTAATGCACATAGTCCTTATAGTTAATAATCTTGTAATTAATATAACTGAGCATCCTAGTCTGAACTGGGACTTTACATAGCCCTGAATGTGCAGGAATTCACTATGTAGACTAGGCTGGCCTCAAACTCACAGAGTTATACCTGCCTCTACTGGATTAAAGGCACACCTGGCTCTCCCCTCCCCTCCTCTCCCCTCCCCTCCCATCTCTCTTTTTTTGAAATGCTTTTTGTCCAGTAAAACATGGATGTCATATGGATGTCAGAAACCATCTATATTTGATTACAAATACTAAAGAATTTACAAGCCCGAAATAGATAAGGACTAGTAAAGTCACACTATCTATCATTTATTATTTGGGTTTTATACTAGTTATTGAATAATTAGAATCCCAAAGTTTTGACAGATATGCTGCTTTTAAATTTTGGTAGGTTTATTTGTTTGTTTTTTAAACTCCTAACTTAAATAAAAGAAAACTTACAGGCTAGCCGAATTCTATAGAATTAATTTGTTTGTATGGAAAAAATTAGATCACATTACATATTTAATAATGCATTTTGTTGGAATAATATGGTTACATGAAATTATAAAAGTAAGTGGAATATGGATATTATGGATAAAACATTTTCAGAATAAAGAATAATCTCTTAAGTTTCAAACTGCCTTTGCTGCCTCTACATCTAAAGAATTTTATATATATATATATATATATATATATATATATATATATAATATATATAATTGTGTGTGTGTATACATATATGTATATATACATCACACTCATGTGTGATGATTTGGTATTGATCAGAGTCAGGCAAGCTTTTTCTTCAGCGTTACCTGAACTTATTTATTTATTTATTTATTTATTTATTTATTTATTTATTTATGAAGAGTTTCAGCAGCACCCATCGTGTTCTTCCCTGTTGTGATCTGCTCCCCAAATTCCATGGGAGCAGCTTCATTTCCTGTTACATTTCAAACACAGTTTGGGTGATTTCCAAGGTCATATTCTCCTCTGAGCTACTTCATATCTCTTTGAGAATCCATTCGTGGCCTCATGGACAGTGCTATATTTCCTTCATTCCCTGTGTGGTACGCCTGGGTGGTTTTTGAAGTAGGTAGGGGAATGAACAGGAGCAACGACTGCTGGGGCTGTGGGAATGGAGGAGCTAGGAGTAGATAGTGAGGAGTCCCCTAATCTCTCAACTTCCCTGCTGCCCTCAGGGTCCAAAGCTTCCTTAGAGTTTGTTACTCTTTTTGTTCACTTCTCTTTTCCCAATACCATTTAAATGGAAATAATCCCAAGGAATAAAATTTAATCTGCTAAGGTTCAGCTTTGAAAGACCACAAACCGTGGTATTTTGAAGATTCATGTTTTAGACTCAGCATGTGGGTACAGATAATATTAAAAACTTTAGTTACTTATATTCCCCCTAATACTGAGTATATGTTCCGAGAGCCATTAAAGGAAGCTGAATACTTGGTAGCTTGCTAAAATGTCATTTTAGGTAACTTTCATGTCATTTCTTCCCACAATAGAAGTGGCTTATATTTTTCTTGATATAAAAATAAACCACCTGGTCATTTCATTGGATGCTGAAAAAGAATTTGATAAAATTCAGCATCCTTTCATGCTTAAAGTATTGGAAAGAACAGGAATTCAAGGCCCATACCTAAACATTGTAAAAGCAATATACAGCAAACTAGTAGCCAACATCAGACTAAATGGAGAGAAACTTGAAGCAATCCCACTAAAATCAGAGATTCGACAAGGCTGCCCCTCTCTCCTTATATTTTTAATATTGTACTTGAGGTACTAGCTTAAGCAATTAGACAACATAAGGAGGTCAAAGGGATACAAATTGAAAAGGAAGAAGTCAAACTATCACTATTTGCAGTTGATATGATAGTCTACCTAAGTGACCCAAAAAACTCCACTAGAGAACTCCTACAGCTGACAGACAACTTCAGCAAAGTGGCAGGTTATAAAATCAACTCAAGCAAATCAGTGGCCTTCCTATACTCAAAGGATAAGCAGGCTGAGAAATAAATTAGGGAAATGACACCCTTCACAATAGCCACAAAGAGTATAAAGTACCTTGCTATGACTGACCACACAAGTGAAAGATCTGTGTATGACAAGAACTTCAAGACTATGAAGAAGGAAATGGAAGAAGATCTCAGAAAATGGAAAAATCTCCCATGCTCATGGATTAGCAAGATTAATAATAGTTAAAATGGCCATTTTGCCAAAAGCAATATACAGATTCAACGCAATACCCATCAAAATCCCAACTCAGTTCTTCATAGAGTTAGAAAGACAATTCTCAAATTCATCTGGAATAACAAAAAAACCCAGGATAGCTAAAACTATTCTCAACAACAAAAGAAATTCTGGGGGAATCAGTATCCCTGACCTCAAGCAATACTACAGAGCAATAGTGTTAAAAACTGCGTGGTATTGGTACAGTGACAGGCAGGCAGATCAATGGAATAGGATTGAAGATCCAGAAACGAACCCACACACCTATGGCCATTTGATCCTCGACAAAGGAGCTGAAACATCCAGTGGAAAAAAGATAGCCTTTTCAACAAATGGTGCTGGTTCACCTGGAGGTCAGCATGCAGAAGAATGCGAATTGATCCATCCTTCTCTCCTTGTACTAAGCTCAACTCCAAATAGATCAAGGACCTCCACATAAAGCCAGACACTCTGAAGCTAGTAGAAAAGAAACTGGGGAAGACCCTTGAGGACATTGGTACAGGGGGAAAGTTCCTGAACAGAACACCAATAGCATATGCTCTAAGATCAAGAATTGACAAATGGGACCTCATAAAATCACAAAGTTTCTGTAAGGCAAAGGACACCATCAAAAGGACAAATAGGCAACTAACAAATTGGGAAAAGATCTTGACCAACTCTACATCATATATAGGGCTAATATCCAATATATACAAAGAACTCAAGAAATTAGAGCACAGAAAGCCAAATAACCCTATTAAAAATGGGGTACAGAGCTAAACAAAGAATTTTCACCCAAAGAACTTCGGATGGCTGAGAAGCATCTTAAAAATGCTCAACTTCATTAGTCATTAGGGAAATGCAAATCAAAACAACCCTGAGATTTCACCTTACACCAGTCAGAATGGCTAAGATTAAAAATTCAGGAGACAGCAGGTATTGGCAAGAATGTAGAGAAAGAGGAACACTCTTCCACTGCTGGTGGGGTTGC
This sequence comes from Apodemus sylvaticus, assembly GCF_947179515.1. Taxonomy (NCBI): domain Eukaryota; kingdom Metazoa; phylum Chordata; class Mammalia; order Rodentia; family Muridae; genus Apodemus; species Apodemus sylvaticus. The sequence continues at coordinate 113,947,986 of NC_067480.1, forward strand.
AAATTGGTACAACCACTCTGGAAGTCAGTCTGGCAGTTCCTCAGAAAACTGGGCAGGTCACTTCCAGAAGATCCTGCTATACCACTCCTGGGCATATACCCAGAGGATTCCCCAGCAGGTAATAAGGATACGTGGTCCACTATGTTCTTAGCAGACCTATTTATAATATCCAGAACCTGGAAAGAACCCAGGTATCCCTCAATGGAAGAATGGGTGCAAAAAATGTGGTATATATACACAATGGAGTCCTTCATGAAATTCTTAGACAAATGGATGGAGCTGGAGAACATTATACTAAGTGAGGTAACCCAGTCTCAAAAGATTAATCATAGTATGCATTCACTAATAAGTGGATATTAGCCTAGAAAATTGGAATACCCAAAACATAATCCACACATCAAATGATGTACAAGAAGAACGGAGGAGTGGCCTGGTTCTGGAAAGACTCAGTGTAGCAGTATAGGGCAAAACCAGAACAGGGAAGTGGGAAGGGGTCAATGGAAGAACAGGGGGACGGAAGAGGGCTTATGGGACTTTCAGGGAGTGGGGAGCCAGAAAAGGGGAAATCATTTGAAATGTAAATTAAAAATATATCGAATAAAAAATAATACATTCATATTACAAATTAAATTTAATATACCTAACTCATGAGTTTCTGATTCTAAAAATTGAAGTATTTTAAATTTATGTTACTTGTAGCCTTCAGTGTTACAGTGGCATGCCTACACAGATTTAAAATTTGCAAATAATAAGACTGGATTGTAAATAAATGGCCTGGTAGAAAACGCATCTTGAGGATGCATGTTGACACTGTGTTGTGTGGGTAATATTAACATTCATTCACACTGATGCTAGTGAGGAAACTTACATTCCAACTGGAGGGTAAAATGTCTTGGTAAAAACAAATTAAAGAAAATGAACCTTGTAGAGCTTGTTTGGTTGGTTGGTTCGTTAGTTGATTGGTTTGTGTCCTATGAGCCTTAATAAAATACCTTTCTATTAAAGTCCTTTCAGATGCCATTGACTTAGTAAGTTTGTGTCCCTGATTAAACAGGCTTTAGTTAAAGCTTTCTTTGTGGTAAAAAAAAAAAAACAAAAACAAAAACTTTTTTATAACAAAGCAAAAATATTAAGTACAATTTGTGTAACTTCTAAATTCCAGTGCTGAAATCATACTTCATAATGTTGAAGTGTGAAGCTATAGCCTATTGTTGGAGTAGTAATGTGTAATTGGCACACTGTTTCTCTACACTGCTTTCTGGTGTAATCTGAAAATTGTTACTATGCAGTTAGGTATGATAACAAAGTTTAGATGAATTAGTTTCCTAGAATTTATGACTTTAAAATGAAAACAAATCTGCTCAGGAATCACTGTGTGGAACACAAACAAACTGATCACAGAATATTTCGCCCATCCAAGTGAAAGATAAATATATTTTTAGGTATTTTTTAAGTGTATATATGTGTGACTATAAATAAAATTAATTGATTATTTGAAGCTTTTAATTGTTGTGACAAGGTGGATACACCACACCATAATAGTTAGGAATACTGTAAATTCTCACTGTGAGGATGTTGACTTGAAAATTTTACGTAGATTGTCTGGTCAACAGTACAATAGCCCCTCATTGTGTGCAAATATTAAGAACCTGCAAATTGCACCCAGCACATGCTGCTGTGTGCAGTAAAAGTACTTAGTATTCAAGCATGAGGTCATGAGTGTAGATCCCCTGTACCTAGATAAATGTCAGGACTACGTGATAACAGTCCACATGTCATTTCGGTGCTTGGGAAGCAGAGACAAGTGATGCCTAGAATAAGCTCATAATCTAGACTAAGTGAACTAGTGAGCTCTGGGTTCAGTTGAGAGACCCTGCAGAAATAGGTGGCCAAGCATCCAACATCAACCTTTCATACCAACAGACACACACGAACACTTTCATATAGACATGCACACCACATACATTGACAATAAAAGAGCCTGCAAATCTTAACCTTAGGGATGTTAGAGATGTGATTAAGGTTAAGGACTATGAGATGAGGGAGGTACTCCAGGGTAATCTATGTAGACCTAATTTAATTGCATGGATAGTTAAGAGTTATGAAGTTTTTCTAGCTATGGTGAGGGAGAAAGCTATAATACTGGAAGTAAGAATCATCAGATATAGCATCCTGCCTGTGAAGATAGAACAAGGGGGCACAAGCCAAGTAATCCAGACAGCCTATTGAACCTGGAAAGGACTGGGAAGCAGATTGTCTATTAGCACCTCTTGAAGATGCTACACTTTGAGTTTGGCTCAGTGAGATCTGCCCAACAGAATGTAAGTTTCTCTTGTTTAAAGACATTGGAATTTTGTTAACTTGTTATGGTGACCATGTACCTTACTGTGTTTTAAATGTGTTAAATATTTATTAAGTTTAAATACAATAAAGGAATAAAAGCTATTTGGTATAGTAAAAAAATGTGTGGTAATTTATAAGACTTCCTTACATGAAGACTGGTAACAGCCCATTTTGGTACTCCAATGAACTGAATGAATTAAGAACATCTTCATAGATAGGTTTTATCTTTTAATCAGAGGTTGCTGGGCCAGGGATGTATCTCAGTGATAACGTGCTTGCCTAGCATATTTGAGGTCTGTGTTTATCCCTAGTATCAAGACAAGAAAAAAATCATTTTAATAGTGTCATGGTGTCAAATATATAACCAACATTTGATGATTGCTAAGAAGAACAGGATTTCATTGACAGTTGCATTGACATTGTCCATGAATATAGTTTTGACAAATGAGTTTGAAGACATACCCAAACATAACTGGTTTTGTCATAGAGAAGCACCATCTCCACCCTTTTGACACATGAGGGCATTTCTAATTATGTCATGCTCAACAATTGTCAAAAAATTGTATAAGGACTTACTGGACTCAAACTGCAGGGCCTGAGTTTATCTGTTTTCACATAGTGCTCTTCAGAAAGCAGGGGTGGTGAGGCATTGGAATCCTTCTGAAAATGGCTTCCTGTTTAGTAATCAAACCTAATGCAGGAAGCCTGCAAAATGACAGGATTCAAGATACTCTACTGCGGCAGGAGATCTAAGATTAGAATAAATATCTAATAAGTAAGTACATAAAGATAAAATGAGCTTTAAGCAGTTTCTGTCCCTGTTCTGCCCAGCTATTGAAGGATAAACTCAGAAGTATATATTTAGTCTCTTTCCGCTAATACTGGGGATATAGGTCCAAAGAGCTTTACCACTGTTGTATTTAGTGACAAATACAACAAAGAACCTAGGAAAAGGACAAGAAAAAGGACAGGGTTTAACTGTGTTTTTAATTTTTTTTGATATTTATCAAATATCAAAATTTAAATATTATAAAGATATAAGCTATTTTGGTATAACACTAATAGGTGATAATTTATAAGACTTGCTTACATTGAGACTGATAACAGCTCATTTTGGTACTTGAATGGAATGAATTCAGAACACCTTCATAGATATTCTATGAGATCTATGTGAGATGACTGGTAGAAACACTGGTCACTGGGAGAGGAGTCAGGTGATCAAAACTGGGAAGGTTGGCAGAGGTTGAAAATCATGTTCCTTTTAGAGGACTGGGGAGACTCAGCTTTAATTCAAAGGTTACTTCAAAAGGAGAAAATGCAAATCCGCAAAGCTGAGGCAGGGGGTTATTTTAACTGTGAAAGTGCATGCGTGTTGGGATGTAGCTAGTGGACTAGAGAGTAAGTGAAGGTAGAGATACTGGAAGGCTCTAGAGATTGATTGCATAAGAAAAGTATTAGAAGAACAACAAGGCTTCTGGGAAATGCAATCATTCTGCCAGCTACAAAAACAACAAACACATTCTCATCAAGAAAGGACACAGATTACTGAGTAGGTATTGAAAGGTATGCACTTGTAAGATAGCTCAAAACAGCTGAAAAGTTAGGGAAAAGTAGGTGAAAATAATAAAATTAAAATCGATAAAGTGTTTCCCCTTTGGGATAGTCTCTCTTAAATCTCCATGAGGATATTTGGATCCAAGACAATACATATGTTGAGTTGATTTGCTAAGTAATAAATCTTACCATCTCTATACTGGTGTTATCATTATACTGTAAATCTAGAGACTGGGTTCAATCCTTAGAGAGATTTACATCTGTTCCAAAGGTTAGAGGAAAGACTCAGATACACTATGTCTCCAAGGAAACACTTGTTTTACAAAACTGAGGAAGGAGAGAGTGGTGTGTATAAAAGGAAAAAGTCATTTCTGAGTTCAGAGTGGTAGATGACATCACTTGCTAAGGTGGGCAGAGTTGAGAAGTCAGGTTTGAAGTTGCTGTTGCACAGAGCCTTGGAGATAGATGGATTTACACTTGAAAATTCATCTGTTGTGTAAAAATCGATTGTCTTGTTAGGGTTTTAATGCTATGAAAAGATGCCATGACAACTTTTCTAACAGAAAATATTTAATTGAGGCTGGCTTACAGTTTCAGAGGTTTAGTCCATTATGGTCATGGTGGCTAACACAGCAGATTGCAGGCCAGGCAGGAATGGTGCTGGAGAAGGAGCTGAGAGGTCTACATTTTGATCCCAAGGCAGGCAGCAGGAGACTGTGTGTCATGCCCGACATAGCTAGAGCACAGGAGACCTCAAAGCCTACTACACAGTAACACACTTCCTTCAACAAGGCCACACCTACTCTGAACAAAGCCATGCCCCGTAATAGTGCCAATAACTCCCTACGGCCCAATCATTTAAACACAGAGTCTTTGGGGGCCATTCCTATGTAGCCTGATGATAGGGCTTTGTGGTCCTCAACTGGATGTTGGTAGCTGGATAGGCTGGTATGTAGGGACACAGAAAGTGAGGGGAGAAAGGAGGTCATTTCTTCTGCTGTGTAACCATAGATTTAACACAAGTAAATCATTCTTAAGTGGGTGATCCAGGAGTCATAGTCCTAGTAGTGGCTATTATTTTTATCTTTTAGTGCTTTTCCTGAACACTGTGGTAGAACATTTAGGTTGCCAACACTTGTAATCCAGATCTGTGCCTTCCGCAGTAGTGTGTGTGCTTAGGGGTTCCTCCCCTTGGCCTGTGCTACTCACAGAGTTGTACCTTCTCTGAGTCTCTTGGGTGTGCTGACTGTTCTCCTGCTCCTGCGCCTCCCTTGAGACCTGGAATCCTCTTGTTCCTTCTGTCTTGCTGCCCTCCTTTGAACTTTTGCTTATTTGGAAATATTTTCATTTGTTTCCACACATAACTTGTAGATGTTTATTCCCCCCCGCACAGTTAGGTATCCGTTTACTGGCTTATTTATTTGATCTGGAATGTGTTGGATTTGAAACCATAGCACAGATGCTTTTCTCTCCCAGGAGAGTGGGGGATGCACAGAGAATGGTTTTGTGTGGTTCGGAAGTGACGGTGAAGAGGGAAGTGTCTTATTGGGAAGAAATACCGAGTTGGAGCTCCAGGTGTGTGTCTAGAGTAGACTCACTTCATGACTATCTTAGTTGCTGCAACAAATTGAAAAAGGACATATAGGGGGAAAATTCTCATTTGCAAAATGTTTTTGATCTAGTTTAAAATTAGGACTGTCTGCCATCTACTGTATTACATAGATCAGTTTGTGTATCTTTTGTCCTGGAGCCACCTGCTTAAATCAGCCTCCTGTTCTGGTAAAAGGATTCAAAGAAGCAGGGGTTGGCTTCCTATGAAGAAATGCTTTTGCTGACCGGGTCTGACAAATAGAAAAGTAGGAAGAGGTAGCCTTCAGGAATCTCTTACCATTTTATGAAGACTAGTGTTGGGGAACTGAAGTATAAATACAATCAAGAGAAAGCAATGGTGACCTGGACAGAGACTTTACCAACTGATGGTGTGAAATATTTGGTGGGCTCACAGTTTTAATGGGTTTGTCTTAGACAGTTCTCCCATGAAAGTGTTGGTTAATAATTTACCCTTCCTGAGAGGCAGAGGCCGCAATCATAGGTTGTGAGCGGGAACTCTGAAGCCTGTCATCTGCTGGAGTTCATCTTGCTGGCTAGAGCCATGAACCCTGTTGGTTGCCACAGGGTACCAAGCCTCTGAACATTGACAATGAAAAGCTTCAGATAGCTCAATAATGCAGAGATGTTTGGAGTGATTTACTTGAAGCGGTATCTAAAGTAATGGGTTACTACTGTAGCTACCCATCTGCTCTGCATCAAAAAGAATGTAACTCTACATCTTTTGAAAAAGTTTATTTTGAAGTAGGGTCGAACTGCGTATGGAGGGAAGAGAGTGTGGCAGGCTGATAAATTATTGCTACAGAATATTTATGAAACTTCGGGAGAAAGGACAAACTGTGCTTGTTGATTGATACCTGTACTATGTTTTTATTGTCTAACAAAATATTGGATGCAGCTGTACCTGTAAGACTTAGCTGCTGTGCGTGTGATCGTCAGTGGGAGCCACCGGAGCGTGTTACCCCTTGCCATACACTGTTTTGATAGGATAGTAAGCTCAGCTCTGCTGTAGGCTTCAGTACAATTTATGTGAATTGTATTTCCCTGTTTAGTCATTGAATCATATTGCGATATGAGCATGGTAAGTTTTGTAATTTGCTTTCCTATGTGAAGAGTACTTTTCTTCTACTGAAGGTTCATTGCTGCATACTTTTTTTTAAGTTAGGCGTTATGTCATTACAAAGATTTACAGTTATTTAATAATGATTTATTGTAGTTATTTATTCTGCCAGCTGTGTCACATTTTCGGTGGAATTTGTAAATCAAATTTATATCGAAATTTACCAGGATATGCATTTCAGGATTTAAAAAAATATACTTTAAAATCTTTTTGAAGTGGGTAGTTTCATGCTAACTTAACAACCGTTGTTAATGTTCAGCCTCTGCCATGTCTTTCCCACAACCACTGCAAAGAGGACCCTGTAGAAAGTGGACATCTCAAGACTTTTGCCACCAACTTGATGGGCTGGCTCTTCTCTCCATCCTGACCCAGGTCTCCACAGCTAACACATTTAGAAATAAAGCACAGGGCTTTCCCATTGTTCTGACATTGACAAATCTCAGTGGCTGAGACCTCTGGCTTTTGAGAGGGAGGTGATCAACATTTGTGTCCCAGGAGAGTCTCCCGGGATGGGCACCTCAGCTTCTGTTCAGTAGAGGGAGAGCATTAACAGGAAGGCAAAACCTGTTCCCCATAACATAAACAACCCCTTGTCTGAACAGTCTAGTGTATCCTGGAGAGCTCTAGGCATCCCCTGTGATGTCAACAGTGATGTCACAACACCCACTGCTCTCAGGGCTTTCAATTATCCCTAGAGAGTTCACCCATATTTATGTCTCTAAGATGGAGGAGGAGTCTACTTGAGAGTAAGAATGGGGAGCATAGAGAAGTGAGAGAGGGGCCAAAGAAGCTGGCTTTCCATCTCACTGTAAACCAGTGAAGAAGATGTGGTCCTGGGAATGGCTCAGTGAGTCATGGAAAAGTGATGTGAAAATTCCTGGAGTAGGCATCTGTGAGCCTGGCTTCCCAGGAGTGGCAAGTGTGCCACTGTGAAGGTAATGGACTTAACTGCTTAACATAATTCTTGAATGGTGAGGATTCTACTACATTTGTTTGTCCATCCCCAAAGACAGGATCTGGTTAGTCCAAAGCTAGTACACTGTGAATTCTTATATTTTTATTTTTATTTTATATATATATATATATATATATATATATATATATATATATATATATAATCTTCCTGGACATAGGGGTGTAACCTGGTGACATAATGAGACCATAAAGAATCAGTTACGAAATATTTCCCAGTTTATATCAGTTCAGCACTTTACTCCCAGTTTGTTTTTCTAGGTACAGTGGTTATCAGACTATAGTAACACAGAGAAAAAATATTCTCTTGACACCTTACATTCTAAGGCCTCTTCTGACAGCGTTATCTCTGAGAATGACACACTAAGCTTCCTGAATCAGCATATTGGGTGTCAGCCATATCTCCAATGCAAACAAACAACTGTCATAATCAGAGACTGGGTACTTTTTCCAGCTCTAGATTGTTTTAGTCTTTCAGTTGGATGAATTTTTCAGTATTTTGATGATATTTTGCCATACAAAGCTATTTTATCCACAGTCATGAGCCTAGAATTCATTATAGGGCATCTGATTATGAACACTGCATATGGATGCTTGAGGACTGTGTCATTATTCCTGGTTTCCATAGCAACATGGGGCTCTGAAGCCAAGTTGTAACCTGTGTAGTTGTTAACAAGCCTGGAGAGGCCATCTCTTTGTTCATCATAAGCATGTGTAGGTAGGCAGCCAAAACACTTAACATTTCTCAAGAAATATTAGAGAAGAAGAAGGAGGAGGAAGAGGAGAAGAAGCAAGTGGGGAAAAGATAAATCAGCGTAAATGTCTAGAAAATATTTCCAATAAAATCACAAATGAACTTTCCTTAACTAAAGGAAGGTGCCTGTTAATGTACAAAAAGCATTAAAAAAAAAACAAAAAACAAATAGGTTGGGAAAAAGTCACTTTGCCACATAATAATCAAAACATTAAGCATGTATGTTAAAGAAATATTAAAAAAAACCTACAGCACAAAAAATAACAAATTAGCTAGGCATTGGTGGCACATGCCGGTAATCCCAGCACTCTGGGAGGCAGAGGCAGGTGAATTTCTGAGTTCGAGGCCAGCCTGGTCTACAGAGTGAGTTCCAGGACAGCCATGGCTATACAGAGAAACCCTGTCTTGAAAACATAAAAAAAAAAAAAACCTTAACAAAGCAAAACTTAGTAATGTGTGATATCAGAATTATATTCATACCCATCTTATTTTTAAGGAATTAATTCATTACTTATATAATGTTCTCTGTGCATGTATTCATGCAGGCCAGAAGAAGGCACCAGATTCCATTTCATATGGTTATGAGACACCATGTGGTTGCTAAGAATTGAACTCATGGCCTGTGTAAGAACCTCTGAGCCTTCTCTCTAGTCCTATTCCTGCCTTCTTAATGTATATTTTAAAAGGCAAAAAGGTCTGGACACAGGTGCTGCAGAGTCACATAAACCACCCATGCTTCCACAAGAAGGCAACTGGTCCAGATGTTTTGGACAGAATTATATTCAGCCATGACAGTGAAGTTATTAAGAGGTCATGGCTGGAACTATCAAGTAAGAAGTACCACTAGAAACCTCAAAGAAACTCACATCTGGCTGATGGTTCCCATTTTTCCAATAGAGGACCCACCACCCCAAAACACACTGCTCAGTTGCATGCTCCTCTCTATTGTGGGCTGATATCCTGTGCTTACCAGGTCTGGATTTCAGAGCTTCTCTGAAGTTCCCTCACAACACACAAGAGCAGAGCTCAGAGCAAGGCTCAGAGAACCATTCAATCCTGCACAGCCACAGTGAATTTGCAGAAAGACACCAGGAAGATCCCATCTCTTTGTCTGACTGGCAGGTCTTCCTGGCAGCCTTGATGTGACAGTGAGTCTTAGTCTGCTCAGGTTCAAGTGTGCTTCCCCTCTAGGGCCAGACCTTTTCCAGATCTCAGGAGTGGTTTGTAACCCATTAGCATTTGAATCATTGTTCCTGGAGTACTCTAAGCCCACCCAGCCCTGGTGAATGACCCACCATTCCAGCTCAGGCTAGTCAGCTGCCTGATCCTCCTCTCTGTGAGCAATGATCCTGCTCTTACCCGGAGCTGTCCTCAGACCTAGCCTGAGCTTTCCTCACAGCACTTGTCTGCTTCTTCCTGTAAGCAAGGAGAATAGCTTGCATAGCCCATTATTCAGGTGCAGCTGAGGTAACAATGTGACCCACAAGTGGAAGCGTGCCCAGGCTATTAACATTAATGTGGGATTGTAGGAAATATACATGTTTTGTGGCTCCAGGCTGGGCTCAGGGAAACCAACTGTAGCTCCCTTTCACCAGATCCTTGATTTTTCATGTTTCCCCTGGCAGGCAGTCATTATTGGACGAGGAAGACCACTGTCTGTGAGACCTTCTATAATATCCCCTTTCTACACACATAGAGAAATTCATTCTTTCTATGAGGTGAGGTATGATTATCTATAGAACCTGTCCTAATAAAACTGTGTTTTTTCTCCAACTTGCCACTGAGGAAGATGTTGTGAGGAACAGCCGAGCCCTTGGAAGCTTTTCCTGAGGCCACAATATATTGAGAATAAAATAGAGATCCTTTTCTAAATCCCGGTATTTCCTTGAGAGAGCTGGTAATGGTCTGGGGCCAAGGCTTTCACGATATTTTATATCCTCAGATCCTGTCTCTTTCCACCATATGGGGCTGTAGTTGTCAGTCCTAAGGCCACTAGAGGGTTGGTCAGTAATGTTCCTGAGATAAGGTATATTCTCTTTGTGCCACATTGTTTGTGACTCCCACCAAGTTTGTCCCATTGTGTGATAGTTTCTGCTGGATTCCTAGAAGTTGCTATTTCTTTCCATTTTCCTATGCAAGTAGCATACACGATACTATTCTTAAAAGCTTTACTTAGCATAAGATATGGCTTCTGCTAGGCCTCCCCACCACAACTTTTGTACAGTTTGGCTTCTAATTTTTCTCTTTTCATACTCTGAGATTTTTGACTTACGATGTTGTCACTGAAGAATGACCCTTTGCATTAGGGCACTGGTGTACTTAGGAAATAATTTCAGGAATGTCTTTGCTATGTAAATCTCCTATCAGCCTAATTGTCAAAGCTTGCAGTTTTCTGACCCTATTTAAGTTGTCAAAAGTATAACATGGGCCCTGAAACTAAAAGAGCATTAACCAGAACTTAATTCATGCTGTCCTTATGGAGTTTTTTAAAATAATCTTTAATTGTGTGCAGAGTAATTTCTCTTTGAGAAGGCATATTAATTCTAAGACAGTTGTATCTTCAGCCTTTTAGAAAAAAAAATTTCCAAGAAAAGCTATGGTGACTCAGATCAATTTGCTGCCAGTTTGTTTTCCCCAGGGAAATGACCTTGCTTTCCTCTTGATTAAAATTCTGAAATGCTTTAGTTAAAAGGCTCTACCGCAGAAGAGTTTTAAAATTACCCATTGAAATCAAGTAGTAAACTGTCCATTGAAGCAACAGGAAATGGATTTGCATGTGAAGCATGGCTTCTGCCTTCAGTCTAAAACATGAGGAACAGGTTAGTATGGACAAGACACAGTGAAACATGATAGGCAACAGCTACATCACAGATCAAAATTTAAGGGGGTCAGTTGCAGGGGACATAGTTATGAAGAAAGACCTGATACAAGCAGACTGTGATTTTGTAATTTCCCAGTTTGTATTAATTTATGTATTTGAAGGAAAACAGACCAGATTGTGGGGGTGTACAATTTGGGTAGGTAGGTTAGCTTGAGCCAGTGAATAATGAATTTCTAATTAGGGGATTCTCCTGTAGAGATATGTGGAATGCTCATTGATATGGCTAAGTCAGCACAGACATTTGAGACACAGACCACTGGCTGTGCTGTGATTGTGCAGTTATATTTCACATAGGGACAAAGTCAAAAACTATCTTCTTACGGTCATTCCATCTACCAGCAAATGTCTGTTCTATTACAAAGTTAGTATATCTGTCTGCCTCTTTTAAACATATTTATCTTTTTAAAAAATTCATTGGCTCCTATTACTTTTTGAATTTCATTTTCTCTATGTGTAACTTTTCTAATCACTTATTTGTTTCTATTCTCCATAGTATCCACATCTTTAAGACTTTCATTCCTTTTACTCAGAGGCTTTGTATTTGTTTTTTTTTTTTTTTCTGCTTAAAGCAGTGTCTTCTGTAGCTGAGACTTGGCTTATCATATGTAAATAAGACTTGCTTTGAAGACCTAATCCTGCGTCTGCTGCACTGTAATTTCCAGACATACACCTCCTCTAAGGCTGGGCCCTACTGCTCAGTGTGAATGAAAAGACATTAGTGAATGAATGTTCTCTAATCTCCATGTTTTTTTGGAAATTACAAATACTCAGAGTTATGAGTCTTCTTAGCACTGCTTTCATTGTGTACCAAAGGTTTGTGTATGTTGTACCTCCATTTTCATTAAATTCTAAAAAGTCTTTAATTTCTTTATTACTGCCTTGACCAAGTTATCACTTAGTAGGGTCTTGTTCAGTTTCCATGTTCATGTGGGATTTCTGTTTTTTGTTTGTTCCTTTCTTTTTGTTGTGTTTTCAAACCCTGCCTAAATCTTTGGTGATGTGATGGTATGCATGGGATTATCTTCAAACATCTTGTATCTGCTGAGGCCTGTTTTGTGACTGATCATTTGGTCAAATGTAGAGAAAGCACCATGAGGTGCTGAGAATAAGGTATATTCTTTTGCTTTAGGATGAAATATTCTACAAATATCTGATAGATACATTTAGTTCATAACTTCTATTAGTTTCACTGTGTCTCTATTTAGTTTCTGTTTCCATGATCAGTCCATCTCTAAGAGTAGAATGTTGAAGTCTCCCACTATTATTGTTTGGGGTACAATGTGTGCTTTGAGCTTTAGTAAAGTTTCTTTTATAAATGAGGCTTCCCTTGTATTTGGAGCAGAGAGGTTCAGAATTGAGAGTTCATCTTGGTAGATTTTTCTTTTGATGAGTGTGTAACTTCCTGCCTTATCTTGTTTGCTAACTTTTGGTTGAAAGTCAATTGTATTCACTATTATAATGTTTACTCCAGCTTGTTTATTGGTACCATTTGCTTGTAAATTATTTTCCAAACTTTTACTCTGAGGTAGTGCATGTCTTTGTCATTGAAGTGCATTTCCTGTAAGCAATAAAATGCTGGTTCCTGTTTGCTTATCCAGCCGATTAGTCTGTCTTTTTATTGGCCATTGATGTTAAGAGATATTAAGGAATAGTGATTGTTGATTCCTGTTATTTTTATGTTTGCATGGTTATCTTCTTTTGGGTTTTTTTAAAGTTTAATTTATTCACTTTTTCTAGGGTTGGAGTTTTCTTCCATGTGTTGGCATTTTTCATTTTGTAGAACTGGATTTGTGCGAACCTATCATATACAATTTTTTTTTCTGTCATGGAATATCATGTTTTCTCCATTTATGGTAACTGAGAGTTTTGCTGGGTATAGTAGCCTGGGCGGGCATTTGTGTTCTATATGACACCTGCCCAGGATCTTCTGGCTTTCATAGTTTCTGTTGTGAAGTCTGGTGTAATTCTGATAGGCCTGTCTTTACATGTTACTTCACCATCTTCCCTTACTGGTTTAAATATTATTTCTTTGAATTGTGCATTTAGTGCTTATGTGGCAGAAGGAATTTGTTTTCTAGTCCAGTATATTTGGAGTTCTATAGACATTTCTTTCTTTAGATTGGGGAATATTTCCTCTGTAATTTTGTTGAAGATACTTACTGGCCCTTTAGGTTGGGAATTTTTGCTCTCTTCTCTACTTATTACCATAGATTTGGCCTTCTCATTGTGTCCTGGATTTCCTGGATAGTTTTGGTTAAGAACTTTTTTGCATTTTGCATTTTCTTTGACACTTTCTGTCAATGTTTTCTATGGCATCTTCTACACCTGAGATTCTTTCTTCTGTTTCTTGCATTATGTTGGCAACATTTCCATCTCTGACTCCTGATCTCTTTCCTAGATAATCTATCTCCAGGGTTGTCTCTCTTTATGAATTCTTTATTGTATCTATTTCCATTTTTAGATCCTGGATGGTTTTATTCAATTACTTCCCCCTTTTATTTGTCTTTCTTAGAAAATCATTAAGGGATTTTTGTGTGCCCTCATTAAGGGATACTGGACGTTTTCCTGTGTTCTGTATTTCTTTAAGAGAGTTATTTATGCTCTTCTTAAAGTCCTCTATCATCATCATGAGATATGAATTTAAATCAGAGTCTTCCTTTTCTTGTGTGTTGAGGTAGCCAGGGCTTGCTCTGTTGGGAGAACTAGATGTTGATGATACCAATTTGCCTTGGGTTCTGTTGCTTATGATCTTGCCCTTGTGTCCTGCTCTCTGGTTATCTCTGATGTTAACTTATCTGTCTCTGATTGAGGCTTGTCTCTCCTGCGAGCCTGTGTGTCAGTATTCCTGAGAGAACAGTTCTCTCCAGGAGAAATTTTTGTATGGAAATAATTGGCACATAATCAGCTACCTCCAAGGCGCAGACAGAATCCAGAAGGATCCTGTCCCCAGCTGTCCCTTGGTGCCTGGGTTCTGATGGCTCTCTGTGGATTCCTCATGGTCCAGGGATTTGAGCAGATGTGGAGCTTACAGGTGTGATGGAATTTCTGGGAGATCAACTCTCTCCACACAGAATTTGGATGTGGAGCACTGTGGCATAGGATCAGCTCTGGGTGCAGGCAGAGAATAAAAGGATCATGTCCCAGTCTGCTGCTCAGTTCTTTCAAACTGAGTGCTCTGTCGGGGTCCCTTTGAGCAGAAGTGGTATTCTTACCTCTACTCACAGGCTTGTCAGAACTCCTGGGAGAGCCTCTCTCTCACTGCAGTATTTGGGTATGGAGAACTGTGGCACAGGATCAGCTCTCACCTTTTGTGTTTTGAATATTGTATGACAAGAAAAATTTATTTTTTTGTCTAAATTGTTTGGAGATTTATAGCCTTCTTGTATATTTATGGCCAGCATCTTTTTAAGTTGGAGAAGGATTTTTTTTTAATGATTTTATTGATGACCTTTTTCTAGTACTTTGAGCTGTGTGTTGGAGGATTGAGACATGCTATTGGAGACAGGGGGTAAGAGGAATGGGATGGGTAATTCTTTTATGGTGTGCCAGGAGAGAGCTAAGAACTGGACTGAAAAAATGAAAGTAATAAAAACAAAAATAAATAAATAAATAACTAAATAAGACTGAAAGATCTCCCATGTTCAAGAATATGTAAACTTAACATAATATGAGGACAATAAACTAAAAGCAATCATCAGATTTAATACAAGCCCCCTCACATTTTTAGCTTAATTTTTTTTGCAGATACTCAAGGACAGTACTCAATTTCATAGGGGGAAAAAACCTCTAAGATATCTAAATCATTCTTGGACAATAATTGAATTCTTGGAAATAAGACCTACCTTTATTTTAAGTTTTCTTTTTTAAAAGATTTATTTATTTATTGTATGTAAATATCCTGTAGATGTCTTTAAGAAACTCCAGAAGAAGTCGTCAGATCTCATTTTAGATGGTTGTGAGCCACCATGTAGTTGCTGGGATTTGATCTGCATAGAGTAGTGGGCTGTTGTTAGATTTGAGGCATTTAGACCACACTTGGAGGCAGTCGGGTGTGGCATACTGTGGTTAATTCAGTAATAGAATAGGTTGGAAGTGGTTGAGGGACAGATGAGAGCTGTTTAGGAAATGGGGAATTTGGAAATGTGTTGATAAATTTGGATCCACAAATGTTGGGGAGTGTCTGGGTAGATGGGTCTCTCACAGCCTGACTTACAGAGCATGGAATACAGAGATATATACTATACAATATACTATATAATATATACAAGATTACTCAGATTTGACACTCTGACAGAAGAGAACACAACAGAATAATCTTGTTTTCCTGATCGCTGCCCGCAGGCATCATCTCCAAGCAAGACCGTCCTGAGAACGTCCCTCCGGTCCTGAATCTCCACATGCTGAAGGTGACCCTGGAACTGCCTTCTAGCAAATTCATGTGGCCAAAGCCTAGGAAGAAAGTGGACATCTCAAGTCTTCTGCTGCCAACTTGATGGGCTGGCTCTTCTCTCCATCCTGACCCAGGTCTCCACAGCTAATACATTTGGAAATAAAGCACAGCACTTTCCCATTGTTCTGACATTGACAAATCTCAGTGGCTGAGACCTCTGGCTTTTGAAATGGAGGTGATTAACATTTGTGTCCCAGGAGAGTCTCCCAGGATGGGCACCTCAGCTTCAGTTCAGTAGAGGGAGAGCATTAACAGGAAGGCAAAGCCTGTTCCCCATGACATAAACAATCCCTTGTCTGAACAGTCTAGTGTATCCTGGAGAGTTCTAGGCATCCCCTGTGATGTCACCAGTGATGTCACAACACCCGCTGCTCTCAGAGCTTTCAATTAGTCCCTAGAGAGTTCACCCATATATATGTGTGCAAGATGGAGGAGTCTACTTGAGAGTGAGAATGGGGAGCTTAGAGAAATGAGAAAGTGAGGCCAAAGTAAGCTGGCTTCCCATCTCACTGTAAACCAGCAAGGAAAATGTGGTCCTGGGAAAGGCACAGGAAGTCATAGAACAGTGATGTGAAAAATTCCTGGATTAGGCACACTTTAGCCTGGCTTTCCAGTAATGCATAAACATACCTGTTTGCTTTGTGTTTTCTTTTTTCTGTTTTCTTTTCTTTTTCTAGTGTGTATTTTCTTTGTCAGTGTCAGCTCAAAAAAGATGAGGTGACTAAAGGCAGAGAGTTACAAAAACTTCTGCCCAGATTCTCTGGATGTTGATCTTTGAAAAGCCCTGGTTTGTCTGGAACTGTTTGGGGTCACATTAGATCACTTCCTCCACTTTTCACACTCTGACTTACATCCAGTCTCAGTAAGTCAGTGACATTCCATGAATTATGAATCAGCTGTAGGAACAGACATAGCTTGGAGAGAGATTCTAAGGAAGAGGTGTCTGATAGTAGAAAAAGAAATGACTAGAATTGTGGGGCAAGCTGGAGGCCTATATTCTGCTCAAGAAAACTTTAAAACCAGATTTCTCTTTGTTCAATCATTTTTATTTCTAATCAGTTTTCGCTGAAGCTCTCCAGGTAGCTCTCTTTCTCTCTATGTGCTGCCTGAGACAGTTCTCCAAGCAGCTCTCTCTTGCTATTTTGAAAACTTTACCTTGATAGTTTTTTTTTTCTTGCAGCTCATAGGCCCAGTCACTTATATTATATATAAATGCAGTAAATAACTTCTGCTCTCTTTTTGATTATCATATAAATCAGAATCCTGTGAACCTAGCCCCTTGCTACTTAGAAGACAACAATTACTTATTTCCCTTAAACTTAGCAAAATAATTTAGAGATCTGCTTGCCTCTGTTAAGCACAAATGATAAGCATGCTGTGGGTACCCTTTCTAGAAATTACAAGTTCTACAGGTCCTGGATCTACCCTTGCTCTGTGCCAGGCTGATCCTGAACTCAGTATTCTGATTGACTTTTTTATGAAAAAAAAAAAAAAACTTAATCTATTAGGAGAGAGAAAAAGACAGAGACAGAGACAGACAGAGACAGAAAGACAGAGAGAGACAGAGACAGAGATAGAGAGACAGAGAGAGACAGAGACAGAGAGAAAGACACAGAGAGAGATAAAGACAGAAACAGAGAAACAGAGATAGAGAGAAAGATATAATGAGAGATAGAAACAGAGAGACAGATACAGAGACAGGGAAAGACAGAGAGACACAGAGAGTGACAGATACAGAGACAAAGAGAGACAGATACAGAGAAACATAATCAGAGACAGAGAAAGAAAGACAGCTAGAGACAGAGAGATAGAGAGAGGGAAGAGAGAGCAAACACTAAGCCAGTTTTGCACAACCACCACCTGCTCTTCTCCTCTGGAAATATGTCTGGACTTGTTCAGTTCGCTGATGGATGTAGTCAGTCCATGCTGCACAGGGACAAACCTATTCGTCACTGCCCCTGAATCAGTCCCTGTCACATGATAGCTATAAAACGTCCTTAATTGTTGCCTCATTTCTGTCTTGATTACACAGATTTGAATATGGGGAATTTTTGCCTAATTCTTGGAAAGAAACCTGGTGCATCACAGATGTTATGTATTCATCAAGTGTCCAATGAACATGATTTATGTGCTCAGCACTATCCTAGGCCCTTGAAGATTGAATTTCTAATGAAATCTTGATTTGGGATAATCCTATCCTGGTCTAGCCTTGCAAAGTGTAGATATGATGCAGTCAACGTTGGTTAAGTGAAGAGGGATCTATTTTTCAACATTGTATGTTGGGATAAATCCCCTCATGTGAGATGATGTTGATACCAGGTAACTGGTGTTAGAACACCTGCTTCCATGTTTGAAACTGTGGGTTCAACTCTCAACATTGAAGATTATTATTTCTAATTATTTTGAAACAACATCCACAGATGGAGTCATTACTTGTGCGATTGTGAACTTGCATTCACACAGTCTTCAAAATTGGAAATTTTACTTTCTCACCCTGGTCTTCATGGGACTTGGAGACCCTGGTAGATGCGAGACATCTAGTCAGAGCTCCAGGACTTATGACCTAGAAAAATATAGGAGTGGAATACATTGTGATGTCAAAAACATTGAAGAAGACAAGTCAGCAAGGAATAAGTAAATATATCAGAATATATTCATAATTATGGATACAGGGTGTGGGATCATTTTCTGAGCAGATTTCTCAGAATATGAAGATGTAGGCAGAGAAAGGGGAAGAGGAATAATGTCAGTAAGGCAAGGGTAGATAGAGCTACACATACTGTGTGTAGAAGTTAGTTTCACAGCATGGTAGAGACAGGAACAAGTACAGACAATCACTTTATAATAGTTATGGATTGGTTGCCCAAAACAGGAATGAGGCTCAACTCATTAATATTCTCTTTTAATTCCTCAGTAATTTCCTAGAGTGGGTTACCTTCATAGAATCACTAGAATTTGTACAAAAATATTCTGCTGTCTGAGTACAATGATTAAGTTTCCTATAACAGACATTGAGGTTGATCTAATTCTTTAATTCATTTCTTTTGTTGTGGGTGATGGTGGTGGTGGTTTTGGGTTTTTGTTTTTGTTTGTTTTAGTTTGGTTTTGGTTTTTGTTTGTTTATATGTTTCCCCCCTTAAATTTGGAAGAAAGAATCCAAATAAAATATAAATCTGGAAAAATCCATGTAGATATGAAAAGCATGAGGAAGTTTGCATGCAGTAAGAAAACATGGTTGGGAGAGGTTAAATAATTTGCCCAAGATTGAACCCAAGTGGTAGCAGGGAGATTGAAGCAAGCTTCTTTCTTCACCTGGATTTCCCAAAAGATCCTATTAACAGCATCAGTCTTTCCTGGTTTTGTAGCTTTTTGATGCATTTTGATTCTCACTACTACATAAATTCCCATAGATCTCTGTCCTTCATCTAATCCCTAAATTGTAGACTTACTAAATTTTACAATTATGAAACATATGAGGCCTTGCATATACATAAATACATATATACATAAATACCAAAAAAATTAAGTCATCATTAAAAAAAATAAAATTGTGTCACAGAACACAAGGAGATCAGTCTGGTACACATCTCAAATCTTGACCTTTACTGACTAGTTTTCATGATGCTAGAAGTTATTTCTTATTCTACCAAAGAAGAAAAATAATTACCGATTTCATACAGCTGTGACTCTGCCAACTGCAACAACTGGGCTCACAAGATGTGCTCACTGGTGCGCGCATGTTAGCAAAGTTATGTGCGTAGCCAATCACTGTCTGATTAGCTGTAATACCTATTTCATGAGACCAAATCCCTATCTGACTGTTTAAGAGGTAAAGAACTAGAGAGGCCTAAGAGCCTCATGACCACCCCCAGTCTATTCACCATCACTCCACGGGAGGATCCCCTGCCCTTGCCTCCTGTCCTAGTCACCACTCCCTCAACCATGATTGGCAAGTCCCAGCAGCCACTCTGCTTCCACCACCATCACCCTCAGAGCCTCTACCACCAAATCAGGCTCCACAGGCAGCTGTGTGGTTAGTGGAGGCCTGACAGTGGCACACTCCTGCCAGGATAAGGTCTTCTTAAAAATAAAGGTTTTGGAAACAGTAAAAATGGTTCAATGCAAGGAATAGATACAGTTTCATCAACAGGAATGACACCAAGGAAGATATAGGAATATAAGGAAGTCTGCCATGGATAAGAATAACCCCAGGGATTGCTTCTCAGTATAGCAGATGCTGAAGGAGAAAACAGTGCTTTTAAAGGAGATGCCTTGTTCATCTATGCTCTATATAATGAGTTCCAGGACAGCCAGACCCACATAGACTCTGTCTCAAATAAAAGTCACCTCCTCAGTTCTAACAAATATTTTTGAACATTGACTCTGAACCAGGAACTAAAGTGTTCACCTAAGATTCCCATTTAATTAATATTTAAGAAAGCCCTACTGGTAGACAGGAATTATGTTTTTCCATACATTTTTATTTAGGGGATTCATGTTCCCTGAACCCACTTTTGGATGCAGTTCTCGAGGATACTTTATACACAGCCTCAAACCACGGATGCATGCAATTCCTTCCTTGAAACCCTTTTAGCTCAGTGACAGAGGTGTGGACAGAGCAGGGTCAGAGGTCATATGATTCCTAGTTCAGAGGCCATCAAGGACCAAGCAGGTAACTCACAGGAAGGTTAGGCAGTGTGAACCACAAGTTTTCATCAAGGAAGACTCACTACAATGTGTTGTGTAGACTCTGCATTGGCTGCCACACAGCCAGACCCCAGGCTGCCCTTCTTCAGTCCTAAGAGGCCCTGTAGTCCTGGCTGTTGTCATTTTGCCTATGCTTTGCCTCACATTGACCTGGCCACAGCCTGGTGTGGCGACTCGGTCTAAAAGGGGCTGGGTGTCCCTTCCTCACTCTCTTCTCTTCTCCTGCTCTCGCTCCCTTACCCTCTCCCCCTCTCTCCCCATTCCCCTCCCCCTCTCTCCCCAATCCCCTCCCCCTCTCTCCCCAATCCCCTCCCCCTCTCCATGTGCTCATGACCAGCCTCCTCCTCCTCTTCCTCCTCTTCTTCCTCTCTCTCTGTCTCTCTCTCTGTCTCTCTCCGTGTCTGTCTGTGTCTGTCTCTCTCTCTGTCTCTGCCATTTCTGTGTCTACGTCTTCAAATCCTCCCACCATGTCCTAAATAATCTCTATTCTACACTATACCATCCTGTGGCTGGTCCTTCAGAGGAAAGTGCTGCCTCAGCATGGTCCACAGAGGCGCCCCCTTCCCCCCCACAATACTGCACCTTCACCAAACACATTCTTGGCTTCCTTTTACAAAACACAACACTGACAACCCAAAGAGAACAAAATTCAGAGAATAAGAGATTGTTTGGTGTCTCTCCCTATTTTATTCATCTACAACCCAACTGAAAACTTACGGATGAAAGTAGAAGTTGAAAATGTTGCATGAGCCAGAGGAACAGGACAATATATACCCATTACCAATTCCTTCATGCCTTTTCAGTTTTCAAATAATACCACTCCTACATTCTTTGTGATAAGATGTGCAAATACACACACACACACACACACACACTTACTGATAAAAAGACACACTGTTATATCCAGACTCAAACCTGTCGAATTTCCTCAGTCTTTAATTTGAAATGACGCCCTTGCCCCACACTTTATCCTCAATTATTTTAACAAAAACATATACTTGTGGGTTGGAGAAATTTTTCTTATGTGTGCATAAAGCCTTCATGTCTGTATCTAAATTGTAATATGAATAGGAGAACAGTGGACTGACAAATATTATTTCTGTTATAACATACATTTTCTCAGTATTTCTGCATTACATAAGGACTATTTACTTAAACATTTATTAGATTGGTTTGTCAGTTTTATTATAAATGATTATTTTTAACATGCATATTCATTGAATTTCACTGTTAAAATTCTAAGAATGTAGTTTAAATGGCAATAATGAATAAATAATGAATATCCATTTTTGAAAGTAAAATAACTAAGTTTTATATGATAAACTTTTATTTATTTACTCATTTGTTAAATGCACCAAGATTCATGCCATCTTGCATATTATAATTAATGATAAAACAAAAGACATTGATAGAAATTTACCTGTGTGGTATGCTCGTTTAAGTTTACTTCCAGAGAAATCCACCAGAATTTTGTATAAACTAGAACATACACCCAAATTTACTGCTTCTCATATTGGAATATTTTGTAAGACTTTGCACATAATTTTTATGCTCAATATATTATTTGGTCTCTGTTTACCTACCCTTTCCCAAAGTGAGGTTGAATTCACATCCTATTTCAACTATGATTTCATTTTGGACACTTAATGTACCAGTCATACTTATGCAATTATCCATAATTTGAAAATTTGAACTAAAATCAAAGTACTATTTAAAAAATATAATCAAAATTATAAATGTTGGCTATGTAACAATAATTATTCCTGTAAACAATAATCCTCATTTTTAGGTAATTTACACACATCTCTACTGGCTGCCTTCATTTTATTATGAGGTGGTGTTGGATAGTTTCAAATAATTTCTTCATCTAATGCATCCTTCTGTTGTTTACAATTAATAATCATCAACATCAAAGATAAATATTACCTCAGAATAAAACACTTGAAAAACTTTGACACAAATAGACCTAAGGAGCAAGCTGGTGGAACCATTCCAATTGGTAACAAAATAGACTTGAATAGAAAACAAATCATTAGATATAAAGAATACTACATATTCATCCAATTGCTTTGATTCTTATATTGTTTGCCACGAACACGAGGATACATGTTTTTGTCGAAGAAACACATGTAAAACTTAAATCACACATTGACCTTCACACATTGATAGCAGGAAACCTCAATACATTATTCTAAGCAATGGAATGGTTGTTAAGAAAAAAGTAAATGGAAAAATACTGTAGGTACTGGATACCTTCAAACAAAATGGCCAAACAAATATGTTAATAACATTACAAATAATCACAAAAGAATAAAATTTATTCTTGTCATGCATGGATTATTCTCCCAAATTAACACATGCCCAGTCATAAAACCAATCCCTACACATACAGGAAATTTGAAAATCCATATATGTTAACAGTCTGGCATATATAATTTCAGAGTATCAACAATAATAGGATATACAGAAACCTTTCAAACTCAGGCAAGCTGAGTAATTTTTGTGAGTATTAGAGCAAGACAAAAAGAAAAAAAAAGAAATGCAATTATAGACTTCCTATAATTAATTGAAAATAATGTAAAACATACCCAAACTTATGGGACAAAAATAAAGTTGGGATAAGAAGAACCTTCATTACACTAAGAATAACTTAACAACACACTTAAATGCATTAGAACATAAAAGAACTCAAAAGTCATAAGAGGAATATATCATAAAAACATAATTAGCATGAGGGGAAAAATAAATAAGATAGAAACAAAGAACACAAATAATCAAAGAAAAGAGTCTGTTTTTAAAAAAATCTTAAGAGAGTCACATACTTAGCCATTCTAAATAAAAGATCATGAGAAAAATCCAAATTAATAAAATCAGGAGTGAAAGATGGCCATCAGAAGAAGTACCAAGTAACTCTAAGAATCATGAAGGCATTCATTAAAATTCTGTTCTCAATTAAATTGGAAACTTCAAGAGAAATGATTAATATTCTCAATAGTGATCACTTAGAAAATTTTGGTCATGTAAATATCAACATTTCAAATAAACCTACAGTACTGAAAGAAAAAGAAGCAATCAAAAGATTCCACAGTCTGACTTCAAGCAGTTTAACAGAGCTAGAGTAATGAAAATGTGTTGTATTAGTATAGAAACAGACAGGGTGATCAATGGATTAAAATGAAAATGCCAGAAATAACACTGTACAGTTGCAGACTTTAGCCACCCCTGGCTGCATTCGAATGGGTTACCAGGTCACCTGGAAGGAAACTGGAGATAGGAACAAGGTGACAGGAGAAACATGGAGTCAACACAAGATTTTCTGCTCAAGCCTCAAAGTTTTCTGGGGGTCTCCAAATAAATAGGTGAGGGAAGACCCTTCTCCCAAAGGCCAGAAACAGGTCTGCAGAGCTGGTTCTGCTTGTTCCGCTGGAGGCTGACATCAGGTGGAGGTTAGCATCTTTCAGTAAGTGGCAGGTTCTTGGAGAACAATGGGCCTTACCTTGGTCTGAGGGCTCCACCCCAGGTGGGGGAGGCTTGTGGCTAACTGAGGTCTGGAAATCCTTGCTCAGAGAGCTGAGGGAGGAGGGCACAGCAGACAATTGATTTTTACAAAGATGCCAAAATAATTTCAAGAGTAAAGTAGTGCATATTCACCACCTACTGCTGGTCGAACTGCATGTCTGCATGTGGAAAAATGCAAATAGACCCACATTTGTCACCTATGGAAAACTCAAGTCCAAGTGGATCAAAGACCTCAACTTTACATTTGAAATACCTCAGGCCTCACATCCCTAGGGGATAAAAGAACCATGTCATAGGGTTTCTGCTGATGGAGATGAATTAATTCTTGGATACACTCATTCATTCCAATAAGTCAGACAAATGCTTTAACTTAGCATCTCAGAGGGACAGGTTAGAAGTGTGGTTGTATCCCTTCCCTCTAGTGGCATTAGGTGCTGAGCAAGTCCTGGGAAGGGGATCAGACAAAGCTTGTATTGTAACAGCCACAGACTGAGGGACAAGTGTGAGGTTGCAACTAGATTCTGCCCTCCTGCAGACTGGGTTTCCAAACATTTATGAGCTGTTGTTCTATAGATGCCCTGATTGAAAGTTTTCCCAGGGGATGACAGTTTGCTTTATTATCAGAAAAACCTGAGTCATGACCCCTAGCACTATAGGGCATGCCATCATTACACATTCCTAGAAATGTCAGTCCTCTAACACGCTCTAAAAACCAGGCTGGCCTTGGGCACATAACCTGCCTCTTTGCCTTCTTAGTCCTGGTATTAATGAAGTGACCACTTCACAGTGGAAATTGGTTTTGGTATGAATGTCTTTATTTTCTTAATACAATTCTCACTTGGTATCCATTGGTTCTTCATGAAATATAATTGTGGTCTTGGTAGTATTTGAAAACCAAGTCCTAGAACACATGCATATATCAAATTTTGTTGGATATTTATCTTGTTTTGATTTTAGGTTACAAGTATAGATCAAAACAATTTAGCAATATTTTCTGCTTTGTGGAGGAATTCAAAGCATTTTTGGGAACCTAGGCAAGTCTTTAGAGCTAGAGAAGTCATGGATAATAGAAGAGAATCTGCTACTGCCGCTTTACTAAACCAACATGATTCCTAACTGCATTGTAAATGTTTATCCCTATACCCACAGTACACTGCATCTCTCACCCCTCTTAAGAAAAATATGGATTGAAACAGATAGGTCCCATTATGGGGAACCAAAGAGAACAAAACTCAGAGAATAAGAGATTGTGTGGTGTCTATCCCTATATTATTCATCTACAACACAATTGCATATAAAGCTTAGGATGAAAGTAGAAGTTGAAAATGTTGCATGAGCCAGAGGGACAGGACATTTTCTTTGAGAATATTCTCCTATAAATGCTGGAGGGATGGCCTCCATGATGTCTTATAAATTTGGCATCCTAATGGAAAATGGAAAATGCGTAACATTGATAAACATACTACCATGGATGTGTTGAATTTCATGAGGACTCAACCATATGAAGAAAACTACAGACTACCAATGAATACAGAAATTGGGAGAAATAATCTATGGAAGGGAAGAGATTCAGTTCTGAAATATTTGACACATAAGTTATGCTGTATTCTCTATGCAGGACCTATATCTATATCTAATCTAATCTAATCTAACCTAATCTAATCTATATCTATCTATCTATCATTCATAAATGGACACTATGAATATGCAAGTATTGATGAAAATGATAGTGTTTGAGGAATATACACAGGAAGAATTGAAGGTTTGAATGAAATGGGGACATGATGTAATTATATTTAAATTTTAAAAGTAAAGATACTTCTTTTTTAAATTTTTATTAGATATTTTCTTTATTTACATTTCAAATGTTATCTTCTTTCCTGTTATCCACCCCAAAAAATCCCTATCCCCTCCACCATCCCCCTGCTTCTATGTGAGTGTTCCCCCAACCTCCCACTCCCATTTCCCCATCCTGGCATTCCTCTATACTGGGGCATTGAGGCTTTACAGTTCCCATGGCCTCTCCTCATACTGGTATCAGACAAGGCCATCCTCTGCTAAATATATGATTGGAGCCATGGGTCCTTCCATGTATACTCCTTGGTTGGGGGTTTAGTCCTTCAGAGCTCTGGTTGGTTCATATTGTTGTTCTTCCTATGGTGTTGCAAACCCCTTCAGCTCCTACGTTCTTTCTCGAGCTCCTCCAGTGGGGACCTCATGCTCAGTCTAATGGTTGGCTGTGAGCCTCTGCCTCTGTATTTGTCAGGCACTGGGAGAGCCTCTAATGGGACAGCTATATTAGGCACCTTTTACAAAGCACTTCTTGGAATCCAAAAGAGTGTGTGGGTTTGAGGATTGTAAATGGGATGGATCCCCAGGTGCGGCAATCAATGGATGGCCTTTCCTTCAGTCTCTGCTCCACACTTTGTCTCTGTATTTGCTCCTATGATTATTTTCTTCCACTTTCTAAGAAGGACCAAGGCACACTTCAGTCTTCCTTCTTCTTGAGCTTCATTGAACTGTGAATTGTATCTTGGACCACATGTATAATGTCATGCCATGTTTCTACATTAGTTTTATATTATATTAAACATATGCAGGCTGAGATATAAAATGCTAAATGCCTAAACAGAGTCTCTAAAGCAAGAATCAAATTGTTGCCAGCTCACTTTGACTTTTTGATTCAGAAATAAACATGAGACACTTGTCAAATACAGTTATATTTTATTCAACTGTAATTTATTGTCATTCTTTAAATTCAAGCAAGTTGACCTGTATCTGAATGCCGTTTTTGCCTTTTCACGCAGTTAGCCATTTTCCATGGCTAACTATAGTATGGACAAGATGGCTGAAACTCTCATGTCCATCTGACAAATGAGAAAATATTAAAGATTAAAATCAGATGGGGCAGAAATCAGATTCATTGGCAGAAAGCTCTCCTACCATCCAAATAAAGCAACTTTCTGCATTTTAATGTGTCCTATATTAGCACATTAGCTTATCATCTTTGAAACAACACTTATTAAAAAAATCACATACCAACTATAAAATGTTAGAACAAACTTTGATTTTTTTTTTCAGCTAGATTCTGTGCTTTTTCTGCCCTTCATTTTCCATGGCTAACTATAGTGTGGACAAGATGGCTGAAACTCTCATGTCCATCTGACAAATGAGAAAATATTAAGGATTAAAATCAGATGGGGCAGATTATCAGTACCTAAGCTATAATTTCATGCTGTTTTTTAATGGATATAGCACTGACTGTGGGAGTCGTTTATAAGTGTACTGTCCTTGAACCATTGCTACTGTTTTCCTTCATTTAGGACATACCCAATTTTTAACTGAATCTTTTGCCCTTTAAACATTTATTTCCTTGATTTCTTTTTACATTTTCTATGTTATGCCTATGATTGTTTGGTGTTAGTAAAATTGTTTTCCTCTTTCTTAGGGATTCAAGATATCTATTTACTGTGTCTTTTGCCTTCTAAAGGGTTTTTTGTCTCATGAAGTGTCAATTATTAATGGTTTATCTTAGTGCCAGCGCTACTGATGTTCTGTTCAGAATGCTGTTTCTTGTGCTAGGACGTTCAAATCTGTTCCCATCATTCACTTCTATCAGGTTCAGTGTGTTCCAGTGTTATTTTGAGGTCCCAAAATTTCTGGATATAAAATTAACTCAAAGAAATCAGGAGCCTTATTCTACTCGAAGAATTAACAGGATGAGAAAGAAATTAGGGAAATGACACCCTTCACAATAGTCACACATTCTAACCAAGCAAGTGAAAGATCCGTATGATATGGATTTCAAATCAGTGAAGAAAGAAATAGAATAAAACCTCAGAAAATTCAAAGATCTCCCATGCTCATGGATTGGTAGGATTAATATTGTAAAAGTGGTCATCTTGCCGAAAGCAATCTACAGATTCAATGCAATTCCCATCAAAAGTCCAACTCAGTTCTTCATAAAGTTAGAAAAAGCAATTTGCTAATTCATTCAGGGTAAAAAAAAACAAAAACAAAAAACACAAAACAGATAGTGAAAACTATTCTCAAAAATAAAATTCGTGGGGAATCAACATCCCTGACCTCAAGCAGTACTACAGAGCAATAGTGATAAAAAGAAACTGTATGGTATTGTTATAGGTACAGGCTCCACTGTGTTCATAGCAGCAATATTTATTATAGCCAGAAGCTGGAAAGAACACACATCTCAGAAAATTTGTTACATCTGCACAATGTGTTACTACTCAGCTATTAAAAAACAATGACTTCTTGAAATTCTTAGGCAAATGGAAGTAGCTAGAAACTGTCATCCTGAGTGAGTAATCAAATCACAAAAGAACACACATGTTATGCAATTGCTGATAAGTTGGTATTAGCCCAAATGCTCTGAATACTGGAAATACAACTCACAGACCACATGAAGCTCAAGAAGAAGGAAGACCAATGTATGAATAATTTTATCCATTTTGAAAAGTGGATCAAAATACCCATGGCTCACAGCCAACCAATAGAATGGGCATAGGGTACCAGTGGAGCAGCTAAAGCAAGAACCCAAGGAGCTGAAGAGATTTGCAGCCCTGCAGGAGGTACAATAATATGTACCAATCAGTACCCCCAGAGCTCCCTGGGGCTAAGTCACCAGCCAAAGAGTACACATGGAGGGACCAATTGCTCCAGCTACATATGTTGCAGAAGATGACCATTTCAGACAGCAGTGAGAGGAGAGGCCATTGGTCCTGTGAAGGCTCATTTCCCCAGAACATAGGAATGCAAGTCAGGAAATTAGGGAGGAGGCGGTTGAGCAGGGGGATAGGGGGTGGGAAAGGGGGTTTTCAAAGGAGTAACTTATTCTGAAGGTGGATACTATTCGACTTGTAAATAATGCAATTTTTTTTTTTAAAAAGTGGGGAAAAAGAAAAAGAAAAATGTGAGGGCAAGGCTCATGGTGTTTACACAGCAGCCTTTTCTAGCACAGTGCTGGCTTGTGCTAGAAGCTCAGCAGACAAAGTTTGAATAGATGAAAATGTCGCCAAGGTACTACTGGACTCACAAACTCACAAACCCTCCACTCAGCTGCTGTCTGTCTGCAAGGTGTCTTTAATGTAACATAATTGCAACAGTGCAATTCTACTTAAGTAGCCACATATGCTACATCAGTTTAATTGCTGTTAAGGTAAGAATTGTTTAAAAGTCTGTGTCTGTGGGGACAATCCAATCATACGGCCTCATTCCAATCTTTGTGTTTTCTTCAGCTATATTGATCCACAGACTGCTCAGAGTTTTTATTCCATGTTATAGATATATGGCTTTAAGTTTTTGGTTGTTTTTCCTAACATTTCAATGCTAGGAATATAAAGGCCCAGATTTTAAATATATGTCATGAATTAATAGTTCAGAACTGCCTTTTATATAGAGAAGGTGGATGACTTCTTATAACTATGACTAGTTTTACCATCAACAACAGCTCTTCTTCCATATTTGTTGTGAAACAGACATGTGGTTTGCTGAACAAGACTTTGCAAAAACACCCATGCCTTGGATCTTAAATAATGGAAGGCATTGCTGGGAGCTTTGAGATGAATAGGATTAAGTTCTAGCTTCCATGTGAGTGCATCTGCAGGAGGTGTTTGAGAGATAGGGAGGCTAAAATAAAGGAAAAGGGGAAAAAGTCATGTCGAGGAAGAAAACGACCTATAGACCAATCAATGCACACCACTGAACAACGTAAACAACACAGAGGTTGCCAAAAGGATGCAGTGTCTATTTTGGTTCATTATCTGTGATAATTGATTGGCTCTATTACAGAAATGCCTGAATCCTAGTGGTATCATTTTTTTTAATTTGATATTTTATGTATTTACATTTCAAATGTAATTTCCCCCCAGAAACTCTGTATACCAGCCCTGCTCCTCTTTAAATGAGGGTTTGTACCCCCACACACCCATTCCTGCCTTCTAGCCCTGGCATTCTCCTACACTGGGACATTGAGCTTTCATGGGACCAAGGGCCAGTTCTCCCACTGATGCCTAAGGCCTTCCTCTGCTATATATAATGCCAGAGCCAACCTTAATGTAGTAAAGGTCTTGTGGGGAACATTTCTATTAGTGATGTTACTCATTTAATGAGACTTTCATTTATTAATTAAATTGTGTTTCTTTTAAAAAAAATTTACAGAGCACAATCTGAAGCCCATTGAACTTTTCTTAAAATATTTCTTTCCTTTTAGGTTAATTGATATTTTTAAGAAATGTCTAGTACATTTTAATGCTACTCCAAAGTCCAGTGCTTCTATGCTGTCATATGCAACACTGTCCATGTGCTTTACACTCTGCTAAATTGCCCTCTTGTTTCTCTTTTGAAATAAGTGATTTTTATTGCATCAGAAATCTATGCTAACCCAAATCCCAAAAGTGGCATTTTAACATTTAGGTGATATCTTTAATTC
This sequence comes from Apodemus sylvaticus, assembly GCF_947179515.1. NCBI lineage: Eukaryota > Metazoa > Chordata > Mammalia > Rodentia > Muridae > Apodemus > Apodemus sylvaticus. The sequence goes on from NC_067480.1 coordinate 113,978,342, forward strand.
TGTTGTTCTAAAAGAAACAAAAAACATAAAATGATCAAGAGAAACATTTGAAAAAACTGTTTATATTTTATGTACTTTGGTCACAGAATACTGAATGTAGCCAAGGTATGACATTGGATGCAAGCACCCCACGAAATCACGTGGAATAATGTTGTTTACTGGCTACAGGTCCATGTTGTCTGCAGTCCTCTTTCTTATAATTCCAAGAAAAACTTACCTAGAGTGGGTATCATCCACCGTCACTATCATCACCTTATATTAATCATTTATCAAGTACATGGCTTACACACCAAACCACAGGCCAACATGATGGTAGCCATTCTTCAACTGAGATGCCTTATTCTCAATTTCTTCAGTATTGTGTACTTATTTATAAACCCATTTTTAACCAAACTTTGTTCATTTGTATCACAATGAATAGTACTGTTCTGTATGTAAGTTCTAATTTGTTTATCCCTTAAAAATTTTCTATGATTAAGTACTACATTTCTTAAGACAAATAAAATTATGTTGAGTATCATCTAACATTTTCCTACTATGAAAGTTTCAATGAAGCAATTTATCTTTGTACTTCTGTACAAAATCTGAATCTGGTCTAACTAAAATAACATAACACTTTGGGACAAAGATACACCCTAGCAACCCTGCACTAGAAGCCAAGATGGAGAAGACCTCCACAATCACCATGCTCTTCCCCCTGGTGCTGTGGTAGACAGGGAGCAAGGTGATCCAGACACTGCAGAACACCAGCATGCTGAAAGTTAGGAACTTGGCTTCATTGAATCTGTCAGGAAGGTTCCTAGCCAGGAAAGCCACAGTGAAGCTCCCCAGAGCCAAGGAACCCAAGTATCACAGGACAACATGGAAGGCAATGACTGAGCCTTTGTTGCAAATAATGACAGTCTTCCCATGTTCAGATTGTATATCTCTGTCAATAAAGGGAGGAGATGTTACCAACCAGATGCCACAGAGAATAAGTTGGATCAGGGTACAAATGGCAATGACCAAGTTAGGTGCCCCTGATGTCAGCATCCCTCTCATTCTGCCCCCTGGAGTAGTGAGCTTGAAAGCCATGACCACAGTTATTGTTTTGGCCAATACTGTGCAAACAGCCACTGTGAAAAATCCTCCAAATGTGGTCTGCTGCAAGATGCAGGTGGCTTGGTTGGGATGTCCAATGAAGAGCAATGAACAAAGAAAACAGAACACTAGTGAGATGAGCAGGATGTAGCTGAGAATGTGGTTATTGGCCTTAACAACAGGATTATCCTTGTACTTCACAAAAGTGATGAATACTAGAATTGTGATGACTGAGAAGGACAAAGACATGAAGCCTAGAGCTATCCCCAGTGGTTCTTCATAACCTAGAAATGACAAAGCTCTTTGGAGGCAGTGGGTTTGCTCGAAGTTGGCATACTTATCATCTGGACATCTCACACACTGTTCCATATCTGCTGGCAAAAACAATAAAACAATATAAGATATTATAATTATGTAGTTAATAATTATGTATTTGTATTATTCAGAGAATATATCACTAAATATTTTGGTATTAAGCATCTAATCCATTCCTTGTTGTTGTAGGGACAACTGACTTAAGATTGCTCTCTATTTACCTATGTTTTGTAGTGAAACAAAGCACCGTGATCAGAAATGGAATGGAAAAAATTTATGTATTAAACAAAAAAGAAAGAATATATGATAAATTATAATATGCATGATCTCAGATTTTTTTTTAAATTCTTCAAACCATAAAATCACTATTCATAGAAAAGGGTAGTGTGCATGGGTAGTTACTGATGTCTGTTGATGAAATGCATTATGTACTTTGTTTGCTTTTTGGGTGGTGGCAATTGACAGTATCGCCTATAGAAACCAGAACATACAATTCCTCATGCAAATACTGTTTGCCTAAAGGAATATTTTCATTCCTGACACTCTCTGTCTCATAAACATTTGCATGTTCCTCTCATTTTGGTACAATTTCTTTATTTCCCACTATTCATTCCAAGGTGGCGTGAAGGTAATTGCTATTCATAATCATCTCTCTTGACTTAGGTAGGTGGTGACTGATGATAAGTAATATGCCATCTCTTCTTTCTTGAAATCTTCACTCTTGAAATCTTCACTCTTGTTCTTACTGTTTGACAGGAAATGCTCAATCCCTTAAGCCATCTACCTTTTATTGTTTTGAATTGTTTTGCTTTTTTGAGACAGGGTTTCTCTGTACTGTCCTGGCTTTCCTGGAACTCAACCTGTAGACCAGGCTGGCCTTGTAATCCAGAAAATCCAGCTGTCTCTGCATTCAATGTCTTGGGATTAAAGGCATGTGCCACCACTGCCTGGCATTCATCTCACATCTTAAAATATATTTCCTAAAACAACAACTCTTACCCTGAGCATCTAGTCTTTGTCAGGAACTAAGATGGATGATTGAGGGAAAGATTATGGACTGATCAACTAATCAAGTTTCTTTGTACAAAAAAATCAAAGAAAAATAAATATGTTCCTAGATTATGCTGAAAAATTCATCCTTAACAATTGGTACACATGTTTGTCCTCCTAAAGGTTTTCTGCATAATATAAAACCAGAAACCAGCATACTGTGAGAGAAATGTCTTGTTTGTACAAGAGTCTGCAGGTTATTTGCTGGGTTCAAAAGAAGCTGATATTATTGAATGGAGTAAGTTCTGAAATGGGAAGATTTTAGGATTTCAGTTTCCATTTAGGCCATATAACTTTTCTAGTTTGGAAGGAGAAGGTATTCAAATTTAGCAATTCTTTTCTCCATGCATGCATGTACCTGTTTCATTGGAAACCTCATTTTCTGGACACTGAACACAATCAAAGCAGCAGTCTGCTGTTTCTTTCTGATGAGTTTTCCTAAATCCAGGAGTACATGGCACACTACACAAGAAGGATGGAACCTGAGACAATATATAAATATTATATAATATGTGTAAAAGAGTGAATGTGTGTATGTGTATGTGTGTATGTGTGTGTGTGTGTGTGTGTAGTTCATGTATACATCATATATATAAAGAACCATATATATATATGGGACAATAACAGATATGGCTGTAAATATTCCTCTGTGAACCAGTATTTCTTAACAATTTCAGACACATTATTATTTTGTATTTCCCTACAGTACACCAAATGCTGTACAATATTTTCTACAGCATACAATATTATATATGTAACTTTCAGGTTGTGGCAATTTCAAACTTTACTTCCTAAACTGATATATCCAAAAAGAATGCTTACGTTGCATCAGGTTTTTTTCTCATGATTTATAAATAAAAGAATCAGAATACTGAGGTTTGTGGAAAGAGAATGTAGGGTAAATCAAAAAAAAGTTATTTGATTGATATGAACAAAATATGTTTTATAAGACTGCCCTAAAATTAATGAAGTTTAAAACAATAACTTGAATCTCTTTCCCCTCTGCCCTTCCCCTGCTTTTATGAGACTCCTGTCTCATCATTCTAGCCTACCCCTATCCTGGGGCATTGAGCCTGCACAGGAGCAAGGAGCTCACTTCCCACTGATGCCAGATAAGGCAATCCCCTACAGAAGAGGGGAGACCGGGAAGTAGAAAAACATGTGAAATGTAAGTAAATACAATTACCAATAACATATACATAAATAAAAAATCTGGAAAAAGGTTTCTGTTAAAGAATACATTCTATATTTAATTAGGCTATATAGATGTTGTTATAGAATTAAAAAATTCCATGGTATACATATAGTTTCAAATTTTTCATTACATATATTAATTTAATAAATATATTCCTGTAGTGTGTAGAGAATAGGCATTTGGAATACAGAGGCTTTTTATCTCTATGACAAGATTTACATAGAGTTGAGAGGTAACAGATATTGGTGTTTGTAACTGAGCATGGTCTTTTGCAAAAGTAGCAATTGGAATTAACCACAGAGATATTATTTCAGTGCCTCATGTTTTAAAATGTAGATATCTTGAAAACAACTAAAATCTGTGGTATACATACTGAAGTTCCTCCTGTGGCCCAGTCCACGTCTTCAATTATGTGAAGTTGTTACATCTGTGGAAAGCAAGGAAAATAGCTTCCTATTTTCACTTTTATTCCAAATCCTTTTGGAAAATTCCAAATGATGAAAATGTCATAATCTATACACTGGTTTTCCCTATGTCTCATGTTCACCAGTTCTCCAACAGGGTTCATAAATATCCTGGTCTTCAGCAAGGAAGACACCTAAATGAGATCCATCATTAGATGCTTACATGTGCATATCAATAAAGGGAAAGCAAAATTGAGAATTTCCCCTAATTTCCTTATGTTTTTCACAAAAGAGCAGCATTGAAATAGTCCCATGTAATAAAAAATATATATACCTCATTGATAACTGAAAATTTATATACATTATATTAATGTTCGACGGTAAATTGTGCAAAAACTGATTAGCATGTAACAAGTAGCATTTTCTATGTGAATGTGTATGAGTGTATGTGCGCTTATGTTTTCCAAAATACATTTTTAAAAATGTAGCCATGTATGCACAAATGAAGGGGAATTCTGAATGTGTGTGAAAATAAAGAATGGCTGCTGGTCTCTCATGTAAAGACAGTGAACATATATGAGGTAAACAGAAACTTAATAAAATGTACAGCGTTAATCATTTGTGGTTTTGTAAATCATTGTTAATTTAAATGAGTAAGTATTAGTTACAGCATAAGTACTGATTCTTGAAAAATCACTCTTTAGAAAAATATTCTAATTTAGTCATCACTTAGGGCTTTTATTATAAAACCCTCGGCTTCTATTTTAATTTTTGAACTCATTTGATGAAATGTTGAGACATGTTTTCACAAAACTCACTGATATCATAAAAAATTATTGTTTCCTATGAAATGTTTTCCTTGTGCATGATATTCATCCAAGTGAAAAATAAATTAGTGAATTTTGCAGTGCAGAAATCTTTCAACTGAGAGAATAATCTCTAACAAATATGCATGTTTTTCTCTGGGTCCATATAAAAGATCACATTGATTAACCTGCTGACAGTCAGTAAATATTCCTTTGTAGTCTGCTGGTATCTGAGACTCTAGTTGTTGAAGAATGAGCTCATGGTAGGTGTGGGCCACCGCATACACAGCATTATACAAATTGTAACCTTCACTCAGGGCCATGTCATATTTTTGCAGTGCTATCCATTCCAATGTGTTGTTAAATTTAAAATGTTCCATTTTATTTCTGTTCTTTGAGATTGAACAATTAAAATAATTCCACCCCAGGATAGACTCAGAAATGTTTACTGGGTATTTGTCAGTGTCTATAGTTTGCATAAAATTCCTAAATTTAGGCATCTCACCGCTGTGGTGTGCAAAAGTGACCGTCCCATGGAAGAAATTAAGGCTGAATTCCTTTTTATTTGTGATAACATCCCATTGCGAAGTTGTAATCCAGATTCTCTGAGCACCTAAATATTTCCATCTTCTAAAGCTGACTTCTAAAGTGGAGTTCATTTCACCATAAATGATAACAACCTTTGCTGAAGATGCCATAATTTGTTTATCATATATCATAGCCTCTGTTGTGTATATCTGCATGGTTTCTGGTATTACATTCACAAAAGCTAAACAGATCCCATGCATTTGCATTTCTTCTCTTAAATCTGAGAGAAACTGAAGGCCCTGGTCATCATCTGAGATGACCAGTCCTATCCAAGTCCATCTAAAATGAAGCATCAAGGAGACCATGCCATTGGACAAATGTGTGTCCTCGGTGGCTATCTGATGGACATAGTGAAACTGGTCATGGTCACTTAGGTTAGGATTAAATGACCTAAAGAATGTAGAAGAGAGGATGAAACATCCACATGAGGAATATGATTATTAGAATGTTTGGAATTATATTCAAATAATATATCTCACCTTTCTGAACTCCTATCAAGGATAGTACGAATATATTCTAAATATCATGTATTATTCCTTTTAGATTCTAGACTATTTCTGACAAGTCGGAACTTTCTAGAACACAGTGTGCCTGTTTTTCCAGTACATTTGTGATCTGATTATTTAATTCCTTAATTTATATATTTATCTCTCTCACACTTTCTCTATCTCTGTCTCTCTGTCTGTATGTCTGTCTTTCTCTTTCTCTTTCTCTCTCTATATATGTACATTTATATTTTGATATGTATATACAGTGATATATATAGATAGATAGATTTGTATATATATGTATGTGTGTGTGTGTATAGATATACATAGATTTACATACACACATACACACACACATACACACACACACACACACACACACAGCCTATGTGTGTCTGTGTCTGTCTGAATGTGTAGCAGGACACTCATAAATGCATGCTGTCAAAGTTTTCTTGTTGGCACATTTAAATGGAATTTAATGTTGTTGACTCATCCAATGTCATGCATTCTTACCTTTGGTGTCTGGAAATGAATTGACAGTTTTAAGGATGTTTTCCATGATGGGCCTGTAAGGTCTACATAACAAATTTCATGTTGTCAACAGATATAATTAATAAAATTCTCACTATAGTTTTGTTGTGAATGTATTATATCCAGAACTCCCAATGTATCTTGGCACAGACCAAGCATGGTGGCAATCGTCAAAGACATATTGGGTAAAAGATAAGGATTCTCATTAATCTCCTCAGTAGCAAAAAACATAACCAGAAAAAACTTGTATCTTCTTGCTGGTATTCTAAAACAAGGCATAGTGATGATTAAGGGAGATGTGTGAAACATAACATTTCAGTTGCAATAGTTTGTACTATGATACACTGTAAATTTCTAACTAAATGTCTTGAAATAAGTCTCACGAATGAGTCATCTTTAGTGTTGAATACAAAATTAAGAATTCATAGGTATAGGGCACTATGGTATGATATGATAAATTTTATATTTGTGTAATTTGTTCTATGTCTCAATGCCATCCTTGAAGTAGAATACAGTCCTATTGAATAAGACAGTATAAAATAATCTTAGAGATGTAATTCAACAGATATATTTTTTAAAAGATACTCATACAAAACACACAACATAGTCTCCTTCCTTTTTAATTATTTAAAACGATTTTATACATCAAACATCTTAATAATATTGTGTCTTTTGAGAAGCAAATAATACATCAAAAATTTTGTTCAACTTTTATATTTGTATATTTTCATAGCCTGAAATTATTATTAATGCATACTTAACCATATATGCAGCTGAGGATCTTTTATCTAACTTTGAGAATTAATTTTTTTCAAAACTTACATGATTTTATTTGGGGATTAGGCATAATTAAAGAGCATAAAATGTTATAACTGAACCATTAAGACATATATTGCTACCTTCTCAAAAATTGACCATATGGTTTGACAAACTTCAGTAGAGACAAGGATATTGAATTAATCCATAGTATTCTATGGGACTACCACAGACTAAGACTGATATCAAATAACAATAAAAACAGAAATCCCACATACACGTGGAATCTGAACAACTACTCAATATATAACTACTACTCAATATATAATTTACTCAATAATACATTGGTCAGAGAAAGAATAATGAAAGGAATTAAAGATTTTTTTTTTAGAATTTAATGAAAATAAAGTCGGGCCTATCCAAATTATGGAACACAATGAAAGCAGTCCTAAAATAAAATCTCACAGCTATGAGTGCCTCCATAAAGAAAGTAGAGAGATCATACGCTCTCAGCTTAGCAGCTCATCTGAATGCTCTAGATCAAAATGAAGCAAATATATCGAAAAGGAGTAGACAGCAGCAAATAATCAAGCTCAGGGATGAAATCAACCAAGTAGAAACAAAAGAACTCTATAAATAATCAACAAAACTAGGATCTGGTTATTTGAGAAAATCAACAAGATAGATACACCTTAAGCCAGACTAACCACAGGGTACAGAGACAGTATCCAAATTAACACAATCAGAAATGTAAAGGGGGACATAACAACAGAAACTGAGGAAATTAAAAAAAAATTGATCTTACTACAAATATCTATACTCAACAAAACTGGTCAGGTAAGCCAGTCACAAAAGTATCCACATGGTATGCAGTCACTGCTGAGTGGATATTAGCCTAGAAGTTTGGAACACCCAAGACACAACTCACAGACCAAATGATTCTCCAAAAGAAGACCAAATTGTGGATTCTGCAGTCGTTTCTAGAAGGGGTAACAAAATACTCCTAAGAGATAAAGTGTGGAGCACACATTGAGCCATCCAGAGACTGTCAAAAAAAACCATCGCATATACAGTCATCAAACCCAGTCGCGATTGTGGATGCCGAGAAATGCTTTTTGACAGGAGCCTGATAGAACAGCCTCCCGACAAACTCTGCCAGAGCCTGAAAAACACAGGCATGAATGCTCTAGACAACCATTGTATTGAGCATCAGTTCCCTAATGAAGGAGTTAGAGAAAGGACAGAAGGAGCTGAAGGGGTTTGCAGCCCATAGGAAGAACAACGATATCAACCAACCAGAAACCCCAGAACTCCCACGGGCTAAACAACCAAACAAAAGAGTACACATGGAGAGAACTATGGCTGTAATTGAATATGAAGCACAGGACGGCCTTGCAGGGCTTCAATGGGAGGATATGTCCTTGGTCATGTGAAGGCTTGATACCCCAGTGTAATGTCAGGGTGGTAAAGTTACTGTGGGAGGTTGTGGGCAGGAACACCCTCATAAGACAAGGGGAGGAGGGATGAGATAGGGAGTTTCTGGAGGGGAAAGAGGAAAAGGGAAAACATTTGAAATGCAAATAAAGGAAATATCCAATAAAGGAAAACAAAAAATATATATTCAAAAGCTCTATGTGATAAAACCTGGCATTGTGTGAGTGTTTTTAAAATGTGTTTTGTATGTGTGTATATTGTCTAACAATCATTATACTTGAAAATGGTTATCTGCTTTACAAAGAAAGACATTATTTTATCAGTAGGAATATGTTACAAATTTCCAAACAGAATAAACATTTTGAAGTTAAATATTATGAAAATGCTAAGTTCTTGCACAATAATATATCTATGATGTTTGTAGAACACATTTTTGTTATTTTCAAATGTTAATATTCATCAAACAGAATTATTATTTAAAAATATATTTCGTTTAAATTTTTCATCCATTTCAAATTACACACAATGATATAATATACCACATATCCAGATTTTATCATTTGAGCTGTTTTATGCACTAATTTAATATTAACTTTTATTATGTTGTTAGTATGTCAATTTATTAAAAACCTATCAGATTTCTCTTATCACTTCACTCTTCCTCAATCTTTGCGATCTTTTAAATGGTGTCTGAGCACAGAGATCTTCCCTGCCTAAGAAATTTGTTGATCTGCTCCAACCCAGTTAGCAGTTCATCTGTTATTATTTCCTATTACTTCTCATCAGGAGTAAACATACCAAACACACTCTTTTCATGAAATTTGGACTTTCAATTGAATGCTTGGAGATAAGTTTTTCTTTCTAAAACCTGATAAGTGCAATGACACAGTTCATATATGTTTAGATATAAATCATTTTATGGCTTATGAAAGTGTCACCAAGGATAATTTCCACTATTTTCCAATGAAGTGTGGAAAAATACAGAAAACATCAGAAGAGAAATTCATACTAACCTAACAGTGAAAAATAATCATATGAAGCAACCATTATTTTCAAAGTGTACAGTGTATTGTGGCTACAAATGGAAAAAAATGTTATTTAAATCCCAAAGACATGAAAATTGAATAAGAGTTGTGATGAGCATCAGAGACAGAAAAGCACAGGAAACCTTGCTTCATGAAAGTAAGAAATCCAAAGCGCATTGATTAGCTAAAAGGTGAGTTATTTCAACACACCTTACCCCATTATCTCCAGGCACATATGGCAACATCTCATGCTTAGGATCTTAGATATTGAGGACATCTTCTTCTCAAAAAGAAGTATATTTATTCTCCTAGATTTATTCAATAGTTAGCAGAAATATTGACCATTATTCTGATCCTGACAATAAGTATATTCTGTGTCTGGGTATTTGTGGAATTGAACCAAAAGTTAATTCTCATTACAGAATATGAAGCCTGGCAGCCTTTTCCCACATTCAGAGTTAAATCTAGAATTTCAAGAGGTTCTCATTTAAGGACTATTTTATAAAGCAAAGTATATGTATATTCACAAGTATATATGTAATGTTATACTTGTAATCAGGTACAGTAAACCAAAACATACCGAAATCTTTCAATGAATGAATGTATGCCCAACTGTTGTAGGCCAAAATTAGATAACCATTTTATGAAGGCATTTAGATGTGTGCTCATACAGGAATCATTGGCAGGCAATTGAATATAGTCAGTGATGCTGTTTTTTCATATTGAATTGTTAATAAAGGTGGGAATTGTGAATTCAAGGCAGATGAAGAGACATCTTTCAATAATACATAATATCAACAAATACTCAAGAGGGAGAATCAAGAGTCATTTTCCATCATTGTGAGATGGAGCCCAATGTATTAAAGCCATACTAAACTGTGATACATTTGAAGCTATTAAAATAGTGATTGGTGTAATAGTTAATTTGCAGTCGTTTCTAAAGTTACAGGGGGTAACATATTTCTAATTCATGACACTGATGCAGAAAATAAAGTTAATGACTTACCTAAAATCAATCATTTTATTATATAAATTGTCTTCAATAGGTCCCTCCTCTGACCAAAGTAAAAAACCACAGTCACTTCTCAAATCTCCATCATTATCTTCACTATTTTTCATCCTCCAAAAGCAAATGGGTTCTGTCAAACAGCACAAGAAGGGAAAAAACTTCAGGAGCAAAAATGAAATAGAGAAAGCATACAGCTTCTTCATGTCTGCTAGGTCCTCCAATGTAGCAGTTGTGAAATCCGTTTCTTATGCAGACAAACATAACACACACATTTACAACTAAGTATCTGTTTTAAGACTATTGCTGTCTGGAGATTCACATAATTATATTTGCAATTCCTTTCCATTCAAACTATGTCATGCTCCCTGGATACTTTGAGAAAAATCTGGCCTCAAGCTTTACATCTGAGGTCTGAAAACTTTTGATCAAAACATTTCTGAAAACATGGTTTGGAGATCACGTTCTCCATCCTCAGGTACCATGATGTCATTCATATTTCTGAAAACATGTTTTGGAGGTCATGTTCTCCATCCTCAGGTGCCATGATTTCATTTGTATGCATGGAATAATTCCCAAGAACAATCTTCTCCTGGGCAGGTTGAGCCAGAATATGTGTCAACAGCCATATGTACGAACACAATGGATTTCAACAGAAATTCCATAAACAAGAGTTTAGAAGGTCATAAAAGTTCGATATTTTTCACACTCTGATAAGAATCATGGGACATTATGTCTTCCACTGTCTAGTGTAGGGAAGCGCAGTCTCACATGAAATATTGATCCAGGAGTTGAACATTCTCTCTGTTGTTCATATGATATTGTATGCTAGTCATGTTTACAAAATATCTTCAAACTTCTTGTGATTCCTGTCATCTGGGGAACACGTCACTATGCTAAATCCAAAAAGCCTGTATTTGTAAAGATTCATCACCCATTCTGTCCAATATCACTACCTGTGGGGGCATTCACTGAGTTGATATACTGATATCTTGGCTGATAATCAGTCCCTGGCAGTCAGTGGCATTTGATGAAACATTTCTTTGTTGATGTTTGTTCACAACTCATTAAGAATTTGAAAACATTTTCATACATTTTTCTCAAAGAAATGAAAGAATTAATGTGCCATTTCTGAGAGAGAAATGTATTGCTAATCTTAGTGTATATCTTATATTTTACAACCATGTCAAGTTGGTGTTTGTTTTGAAATGGTCCTGATTTGGATTATATTGCAACAACACACATGTATGTCTGCTTTGCCAATTGATGTAACTTGGTTAGATTACTATGAGTGACACAGATCGAACATTTAATTTGATTTATATTTGCTTCAATTACATTATTTTTGGCTCATAATCTTCACACAGAATGGAATCTTTAACTCCATTTTTGGAATGGTTGCAATTTCACTGGCTTATAATAAAATCTTGCTATGGAGTTTATTGTACCATCTTAGATACTATGAATAAAAGTTTGTTTCATACTTTGCTTGAATTATGACTGTCAATTTGAATATTTTTAGTAGTTTTGCAGACCTTGGGAAAATTTTGAGCCTTGATATTGTGATAGTCCATATTTTTGTGTACAGGGTGGTAATTCAAATGAATTGGGGATGTGTGTGGAAGCTGACTCGTTACTCTACTGTGACTACTATGGAAATGCCATCCCGGGCTGTGGCAAACTTTTGGAAATCATTTGGTGCACATGAGTAGTGGACTTGGATCCATACCATACTCATGATAGAAAGACTACCGGTCAAACATAAAGGTCCTTCAATAAATTTTAATTTGATTTTGCCAAGATTGAGAGGTGAGACTCCATGTGGTTTTCTACAGAGAACTTCTCCATGTCCTTTGAACACAAATAGTATTTATTGAAATTGCTTTTCTTTCTCTTTTAAGATCATGTTATTGACTTGGGATGTTGGAAAGAAGGCACAGCACACACGACTGTATCCTTCCTGAGTATCAAGGGAGTCTTTTTTTGTTTTGTTTTGCTTTTGTTTTCATTTTCCATTAAGTTATACATTTGCATTGCAGTCTTAAGATATTCCCAACAGTACTTTATGAGTATATAAAAGAAAATGTTCTTCTATGTCTCACAAATAAGATTTCATAGCTTATTTTCAGTTTGTTGTCCTTTTATTTCTTATTGAAATCAGATATCTGATTCCATGTTGTGCTGTGTGGAACATGAAATAGCCGCTATCCATTTTCATTTCATAGAAAGTATTCTATATATAGTTTATAACTAAAGGATTTATACTGTCTGAATTTATGAAAAACAGGGTGTGCCTCCAACTCCTAACAGTCTACCTGTCAAACAGGTGGCCTTCCATATATAGAAATATAGGTCAGACCTTTTTTATCCCCACACCAATTTGTACCGCCACAGAGACCTGCAGATATGGTATCTAGCAGGCTCTTCCTGAGCCACATTGTCCTTCCAGTCTGTATTTCCACCACAAACTAGGGCAGATCAATGTCTGCCCCAGAACCCAAAGCCAACCTGGCTTTCAGGAGGTCTTCCTTAATCAGAGACATGGGGACACATGAAGGTTGCACTAAGCATGGACACGGAAGGCCTGACCTAACCAGAGGCAGCGCTGCCTGTCTCCAAAGTCGCCTGCTCCAGTCAGAGGGGCCCAGGCAAGTTAACAAGAGAAATGACCAAGAGGTGAAAGAAAAAGGCAAGAACATAACCAACAGAAGATAATGTAATTTGGCAATATCTGAACCCAGTTCTCCTATCCTGGATACCCAAACAAACAATAAGAACAAGAGTCTAACCTAAAATGTCACCTCATGAGGATGACAAATGTCTTTAATGAGGATAAAAATGATCCCTTTAATGAAATACAGAAAACCACAGACAAACACATAGAAGCCGTTAGAGAGGGAAAAATAAATCACTTGAAGAAATGGAAGAAAATACAATTTAAAAGGTGGTGGAATGGAACAAGAGAGACTAAGACTTAAAATCAGAAGCAATGAAGAAATCACAAAATAATTAAAAGTGAATTATAAACATTTCTGATAAAATTTAAGAAATATATATAAAAACATTAAAATTGACGATTTTCATGGAATAATAATTGGCTGACTTGAAAAACAATTCTAATTTAATTGAAGGAGGAAGTATAAACATTTTCTGGTAAAATTGAAATGGAAAATATTACATGGATATTATTTCAGATACAGTTGTATAAATATATAGATAAACACATCAAAATTGACAATATTAATGCAAAATTATACATAGAAAATTGCAGGCATAATAAATATTGCTAAATAATTTAAAAAATGAAGTAGAACTATTTTATGAAAAATTGAAGATTTACATGGAAATTATTTTTGATCAAATTGAAGAATTATGTAGAAAATAGTGTTAAAATTGACAACTTTAAAAATATTGACAAGTTTCATGGATAATAATACATCAATTGGTTGACATAAAAACTATTCCAATTTATGAGATAATTGAAGATTATAATAGAAAATAAAATGGATAAATTTTTGACTGAAAATATATCTAAATTAATTGAAGAAGAAAGTATAATAAATTTCTGATAAGATTGAAGATACATGGAAAATATTTCTGATAATTTGATGAACTATATCAACACATGTAACAGAAACACATGTCAAAACTGAAGATTATAATGGAAAATTACACAGATAAAAATATTGAAAATATTTTTAAATTGATTTAAAGTTGGATTACATACATTTGCTGACACAGAAAATATTTCTCACAAAGTTTAAGACATATATAAAAAGATATATTAAAATTAACAATTTTCATGGAAAATTATACAAATAAAATGGTAGACATAAAATATTCCTAAAGTAATTGAAAAGGGAAGTAAAATACATTCTGATAAATGAAAATACATGGATAATATTTCTAAAGTAATGAAGAAATATATGGAAATTCACATTAAAATTGACAATTTTCTTTGAAAATTATACAGATAAAATGGTAGGCATAAAAACATTCCTAAACTAATTAAGTAATGATGTAGAAAATTTTTTTAAAAACTAGAAGGTTTACTTGGAAATTTTGTTTGGTATAATTGAAGAAATATATAAAATATGTTAAATTTAACGATTTTCTTCGATAATAACATAAATAATTTGTCATCAAAAACATTTCAAAATTAATTGAAAGTGGAAGTATAAACACTTACTGATAAATTGAAGATTATAATGGAAAATAATATGGATAAATTGGTTGACTTGAAGAACATTTCTGAATTAATTGAAGGAGGATGTATACACATTTTCTGATAAAATTGATGATTTAAGTGGAAAATAAATCTGATGAAATTGAAAAAATATGCAGGAAAACATGTTAAAATTGATGATATTCATGGCACATTATTCAGATAAAAAAGTAGACCTATATACATGGCTAAATTAATTGAAAAAGAAGGTAGAAGTATTTTATGAAAAAGTCAAAGAGTTACATGGAAATATTTATGAAAAAATTAAGAATTATATAGAAAAACAAGTTAAAATTCAAGATTATCATGGACCATTTTACATATAAAATGGAAGGCATAAAATATTTCTAAATTAATTGAAAGTCAAGTTAAATACATAATTAAAATATTCTTACAATGTAAGAAAAAAAAGAATGGAACAAAATGAAACCAATTTTCCCATATGTTTCTTTGTAAAATGAACTAAAATTTTTATAATTTCAGTTATGTGTATGTGGGTTTTTTGAGTGTCTTTTTATGTGAACTTCTGAGCTAAGGTCTATTCTGATTCCAGAATAGGAATATAGTGCACCTTGGGAGAATTCTTTTCTTTTCTTTCTTTTCTTTTTTCTTTTCTTTTCTTTTCTTTTCTTTTCTTTTCTTTTCTTTTCTTTTCTTTTCTTTTCTTTTCTTTTCTTTTCTTCTCTTCTCTTCTCTTCTCTTCTCTTCTCTTCTCTTCTCTCTTTTCTTTTCTTTCTTTCTTTCTTTCTTTCTTTCTTTCTTTCTTTCTTTCTTTCTTTCTTTCTTTCTTTCATTTTCTATATTCTTTGTTTACATTCCAAATGATTTTCCCTTTCCAGGTTCCCCCCTCCCCCTAAGTCCCATAAGTCCTCTTCCCTATACCAGTTCTCCAATCAATCCCCTCCCCCTCCTCTGTCCTGGTATTCCCCTACAATGCTGCATCAAGCCTTTCCAGGACCCGGGTCCTCTCCTTCCTTCTTCTAGGGAATAATTTGATATGTGGGTTGTGTTTTGGGTATTCTGAGCTTCTGGGCTCTTATCAGTGACTGCACTCCATATGTGTTCTTTTGTGAATGAGTTACCTCAATTAGTATGATATTTTTCCAGTACCATTGAGTTCCCTAAGAATTTCATGAATTCATTGTTTTTAATTGCTGAGTAGTATTCCATTGTGTAAATATACCACATTTTCTGTATGCATTCCTCTGTTGAGGGACATCTGGGTTCTTTCCAGCTTCTGGCTATTATAACTAAGGCTGCTATGAACATTGTGTAGCATGTGTCCTTAGTGCATGCTAGGGAATCCTCTGGATATATGCCCAGGAGAGGTATAGCAGGGTCCTCTGGAAGTCTCATGTCCAGTTTTCTGAGGAACCGCCACACTGATTTCCAAAGTGGTTGTACCATCTTACAACCCCACCAGCAGTGGAGGAGTGTTCCTCTTTCTCCACATCCTAACCAACACCTGCTGTCTCCTGAGTTTTTAACCTTAACCATTCAGACTGGTGTGAGGTGAAAACTCAGGGTTGTTTTGATTTGCATTTCCCTAATGACTAATGATGCTGAAAATTTCTTAAGGTGCTTGTCAGCCGTCCGAAATTCTTCATGTGAAAATTCCCTGTTTATCTATGTACCCCAATTTTTAATGAGGTTATTTGGTTCTCTGGGGTCTAACTTATGATTTCTTTGTATATATTGGATATTAGCCCTCTGTCAGATGTAGGGTTGAAGATCTTTTCCCATTTGTTGGTTGCTGTTTTTTCCTTTTGATGGTGTTCTTTTCCTTACAGAAACTTTGTAATTTTATGAGGCCCCATTTGTCAATTTATGATCTTAGAGCATAAGCTATTGGTGTTCTGTTCAGGAACTTTTCCCCTGTGCCTGTTTCAAGGGTCTTCCCCAGTTTCTTTTCTATTAGTTTCAGAGTGTCTGGTTTTATGTGGAGGTTTTTGATCCACTTGGAGGTGAGCTTAGTACAAGGAGATAAGGATAGATCAATTCGCATTCTTCTGCATGCTGACCTCCAATTAAACCAGCACCATTTGTTGCAAAGGCGATCTTTTCTCCACTGGATGTTTTCAGATCCTTTGTCAAAGATCAAGTGACCATAGGTGTGTGGGTTCATTTCTGGGTCTTCAATCCTATTCCATTGATCTACCTGCCTGTCACTGTACCAATACCATGCATTTTTTAACACTATTGCTCTGTAGTATTGATCAAGGTCCAGGATACTGATTAACCCAGAAGTACTTTACTGTTGAGAATAATTTTAGCTATCCTGGTTTTTTTATTATTCCGGATGAATTTTAGAATTACTCTTTATATTTCTTTGAAGAACTGATTTGGGATTTTGATGGGGATTGTGTTGAATCTGTATATTGCTTTTGGCAAGATGGCTATTTTAACTATATTAATCCTGCCCATCCACAGGCATGGAAGGTTTTTCCATTTTCTGAGGTCTTCTTCAATATCCTTCTTCAGAGACCTGACGTTCTTGTTACACGTTCTTTCACTTCTTTGCTTAGAGTCACACCAAGATATTTATATTGTTCTTTCGGCTATTATGAAGGGTGTCATTTCCCTAATGTCTTTCTCAGCCTGCTTATACTTTGGGTATAGGAAGGCTACTGATTTGCTTGAGTTGACTGTATAACCTGCCACTTTGCTGAAGTTGTTTATCAGCTGTAGGATTTCTCTGGTGGAGTTTTTTTGGGTTAGTTAAGTATACTATCATACCATCTGCAAATAGTGATAGTTTGACTTCTTCCTTGCCAATTTGTATCCCTTTGATCTTCTTATGTTGTCTAATTGCTCTAGCTAGTACCTCAAGAACTATATTGAAAAGATATGGAGAGAGGGGGCAGCCTTGTCTAGTCCCTGATTTTAGTGGGATTGCTTCAAGTTTCTCTCCATTTAGTTTGATGTTGGCTACCGGTTTGTTGTATATTGCTTTTATTATGTTTAGGTATGAGCATTGATTTCCTGCTTTTTCCAAGACTTTTAGAATGAAAGGTTGCTGACTTTTGTCAAATGCTTTTTCAGCATCTAATGAAATAACTATGTGGATTTTTTCTTTGAGTTTTTGAATAGTGGATTGAATAGATGGATTTCCGGTATATTGAACCATTTCTGCATCCCTGGGATGAAGCCTACTTGCTCATAGTGAGTGATCATCTTGGATTTGATTGGCATAAATTTTATTGAGTATTTTGCATCATAAGGGATATTGGCCTGTAGTTCTCCTTCTTTGTTGGATTTTTTTTCTATATATTTCTTCAATTTTATTCAGAAATATTTTCAATGAAAATCTACAATTTTATGAGAAAATATTTCTACTTAACACTTCAGTTAGTTTAGAAATGTTTAATATGTGTACCATTTTATATATTATTTTCCATGAAAATATTCAATTTTAAAACATTTTTGTACATATTTCTAAGGCTAAGAGACAGACCGGGGCTGTTTGGGACATGTAGAATTTGACGTTCATTGACAGATGTGGACGCACATCTGGTGGGGAGTGTCAAGGGACATCTGTATCTCACAGCCTGACTGACAGAGGATGTAACACAGAGATTATACTATACCCTTTGTTTTCATCTCTCAGTCAGTGTCAGATCTGAGTCATCTTGTTTTCCTGATCCCTGTCCACAGCCATCATCTCCAAGCAAGATAATCCTGAGAACGTCCCTCCTGTCCTGAATCTCCACATGCTGAAGGTGACCCTGGAACTGCCTTCTAACAAGTTCATGCAGCCAAAGCCTAGGAAGAAAGTGTACATCTCAAGTCTTCTGCTGCCAATGTGATGGGCTGGCTCTTCTCTCCATCCTGACCCAGGTCTCCACAGCTAACACATTTGGAAATAAAGAACAGCACTTTCCCATTGTTCTGACATTGACAAATCTCAGTGGCTGAGACCTGCGACTTTTGAAATGGAGGTGATCAACATTTGTGTCCCAGGAGAGTCTCCCGGGATGGGCGCCTCAGCTTCTGTTCAGTAAAGGGAGAGCATTAACAGGAAGAAAAATCCTGTTCCCCATGACATAAACAATCCCTTGTCTGAACAGTCTAGTGTATCCTGGAGAGCTCTAGGCATCCCCTGTGATGTCTCCAGTGATGCCACAACACCCACTGCTCTCAGGGCTTTCAATTAGTCCCTAGAGAGTTCACCCATATTTATGTGTCCAAGATGGAGGAGGAGTGTACTTGAGAGTGAGAATGGGGAGCTTAGAGAAATGAGAGAGAGGCCAAAGGAAGATCACTTTCCATCTCACTGTAAACCAGCAAGGAAGATGTGGTTATGGGAAAGGCACAGTGACTCATGGAACAGTGATGTGAAAAATCCTGAAGCAGGCACACTTGAGCCTGGCTTCCCAGTAGTTTGTAACAGGAAATGCTGACACAGTGAATTTAATGAACTTTCCTGACTATAATTCCTGAAAGGTGAGGATTCTAGTACATTAGTTTGTCCACCCCAAAGACACAAACTGGCTATTTCAAAGCTATTATATTGTGAATTTTTATATTTTCCACTTACTGACCATGGACGGGGGTGTAACCTGGGCTCAAGAGGAGTCCATAAAGAGTCAGGGAGGAAATATTTCCCAGTTTCTATCAGTTCAACATTTTACATCCAGTTTGCTTTTATAGGAACAGGAGATATGAGAATTTTTTGAGCTTGAAAGACACAGGCCTTTAATCTGGATATGGTGGAAGAAAGCCTCAGGACTTTGTGATGTTGTTATCATGAAATAGGGTTTCTCTGTAAGACTAATGGCTGTCTTGGAACCCAATATGTCTATGGAACCAGGCTACTCATAGATTTCCACCTGCATGATTCACTCTGATAGTGCTTGGATTAAAGGCATGTGTCACCACACCCAGCAGAAGACACTCAGCTTTAATCCAGAGATTGATTCTGGAACACACACCTTTAATTTGGGTCACACCTTTATCCTGGGGCCTATATTAGAACACAGAGGAAGAAAGCTTTCACATTGTCCATTTGCTCTCTCCTAGATAGTAAATCTTATTACTTCGCTGGCTTAGAGCTTGCTTGTCTGTTATTCCATCTTCTACTGAAGAGCAGCAGAGACTTCCAGCCACAGGAACTGAGAACTTCTGTATTCTTGGACTTTGCTTCCTATATGGCTGTTGTGGAATAAGGCAGACTGCATCCTGTAAGTCATTCTAATATATCCCCTTTCAGGAATGATAGAGTGATTGAGAGATCATTCTATGTGATCTTATACTCTTTAAAAGATCTTTTACTCCTAGGATCCCCAAGGAGAGTTGCTGACCCATGAGCACTTTATCCTTTGCCTGTCTCATCAATCACCTATAATGGTTAAGTCTTGACAATTGCATCCAGAGTGATAGGATCTTAGTTTAAGAAGCTTCACTCTGTTTTATTGCTGCTTCTTTTGTCTTTTGGGCCTAGGTCAGAGGACTAAATGGTGTTTTTTTTTTTTTTTTTAAAGAAGTTTTCAGGCAGTCTTAGGAAATCTGGTTCTCATGTGTCCTGGGCCATAAGATAACCACCACACAGGAAGAAACCTTGAGAACTTTGAGAAACCCCTCTGCTGTGTCAACGTGGATGGCAGCTGTTCTGAGAGTGTAGAGATTCAACACACCCCAGAGATACTTAGAAATGATAGCAAACAGAGAGGACCTGAAAAAAAAATGAAATTGTGTCTGGATCACATTTCTTTTATACTGGCACATCGACACCAGGGGTTTCATTCAGGATTTCCTCCACAACTTCTGGAAATGGGTTTACAAAGGATCTCACTACAGCCTCCCTAGCAAAGTCTTGTTCCATTTGAAGAGTAAAGCACGTAGAAACATAATCAAATATGTTGTTTGCAATCAAGGTCTGATTTAGCCTCAGCCTGCTGACAGCACAGCATCACATCTCCTGTACACTCACACTCGGATACCAAGCATTTTGGTCAGTGTGTTGGTGCATGGGGTCCAGATCTTGTGTTTGCACAGAATCCCACTGCAGCCTTCCTGGCAGGATCTAATCTCATTGGCAAAACGATAGCACCTAGATACAAAATCACCTGTGAGGTTTGAAATCATTATGGAATTTCAGCTTGTAGTTGTTGGCAGCCTAATGGAATTTAACTAGGCTGCGAATCTCAAGTTGAAGTAGTTAGTGGCTTGCAGCTCACAGCCAAGAAACATTTAACCTTTGGGCCAGACTCATTTCCTGGCTAGAAGAATAGAGACCACAGAGTGTATTGCTCTGTGTAACCATGGCTGTTCTGAAAATCGCTTTTACTTGAATACATCACGAATTATGCAAAATCCAAAATTTAAGGACCCAACTTCAAGGGATTTGCTGTTTAATTTGTACAAGGCAATCAGGTTCTTTGAAGTAGGAACACTCCAATTCAGTGCAGATCTCGTTGAGCTTGAAAGACACAGGCCTTTAATCTGGATATTGATCAAGAAAGCCACATAACTGTGTTATTGTTATTGGTATTGTTTCTATGAGCCAGAGTTTGTCTGCAATACCACTGGCTGTATAGTAATACACTTTGTAGACCAGGCAACTCACAGAGATTCAGCTTCATGATACATTCCCATTGTGCTTGGATTAAAGGCATGATGCACCACACCCAGGGGAAGACACTCACCTTTAATCCAGAGATTGATTATGGAACACACACCTTTAATTTCTGCCACACCTTCATCTTGAGGCCTATATAAGAACACAGAGGAAGCAAGTTTTCACAATGCATGCTTGCTCTCTCCTAGTTACTAAGTCATATTACTTAGCTGGAATTAGAGCTTGCTTGTCTGTGATTCCATCTTCTACTGAAGACCAGCTGAGACATCCAGCTTCGGGTAGTGAGATCTTCTGGCTTGGACTTAGCATCCTATCCAGCTCTTATGGAATAAGACAGACTGCATCCTGTAAGTCAATTTAATATATCCCCCTATCAGAAAAGAGTGAGTGAAAGATCGTTTTATGTGATCTTTTTCTCTCAAAAACAGGTACCCCCAAATAGACTCCCTGGCCTACGAGAACTTTCCCCATTGCCGGTCTAATCAGTTGCCTATAATGTTTAACTCTAGACAATTGTGTGATCTTGAAAGATATTTCCTATCCATTTACATTGAGGTGGTGAGAAGCTAGTGATTAGAAGGGAGTAAGGAGGAGGAGCTAGGGAGAGAGACACAGGGAGATGCATGCAGGAGCCATGAGTGGGAGACATAGCATACTAAAATGGAATCAGAGGTAAATATATCTAAAAGTTAGACTATTGGGATAGAACTTTTACTATAAGAGATGTCTTTGTTATTACCTTATTGACATCTTGAAGTTTTTAAAAATATATTTAAATCTAATTGGCAAATTAATTAAGTGTTGCGAGTCTGTTCTTCTGGGTAATTTGAGGCACCTTGATTGTGGAACAGCAAAGCTGGTGTCCCACGGGTAGTGTGACATGTGTGAAATATGGATCCCCTGCATATTGCAGAGAGAGAACTCAGCAGAGGTGCTAAGAAAACTAGTTGGAAGAGATTGCCTCAAAGGCAATAGTGAGAGCATCTCTGAAGGAGACCTTGTGGAGACATGGTAAGTGTCTTGTGAGGAAAGAGAAATGCTCAAATTGGCCCAGACTGCTCTAGAGAGTCTGAGGCAGTGACCAGATTCTTGATAGCCAGGCTTGACCCTACCAAAAAGTTAGATTGCTGCCTCTGCCAAGGACCTCACTGAGCAGACTGGCTGCTTCACCTGCAGTTATTGTAGGTGAGGAATGTATTGGCTCATTTTTAAATTAAATACCATTACAGCACCGAGAGTAATAGCATCTTATGTTGAGAAGCTTCACTCCTTTTGTGTTTGCATGTTTTGTTCTTTGAGCCTAGGTATCCTGTATAGCCCTAGCTATCTTGAAATAGGTCTGACTACCAGGCTGGCCTTGAGATTATAGATCCATCTGCCTCTGCTTCTAACCCCAATCTGCTTCATTCCTATAGATGCTGAGATTAAATTCTTGCACCACCAGACTGGGCAGAATCTTGCCTCCTTAGGCAATGCAAATAAATGTTAGTATTGTGGATTTAACACCCAATTTACCAGAGTGCAATGCTTGGGAGGGTATAATTAACTAACTGGAGACTTCTTTATATGAGAAGGTCAAGGACTTACCCTCAGCATTCCATGGATAATCTGAAGGATCTGAGGGACTACTGTCTCAGTTTTGTCAAAAATACAGCAGATTACAAAGTGCATGGACTGCTAAGTGGTCATGACTTGCCAGCCATGAGTACAGGGTCTTCCACATCTCAGCATCTTTCTTTCTGTGGAGAGACAAACCACAGCTTTGATGATGGCTGGACTGTTGATTGGGATCTATACCCCTTTTACTATGTATTTGAGAGTTTGGACAACCTGAGACACAGCAGCAGATTGAATTGTGCCATGAAGGGCACAGAGGTCTTCAAGAGTGAGAGTCAAAGGGAGCCACCCGTGTTCTCAAGAGATGTGGACAACAAGAAAAACAAAGGTATAGCAGAGCCAGACCAACCCTCGACAAGTTTGCTCAGGGAGAAATGCCTGGAACTTGAGACCTGTGATGGTGGAGGCTGCACTGACCAGGATCCTGCTTCTGACATTTCCAGGAATCTAGGCTACTGGGCATGGCTTCAAAGGGCTTTCGACCAGAAGAAGAAGAAGTGAAAAAAATTAACTCAGAACTCTGTTTGGGGCCCAGGAACCCTGATGCCTGCTAAGACTTGCAATCAGGGGATCGTCTGTCAGCTCCTGTATTACAGCAAAGGCCCTCACAAGGCAACTATGTCTTTGCAGCCAGATATTTCATGTTTGTTATTTTAATAAAAGTGTTGAAATGCTGGAAATTTGTGTTCTTCTTTATACGGACCTAGGGAAAAAATGAACTGTGGTGTGGATACAGATCAGGATACACTGATCTCTCAACCAGGCACCCCAAATAGATTTGTTGGCACATTATCCATTTTCCTTTGCCTGTCTAATCAGTTTCCTATTATGTTTAACACTAGACAACTGCATCCAGAGTCAGAGGATTTTACTTTGAGAATTTTCAGCCTTTTGTTTTGTTTTCTTGTTTTGTTTTTTGAGCCTAGGTCACAGCTATAAATGGTGTTTTTTTAAATAAGTATTCAGGCTTTCTTAAGATACCTGGTTCTCATGTGTGCTGGGCCATAAGATAACCAGAAAACAGGGAGTAACCTTGAGAACTTTAAAAAACCCCTGAGCTGAATCAATGTGGACGACAACTGTACTGAGAGTGTAGAGATTCAACATACCCCTTAGAAACAATGGTGAGCAGGGAGGACCTGAAAACAAAATGAAATTGGGTCTGGATCTCATTTCTCATATACTGGCACATAGGCACCAGGAGTTCTGTCCAATGTTTGCTCCACTCTTTCTGGACTCTAGGCTTTTGCAAAGGATCCTACTACAGCCTGGAAAAGTGTGGTTCCTTTTGAAAATTAAAGCACCTAGAAACAAAATCAAATATGGTGTTTGCAACAAAGGTATGATTTAGCCTCAGCCTGCTGACAGCACAGCATCACATCTCCTGCACACTCACACTCTAATGCCAAGCATTTTGGTTGGTGTCTAGGCACATGGGGTGTAGATCTTGGGTTCGCACACAATCCCACTGTGGCCTGCCTGGCAGTGTCTGATCCTGTCATTAAAACGAAAGCACCTAGAAACAAAATCATGTATAAAGTTTGAAAACTTCACAGTTGAAAGCTACCAGATTTCAACTCAGATTATTGACAACCTAGTAGAAATTTCATAGTCAGCAAGTCTCAAATACTCATGGATAAAGATGACCAGGGGGAACTGTGACAGTGCACAGTACTAGCTCCTGCATGCCCCCTTCTGGAAGCAGTCACAGGCTTGGAGCTTGGGGCCAAAACATATTCATGCTTCTGGCCAGAATTATTCATTGGCCAGGCTCTTTTTCTAACTACCACCAGTGTGGCCATGAGATGCCAAATCATTTAAGTTCAGATCCAATTTAGAGAACCTGACCTGTGCTTAAACACAGGTAAAGTAACAGGCTGGTACCTAGCATTAGTTTCCACATTGCCCCTCCCCCCAATAAAACCCTGTCTCCAGGCTAATCCCCAACAAGACCAGCATTTCCAGGTTACACTTTCAACAAGACCTGCAACTCCAGGTCATTCCCCCAACAAACCCACAACAGGTTACAAACCAACCCCTTGCCTAACCTCCACCAATGTAGAGGAGAACAGAAATTAAGTTTATGATATGACTCTAAGCACCAGACAACTATGGTAAAGGCCACAAAGGCTTTCCAATTAATAGCATACACATAGACTCCCTGCTTACAACTTTCTATAAGGCCTTGTCCTGATAGACATTTGGGGTTCTCCTCCCAACACACAAAAAACTTTCGTGAGTGAAGGTTGTGCGAAGCAGGGATGACTGCAAACTAGCTTGAGTAAATACCCTGCTGTGAGTTGCATCAATCAGTTCCTGTCTGTGTTTTGGAGATCACTAACGTCTCCCTGGCACTATAGAAAAAGGAGTGGGCAGATTAAGTATGGACTTAACCAGGATTGCAAAGCTGGCCCCAAACCATGCATGTGTGAGTGAGAAGCCATCAGTTAGCATCTTCTGGCACTGGACAAGTGTACAGAGGACTATAGCCATGGAACAACTACAAAAAGGAAGCCAAGCTCGAGAAAGCTCAGAGAGCAGAGTTTTGGTGTTCTGGACCATGCTGTCCTGGAAAAGCCTCTTCACAAAGAGAGAAATGCAGCTTCATTTGAGATTCTGGCAAAGAGCAGTTTATAGACCTCCAGAGGTGGGTGGCGATGGGGGAAGGCAGCTGACTTTGTACACATGCAGGGCCTAAAGGGTGCCTTTGTCAAGACTGCCTCACCATGCATTCAACAATGGAAAGAATGTGGATGAATTTTCAGCATTTAGAAACAACAGGGTGCATAGAGAACATGAAACAACCTCAAACCGCAGATTGTGCAGCTCATCTCATTTATTCTCCCACCTGGGCACCTGGCATTTCTGTCGGCATTTAGGAGCACTTCTTGGTTTCTAATGAAATCTGACCACAGCCCATCAGCATAATGAGAATACATAGAAACAAAATCCTATATGTGTTTTGAAATCATCTTCAGATTGCAGTTCAAGCCTACTGACTGCATAGCAGAACTTGACTGAACTGTGGATCTGCAAACGGAGACTTTTGCCTTCTTGCCAGGACTTGGCTCTGGCTCCTGCATTGCCCTCAACCACCACAACCATCCTGAGTGACAGTGGTTCCTTGGAGCTGATCAAGATAATTCAAATAAAATAAAGGCCCTACCTTGAGTTACATCAGATTGTTTCCTCTCTGTTATTTTGGAGATCACTAACATTTCCCTAGGACTACACTTCTCTTCTTGTCCCTGAGTTCCTTCGAGTGTGTTTTTTTCTGTTTTATGTAATCTAAAGATTACTTGTGCCTTTTTCGCATCTTTGTTTATTTTGTGGATTTGTAAGCACCAGGTGTTGTGGTCCTTTGCTTGCCTCACCCACCTCTTTCATGATTGTGGATACCACACACAGATGGAATGCAGAAGGCTCAGTGTCTTCCATCCCAGGAAACACACTGCTGATGTCCTTGTGTGCCTGGACTTAGGTAAGGAGAGCTGGCTTTTTGGTTCTTGTGTGTGAATAACCTGTCAAAGGACTCTGCACCAGGGGCTCCTGGCCTCCTCCAGTCCTTCCATGAGCCATGGCCTTCTCCCCATGATATCCCTGACTTAGAAGACCTCTGGTTTGACAGGTCTTCAAGAAACTGCTTTTGAGACTTGCCGTCTGTTTCCTTGTACATATGACTGTAGTCCTGGGAAGCCTGGAACCAAACTATCCCAGCAGATCCCTGACTGCCTTCTGTGCAGACACAGAGACTACAGGATGGAAATGTTAGGTGTATTCATCTCAAAGACAGGGCATAGAATATGAGACAGAAACAGGGGCTGGAGAGTGGGCAGGTGAAGAGGAGATTCTGTGTCCTGAAGCTTCTTTTCTACACTTAGCTCTTCCCCCCTAACCATCATTCTGCTGGGAACACAGGATTAGCATCTGCTTAGGATGCCAGCTAAAAGCAAGAACTCTTAACAGGATTTCTAAGCTGGACATGTTGCCATGTGCCTTTAATCTCAGAACCAGGGAGGCAGAGACAGGAAGATCTTTGAATAGTAGCCACTTTGGTCTATAAATCCATTTTCAAAACAGCCACAGTTACACAGAGAAATACTATCTGTGGTCTCTATTCTGTGTTGTCAATTTGATTACATCTCAAATTATGCAAAATCCAAAACTTAAGGACACACCTTCAAGGGATTTGTTGTTGTATTTGTATAAGTTAATCAGGGTCTTTGAAGTAGGAGTGCTCCAATTAAATGCAGATCTCTTTGATCTTGAAAGACACAGACCTTTAATCTGGCTATGGAACAAGAAAGCTATAGAACTGTGTTATTGTGATTGTTGTTGTTGCTATGGGCCTGGGTTTTTCTGCAATACCACTGGCTGTATGGAAACTTACTTTGTAGACCAGACTACACACAGAGATCCACTTGCATAATTCACTCCCAAAGTGCTTGGATTAAAGGCATAGGTTGCCACCCTCAGCAGAAAACACTCATCCAGAGGCTTTAATACAGTCTTTAATCCAGAGATTGAATCTGGAACACACGCCTTTAATTTGGGCCACACCTTCATCTTGAGGCCTATATAAGAACACAGAGGAAGAAGTTTTCACATTGCCTGCTTGCTCTCTTCTAGCTAGCAAATCTTTTTACTTCGCTGGCATTAGAGATTCACTTTGCCTTGCTTCTCTATTATGGGGTGAGTGGTCTGTGCTACTATTTGTGTACAGGAGAATTTTACTAATTTTAGCGATTTCCAAAGCAAATATCTGCATCACAAGGGAATGCACTTGCAGAAGCAGGACTGGCTAAGTATGCAGATCAGGGCAGTGTTGGTCTTGACACAGAAAAACTAGCCATCCAGCCTTGAGATGGTGTCCTTCATGTTCTTCCAGTCTTGGAAGACCTTCTCATTTTTAAAGCTTTCATTTAGCTCTTGCTCTTCCACACTGTTTAATCTCTCAGTACGAAATGGATCTGAGGTAGGCATGTTCACTCAGGCAGGTGGATCCCTGCAAGTCCCAGTCTGGCCTGATTTACACAGAGAATTCTAGCACAGATAGGTTTATATATAGAGAGAGGAGCAAATGAAGGAAGCAAGAAAGGAAGGAAGGAAGGAAGGAAGGAAGGAAGGAAGGAAGGAAGGAAGGAAGGAAGGAAGGAAGGAGGGAAGGAGAAAGGGAGTGTTAGAAGACTGAGTGATGGATGGGTCTGATTGACAGGCCTTGCTGCACTTTTGGAGAATAAAAGTAAACAGCTGTGTAAAACAGTGTTCAGGAACTCAGAGAGTCAACACTGACCTTTCTCATGAGACTTCACCTGTACAAGACAATGCCTGGAACGTTAGTAGCTCTCACTCTGCAGCCCACCCTTTCCCTCCAGGGCCAACTGAGTTCTGTCCAGCCTGCCAAGGATCTGGGTACTAGTACTTAAGCATGGTTTATATCCGGTGTGATTCTAAGATACTATTTTTGTACTTGGTTGGACTATTGGTTGCATTTTTTCTTTTCAGTATGCCCTGAAATTTTAAGAGATATTTTCCCTATTAATACATAATCTGTTTCAGCCTAGAGAGTAGGCACAAAACTGTCATTGTGAAGAAGACACTTGAGCATCATTGCTAACACTCTGTTCTCTGAACTTCATTTTTCAGAAAATGTATATAGGAAAGATATATGCACTACAGAGAAATACTGACCAGCATGTTTTCCTTTGAATTTTCTTTAATTTACATCACCTAGAACATTCAACAGAGACTGGAGGACTCAGGTAATACATCTTGGATTCACTGAGAGAATGACAGCCTTTCATAATTTCTTCCATAAAGAGCAGCTCTAGAGGAACTCCTGAGATCCAAATAGCCCTATTAAAATGGGGTACAGAGCTAAATAAAGAATTCTCAACTGAGGAATACTGGATGGTTGAGAAACACCTAAAGAAATGTCCAGTATCCTTAATCATCAGGAAATTTAAATCAAAACAACCCTGAGATTCCACCTCACACCAGTCAGAATGGCGAAGATCAAAAACTCAGAGGACAGCAAATGCTGGAGAGGATGTGGAAAAAAGAAGGACACTCCTCCATTTTTTGTGTGATTGAAAACTGGAAAAACCACTCTGGAAATCAGTCTGGTGGTTCCTCAGAAAACTGGACATAGTACTACCTGAGGAACCAGCTTTACCACTCCTGGGCATATACCCAGAAGATGCTCCAACATGTAATAAGGACACATGCTCCACTATGTTCAGGGGCCTTATTTATAATATCTAGAAGCTGGAAAGAAAGATCTCCTTCAACAGAGGAATGGATACAGAAAATGTGGTACATTTACACAATGGATTACTAATCAGCTATTAAAAACAATGAATTCATTAAATTCTTAGGCAAATGGAAATAGCTAGAAACTATCATCCTGTGTGAAATAACCCAATCCCAAAAGAACACACATGGTATGCAATTACTGATAAGTGGGTATTAGCCCAAAAGCTCTGAATACCTAAGATATAATTCACAGACCACAAAAAGCTCAAGAAGAAGGAAGAACAAAGTGTGAATACTTTGATCCTTACTGAAAAGTGGATCAAAATACCCATGGCTTACAGCCAACCAATAGAATGAGCATAGGTGTCCCAATGGAGCAGCTGGAGAAAGGACCCAAGGAGCTGAAGAGATTTGGAGTACTGCAGGAGGAACAATAATTTTGTTCTGTGGGAGCAGTACCCACAGAACTCCCAGTGCCGAGGTGGTCCAGTGAAGTCTGTAAACATGATATTTTACAGACAGAGGTGAAAGAAAAAAAAATGTCTCCTGGGGATAGCAGGCCTCTCTATATATTTAGAAGCTAAAAATCTCACTTGGCAATTCTGATGGCCAGGACATGGTCTAACCAAGCAAACATAGATATGTAAGATTCCATTTTAAAGCAAAAACGTCTGCTATGCTTTGCTCCAACCATTTATGTTATTATGGTAGAAAAGGTATTCCAGAAACTCCAGTCACTAGTTCTTTTTTTGGTTTTCTAGTCACTGCCTTTCAGGGCAGGTGTATTCTCAACAATGGGCCCAGACTAAGGATATTTACATCTGAAAAATCTTATGAGGTCCCTGCCATACAAATGAATATTGGGCAAGGTAAAAAGAATTTACATTTGAGTTGGTTTCCTAGCGACCTTCCCCCACAGGTTAATCCAATTCCTCCTTTAACTATTGATTTTGCTTGCCGACAGGCTATCTCAGGCCCACCTGAATAGCAAGGGAAGTTGATGAGTTTATTACAGACCCCATCCAAGGAGTCCTTGAACAAGGCAACCTTAGCTTATCCAGGTGTGATTCAGGAACAGTTTATACTTATTACTCAAAAAGGCTCACTTTAGAGTCTGGGAGAAAGACAGTAGATACTTTTTTCTACTCAGAGAAACTCTCAGAGGACTAATTAGTTAGTTCATTCAGGCTAGGCCTAATGGCTAACAGCCAATTAATTTACCAGGCTGGCCCAAAAAGCTGTAGCCAATTGGTTTTACCAGGCTAGAGGCTAGAGGCTGCTACCAGAGCTAATCATTAGAGCTGATCGCCCTGGGCCTACGATGGCTCCAGGCATGACACAGAGAAGAATGAAACCAGCAGACTAGGCAGAAGTACTCTTGAAAGACAGCGTGAGACAGACAGCTTCCCAAGCTCTACAATGTCACCATTTTTTGCCAGGAGGCTGGGCACAAGAATCATCCTTCTTCAACTCCTGGGTCAGTGCGACATTGAGACTCAGATGAAGAAGCACTTTAGCCACATGGGCCCTGGACTTTGGGTAAACACCCTGTATTGCCCAAGAAAGCCAAGCTAGCCTTTTACAGATGTATATGATGCTTAATTTGAGATGTTAACTTGACTGGACTTTGGGAGATACCTGAAAATACATTCAGAGTTCAAACCACCTCTGTAGTCATGTCAGTTTGTAACTCCTGTGGGACCTGTGTCTTCCTCGACCTAAAAATCCTGGTTATCCCACAGCAGACCCACAGTCTGTAACATCCCAGGGGCTGAATCACCAGTCAAAGAGTACACATGGAGGGACCCATGGCTCCAGCTACCTATGTAGCGGAAGATGACCATTTTACACATTAGTGAGAGAGGCCTGTGGTCCTGCGAAAGCTCAATTCCCCAGAATAGGGGAATGCAAGTCAGCTAATTGAGAGAGGGGCTTCATCAGGGGGAGGAGGATGTAATAGGGGGATTTTCAGAGGGATAACTTATTCAGAAAGAGGACATGTAAATATTTGACATGTAAATAAAGCAAATATTAAAAAAAGAAAAAAAAGAAAGAAAAGAAAGAAAAAAGTGAGGGCAAGTCCCATGTTGTTTACCCAGAAGCCTTTTTTTAGCTTAGCACTGGCTTCAGCTATAAGCTCAGCAGACATTGTTTGAAAAGATGAAAATGTCACCAAGGTACTACAGGACTCAGAAACCCTCCACTCAGCTGCTCTCTGTCTGCAAGGTGACTTTAATGTAATGTCATTGCAACAGTGCAATTCTTCTTAAGTAGCCACATATGCTGGGTCAATTTAATTGCTGTTAATGTGACACTCGTTTGAAAGTTTCTGTCTGCTCGGACAATGCAATCATACTGCCTCATTCCAATCTTGTTTCGTTTTCATCAGCTCTATTGATCTGCAGACTGCTCAGAGCTTGCATTCTATGTTACACATAGATGACTTTAAGTTTTTGTTTGGTTTTGTCCTAATATTTCAGTGAAATAGAAAGGCCCAGAATATAAAAATATGTCATGAATTAATCGTTAGGAACTGCCTTTTATATAGAGAAGCTGAATGACTTCTAATAACTCTGACTGATTTTAGCATCGACAACATCAACATGAGTCCTGCTCTCCCTATTTGTTGTGCAACAAGGATGTGGTTTTCTGAGCAGGTCTGTGCAAAAGGTCAAAGCCACATTTTCCACTTATGAGTGAGTCACACCCCTTTCTCAAGAACAATTGGATCTTAAATGATGGAAGACACTGCTGGGAGCTTTGAGATGAATAGGGTTAAGTTCATGCTTCCATGTGACTGCATCTGCAGGAGGTGTTTGAGAGGTAGGGAGGCTAAAATAAAGGAAAAGAGGAAAAGTCATGCAGAGTAAGAACATGGCCTATGGACAAATCAATGCACACCACTGAATAAAGTAAACAACACAGAGGTTGCCAAAAGGATGCAGTGTCCATTTTGGTTCATTATCTGTGATAGTTGATTGGCTTTTTAGAGAAATGCCAGAATCCTTGTGGTATCTTTTTTTTTTAATTGGATATTTTATGCATTTACATTTCAAATGTTATCCCCCTTCCTGATCCCCCACAGAAAATCTGTATCCCACACCTTCTCCTGCTTCTATGAGGTGTGTCCCCGCCCTCCTGCCTCCTTGCCCTGGCATCCTCCTACACTGGGACATTGAGCTTTGATGGAAACAAGGGCCTCTCCTCCCATTGATGCCCAAGGTCATCCTCTGCTACATATAATGCTGGAGACTTGGGTCCCTCTATGTGTGCTTCTTGGTTGGTGATTTAGACCCTGCGAACTCTGGTTGGTTGATATTGTTCTTCCTATGGGGTTACAAACACCATTTGCTCCTTCACTCCTTTCTCTAAGTCCTCCACTGGGGACGCTGTGATCAGTTCAATGATTGGCTGCCAGCATCCACCTCTGCATATGTCAGGCTCTGGAAGAGGCTCTCAGGAGAGAGCTATACCAGGCTCCTGTCAGTGTGCACTTCTTGGCATTGACAATAGGGCCTGAGTTTGTTGACTGCTTATGAGATGCATCCCCAGGTGGGGCAGTCTCTGGATGGCCTTTGCTTAAGTCTGCTCCACCCTTTGTCTCTGTATTTTGTTACCCCTTCTAAAACGGATCAATACACCCACACTTTGGTCTTCCTTCTTCTTCAGCTTCATGTTGTTTGTGAATTGTATCTTGGATATTCAGAGATTTTAGGCTAAAATCCCCTTATCAGTGAGTGAATCTGAGTGGATACCCTGAGCAAACTTGTGAGCTAGTTCTTTTTTTGTTGTTGTTTTGTTTTGTTTTGTTTTTGTAGTTCATAAACACACATTTACAATCACAAAGAAATTCTTGTGAACCATACCTGAAAGCAAGTCTGTTTAGTCATTGATTATTTAGACATGAAACTTAATGTCTCATTTTATTTTTTACGTTTATCTAGTGGCCATTATGTTTCTAGGAAATGATTTCTACATACAGGACGCCATCCTGGAGAACTTCCTGAAGGGACTGATGCCAAGGTAGGATGTCATCCTTAATGTCACAGAGCATTTTGTTTGATTCATCACAGGAATGGAATGGTACAATGTACATTGATGGTCTTCTCTTTTATCTCTCATTTATTTTGATCATTTATTTCATACATTATATTCTGATTAACTCTCTCCTTACTCAACTGTTTCCAGATTTTCCTGCCCCATGCAACTATATCAAATCCATAACCTTTCTTTCTTTTTCAGGTGATAGAGCAAACACCTAAACATAATTATTATTATTATTAATTATTATTAAAATCAAATCTTGTAATAGGGAAAAATGAAAAATAAACAGATAAAAAGACAAAGAAAACCTCTAAGAAACCTCAACATACACCAACTCAAATTGACAAAAAACATTTACACAAAACCACAAAAGTATAAACCACACTATACTTAAAAAGAAACGTTGAGGTAAAAACAAAAACAATACACAGCAAAACAAATAAACACAAAAATAAAACAAATATAAAATTCCTGGAAAAGCATTGTGAGACAAAGAACTGCCAACATTGTCTTTGAATTTTTTTGGTGTTTCCCATCTAATGCTGGGCAAAAGGTTTGCCCTTAAGAGTAGTTTGGATACTCCGTGAATGTCCTATTGTTGAACACATCTCTTGAAAAATAAGATTTTTGTAAATCATACCTAAAAGCAAGTTTGATATTACATTTTTAATTTAGGCCTAAACACTAATGTTTTCTTTTTGATTCATCTCATGGCCATTATATTTTCATAAATTGATTTCTAAACTACTTAGACACAAAAACATGCTTACACACAAAATCATGCATACACCCACACAAACATACATTTAAGTGAAAAACATTGATGCAAAGAAAATTTGTATGATTTCTGGATTTTTTTTCAAATTAAAAAAATTTAAATGGCAGAGTGGGGGCCTTTGGTGTAGGACCTTGGCTGGACGCAAGCAGGCAGGAAGCTTTTCACACACAACTGCACTGTCTGTCCATCAGCTGATGTCCTGGTTATGCTCATCTTAGGTAAACTCATTAGTCTGCACGTATGTGTGTGTGTGTGTGTGTGTGTGTGTGTGTGTGTGTGTCTGTGTGTGTGTTACATATGTATTACATTTCAATTCTCAAAGATTACTACCCTAACACATCCATTTTAAAAACAGTGACAATTAGAATAAATCTTCCCTAGAACTATGTGTAAGAAATGAAAAGGGGAAAAAGGGGATGAAATAAAAGAAAACACTTTATCACAATCAAAATCATTCGAATTATTGCCACAAAATACTACTTCATGCAGTATCTTCAGAGGTTAAAAACTGTTGAGAAGCAAGTAAACACATTCATTTCCTAGTGTGCACATGAGTGTGAAAGACAGTAAGAGGGTGGAACAAAGAATAATTATGTGGGAACAAACCTCAATAGGACAGTCAGAGGATGTGAGCATATTTAAGTGACTTAAATAAGAAAGAACAACATACCTCAAGTTGAGATGGATCAACTCCACAGCATGGGACTTTAAAATGTGCTTGCCAGTCCTCCTGGTCACCAAGCCTGTCTTCCGATTTGTAACTGAGGCAATTTGGAGGCGGGGAGGGCACAAAATGTGCCTGTTGAGAGATTAGAAGAGGAAATTTTATATAGTCTGCAGGCAGTATTTTACAGAAATCCTGGTTGCATCAAGATACTTTATCTTAAAAACTACAGATATAATATACTCCTCTGACCACTCAAACACTTGTAAAAGGAGTTAATTACTAAGGTGTATAACAACCAACAGTTAAATATATGAAGCATAAGAAAACAACAATGAGGAATAACAGAATAGCTCACTGAAGGGTGACAGGACAGGGGAGCCACTCAGGGCTTCTTGAGTGCAAGCCTGTGTGCTAAGAAGCCAAACCAGCATTGCACTTAAGATTCTTTCTTTAAGGAGGAACTGGACAGTCATGTGGGTATCTGACACCGGGGCTGCCAAACACAAGTTCTACCACTGAGCCACACTCCAGTCAATACCCCAACTTACTCCATTTTCTTCTACTAATCATCAAGAAAATCATTATAAACCTTTTTACTCACTGTTGAAGAACTATTTATCAAGCTTCACATACCAAGTACAAGAAGCTGTGGGGAACACCAAAATAAGACATGATCCCTGCTCACAGGTTTATAATCTACTACAGAATAAAAGCAATGCGCGAAAACGACCTTACATAAATAGAGATAGTTTTAAGGCAAGCACAGTAGATCCTTATGATTTAGGGAATGCTTTCCCACTGATATGTGAAAGAAGCATCTAAGCAAAGGCTGCCTTTGTTCTAGGCCCTGAGAGACCACCAATATTCCTCTAGAGAAGTGATCTAGTTTCACTAGGGCGCAGGGAGGATGATGGAAAAAGCAGTAATAAATGGGAAGATGCGTGGGTAATGGAACTATGGGTAAGAGTCCCACAGTCCACTCAGTTGCTATTCTGTTATCCACCAAGCGATCAGCAAACTCTACAAAAAGTAAAGACAATGTTGGCTTTAAGACACGCACTGGGCTTAGTAGTTAAGAACATGCACAATTTTTTTTTTTTTTTGCATGGGATCCAAGTTCAGTTCCCAGTACCTACATGAGATGGCTCACACCTGCTGTAACTATAGCTCCAGGGGATTTGATAATCAGGTGCATGCATACATACATACATACATACATACATATGTACATAGGTGCATTCGTTTTCTCTCTCTCTCTCTAAGATTTATTTATCTTTTAAAATTTAAAGAATGTTTTTTTTAAAGGCAGTATAGTTAGAAGTTGGAAATACTGACACTGAAATCTGAAATACTGAAAACCAATAAAGGGTTCTGAATGCAGAGAGTAATGCCTTGCTCCAGAACATATAGCCCAGGAAAGAAACAGAACTTTGGGAACTATAGTGATCACATACATTCCCACACTGAGGAGTTCATGTAAAAGAATTAAAATGCCAAGAATACATTTTAGACCAAATTATTTGATCTTTATTTATTCATAAACCCAATTCTAAATATATACAGAGCGTTTAAAAAAAATGGCTGCAAGTTTACTCCTGGCTAACGAAATTCCCCAAAGCAAATAAAAACTGGAAATATTTTGAACTATATCACATATATGATTTGAATGAAGGAGAGAGGAGATGTCTAAGAATATTGCTTCATTAGCAGACATGAGACAAAGCTGAGGAGGTAAGCCCCCCCCCCACCACCCCTTACTGCTAACTCCTACCTCCAGGCCCATGTGATCCAAAGTCACATCAACTCTCTACCCAATTAGTGAGGATTGCATTAGGAGAACTCAGCACTTTTAGTCCAGAATCCCTCTAGAGACCAGGGAAATAATGAGTTCCATCACATGGCCAGTATCAACAGCCACTGAACAAACACCTCAGGGACATGGAGAAAGACATTTATCTGCTGTGCTGGCAGCCACTACAACCAGCCTTCCTAACAGAGTCCTTTCTGTAAGGACCGCTGTCTAAGTGACCTGTCATATAGCTTTATAAAGTAGCATTAATACTGTGGGCCAAAATGAGATTGATCTTTGAGCTTCGTGGTCTCCTGTTGTCAACAGTGCATTATAAAACCAATACTAAATACTTTATAAACAGGTCTCCCTACAGTGTATTAGAGAAACAGTGCATATTTCATGCTCCATAGTTAGGTAGCCACATATCCATCAGGCTAATAAATTATTTATTAGATACCCAGAAGTGCAATAAGAGTCAATAAACTAACTTCTGAATACTTGTATGCAACGATTTCAATGGAAATTGTAACCTGGATGAGAAAACATTCTCACTAACAATGGCAGATGGAAGACCCTCTCTCAAGTATACCATTAGAAGGGAGCACATACGTTGAGAGAGAGAGAGAGAGAGAGAGAGAGAGAGAGAGAGAGAGAGAGAGAAGAAATTCCTGTCTAGAAGATAATTTTTGTTACTGAACTTTAAGCGATAGCCAACACCATACACATTTCTTTTGTTCGTATATACAGGCCTCTGATTCCCCCATCCTCAGGGAAATAATAATTGGTAGAAACATGTCTATCATACCTCAACTCAGATGACAGCTCCTACTAATGCTTTGCAGTTGTGATCTCAAAGAAACTATGCAATGCCTTGAGAGTGTATACAACAAGGTCTGTGATATACATGCAGTAAGGAATGCAGAAGTTATTAACCAAAGATTTAAAGGATCTTTAATTTACTTTTTTTGGGTTGGTTTATGAAGTAGGTGAAGGAGATCTGTAAAGAATGCTGTAATTCATGTCAACCAAAGGAATGGGACTGTTCGACAAGTGGGAGGGGCCTGTGTACCCTGGCGTTCTTGCCCAATGAAAGCACTCATCTCTGCTTCCTGGTGATGAAAAGCATTAGTCTATGTAATGCTGTCAGGTCAAACACAAAAGCCATATGTGCATTACGTTATGGTCAGGGAGAGAGACTCTACAAACATCCCTGTGGGCTCGGGTTGTGGGGCTGAGCATGCGCAGAAGGTAAGGTCCCTTCTCCATCCATGCACCAGCCTAGAGAGACTTACGTGCTCAACATCTTACCTCACAGAGAACCATAGCACATCAGGAAAATAAAACACTTCTAGATTGTAGTTGATACCATGAGAAAGTTCCTGAAAGAGGGAAAAAATGGTCTAGATGCGCCCAGGGAGCAAGCCAAAAGATACCAGATAGCACTGAACTCCAAGGTACCGCCGTTGAACTCTGCCAGCCTGGTTCCCTCCAAGATTGACTTCCTTTCTGATATGCTAGTAACCACACCATTCACTTCAGGTTAAAAAAAAATGCCTTGATCCTTTCCCTGAATCAAACCCCAGCCAGAAAGCTCAGATCCGGCTCCCCGTCATGATGGTTTTCCATTCGCGGTAGAGGTGATAGAGGTCGTGGAACCATTGGACATCAGAGGTGGGAAAGAAGTGACATCCGATCTACCAGGAGCTGAATGGGAACAGAGCCTGTATATTCTATTAAAAAGAGGTCTCGCTTCAGAAAATTCTACCTGGCCACCTGATTTTGAGGTCTCACCTTCAAGGCAAAACTAGCCAGGTGAATATGATGTGTTTAAGGCAGGGCTGCACTGTACCTATAGGATTTACTAAGGCTAGACTATTACCTTGCTCATCCGCAAAGCCTTCTGGGAGGAACAGTAAAGAAAGTCCTACCTCCTAGCCCCAGGACCTAGTATTTCAAACTGTTGGGGTTCTCGCTTTGATTATCAGTTCCAGGTATGCACATCTCCCCTGAAGGCAGAAATGGTTTCTTAGGAAAGCTCAGGTGGCCCTTCTCTAGCAGGTCTTCGAAACAAGGGATAAAGTTGGGGGAAAGTAAATTTCTATTTTTAAAATAGGAAAATACTACATAAGGCCCAGGGCCAGACAATAGGACATCTATACTAGTCAAGATGTCTAAATGCTCATAAATAAAGTAACAATGCCCTAATAAGTATGTTAGCAAATATGTCTTCAAGGTGATACGAAAGTCACCTTTGGATGCAGAGTCTCAGGGTCTCTCTGCACTAGAATGGCAGTGAGAGAGAATCTGATCCCAAGGTCACAGGCTTCCCATCTTGTCACTATCTAACCGTGTGACTGGCCCCAGAAGGGCACTTGGACACCTTAGCATTATCATGCAGATTCTGGCCCCAGATTGATCCACCTGAGGCACAGTAACTTCTGGGAAGACAGAACTGTGGAGGAGACATAACCTCAGAAGGAGGCTCGGGAGCCATTTAAACAGAGAATTCTGGAATCCCAGGAGCCCGAGAGAGGTTTCCAGGGAGTGCCCACACATTTCTCTCCTCATAGAGATATATTACTAGCAAAGTCAAGTTCAAGGATACATCTTGCCCATAGCAACTAAACGGCCAGGAGCCAGAAGCAAACCCACCGTGTCCTCTCAGCCACAGCCTAACCTGAATGTTGAAGAAAAACATATTCTCGGCATAGAATTCCCTTCCCAAGGGCTCACTGCTCACAGCCTCCTAAAGCCTCGGTCTTCCTAGGCCAGGCCCCAAGCAGGACTCCGAGGCCTCTCTTCGGAGCGAGCGACCCCTAAATCCCCCATCACGATTGAGTTCCCTTCCGGTGTCCTCTAGAAATAACGGGCAGGTCTCTATAGTAGCTTCCGGAACCCAAGCAGCGAAAGTTTCCCCATCTAACCTGGGCAGGAAGGGAGTGGCAAGGTACAGCTATCCACTCGCTCAAAGCACTGAGTGCCCCAAAGCCGGAGGTGAGGGTGAAGGTTGTGCAGGAAGGTGTGTGTTTTTTCTTGTCATTTACGACTCTGATGATGGACTCACGTTGCCCGCTCTTCCCTTTCTCTTACACCTTTCCTACTAAAGGAGGAGTCCTTGCTTGGTGAGTGGATGTAATCCGCGAAGACATGAGAGACTTCATTAGAAGCCACTGAGGGTGCTTAGCTGCCTCCTACGAGGGAGAAGGACGCGCACAAATGCCTGTAGAGACTTTTCTTTTTTTTAATGGTTATTATTGTTATTATTTTTGGTTTGTTTGGTTTTTTTGTCAGACCATAAGGACTTTACATTTATTTTGCCCCTCCCTCTTGACTCCTTTAGTTGGAAACTGCCGAACTGTCAGCTTGTGACTGTGACTTTTTTTTTTAAAGAAAGAACGAGGGAAAGAAAGAGAAAGAAAGAAAGAAAGAAAGAAAGAAAGAAAGAAAGAAAGAAAGAAAGAAAGAAAGAGACCTCATCTTTATTTCTTTGACCCATGTGACATTTCTTCAGGATTTTATTCAGCCAACTTTTAAGAGACAGACGAGAGAGAGAGAGAGAGAGAGAGAGAGAGAGAGAGAGAGAGAGAGAGAGAGAGTTAGCTGAGGGTTCTGGTTAAAATATAAACCTTGGCCTTTTGCACTTTTTAATTTCCAAGCTATAATTTTTGAGGCCTGTAGCCCCTTCTTTTTCTTCCCCGTTCCCCTTTCTTTATTGTTTGAGGTTAAGGGTGTCTATAGCCCTCCCCTTTCTATTAATTTGCCTCTTTTGTTTGAGTTTAATGAAGACTACATTTTTGTATAATTTCCTTTTTTTCTTTCATTTACTCTGAATCGCATGCCGTTTCCCTGCATGACTCCTAAATCTTCCAGTTCTTCTAGCAGGGGGTTTAAAAAAAAATCAAAACAAAACAAAAAGATCTAGAGATCTCCTATTTCTGTGGAATTCTTTCAGGAATTTGTGCTTTTGTTTTTTGGCGTCTCTTCTCTCCCCTCTCTCTTTGCTTTCGTTACAGTGACTCATGACTCATGATGGTTAACATTCTAGGTTACTGACACACAGCCCGGGAGCTCAGGAGTGTCCGACGGGTCGGGTCTTTTTGCTTTCAGATCTCTGGGTCCGGGTCCACTGCTGACTTCTTTAGCAAATCGGCCAGCCCGCTTGCTGCCTCCAGAGGGCGCTCGCAGGAGTACGACTCGGGCAAGGACACGTCCTCGCAGCCCTCCACGCAAACCAGCTCGGCTAGGTCTCAGGGCCAGGAGAAAGGGAGTCCCGGTGGGGATCTGAGCAAGAGTCGGGACCTCAACAGTGGCAACACCTCCTATTCAGGGAACTCCTTCACCACCTCCTCCCCACAGAACAAGGAGGCTCTCCTACCTGCAGGAGCAGTGAGTCAAGGTCAGTGTATTTGGGGTGGGCGGGTCTTAGCGGCAACATTTCGCTGTCTTAGTATGGTGCCCTTTTCTTTCCTTTATTTGCAGGAGACAGGACATTCTATTCATGTATGTG
Source organism: Apodemus sylvaticus (assembly GCF_947179515.1). NCBI lineage: Eukaryota > Metazoa > Chordata > Mammalia > Rodentia > Muridae > Apodemus > Apodemus sylvaticus. The sequence continues at coordinate 114,019,482 of NC_067480.1, forward strand.
ATATGTATATAGCACAAACGTGCACCTGTATACACACACACACACACACACACACACACACACTCACACAGGCGTGCCACTCCAGTTATGTGAAATTTGAGACACTGTCAGTTAAAAACATACCATAATACTTACCAGAATAAATTAAAAACATATTCACACCAAAAAGCCCTTGCATATATATATATGATTATAATAGTTATATTCATATTTCTAAAAGTTAGAGGCAACCAAGTCCTTTGTGAATAAGCTGTGGTATATCCAGGCTCTAGAATATGTTTTAATTCTTTTTTAATAATTGATTTATTTTTATTTTATATGCATCAGTGTTTTTTGCCTACATGTATCTGGGAGAGGGTATCAGATCCCCTGGAACTGGAGTCACAGACAGTTGTGAACTGTTCTGTGAGTGCTGAGAATTGAACTCCAGTCCTCCAGAAGAGCAGTCAGTGCCCTCAACTGCTAAACCATCTCTCCAACCCCTCGGACTCTGGAATATTATTTGGCTCTAAAAAAAAAAAAAAAGAAGAAGAAGAAGAACATGTTAACATTGTATACAAAAGAAACATTTAAACATGGGTGCACGTGCATGCACGCACGCACACACGCACGCACACACGCACACAGGCATGCAACTCCAGTTATGAGAAATTGTAGAAAATATTGAATTTTCATATGAAATATTGTTGTGCATGGTTGGGGGGTGGGAGGTGACTGTTAGAACATGACATTTTTAGGGTCATGAAACTATAACACATGACATAGTCATGATGAGTTACCGTTCAGGGATTCACCCTAAGTCATAGGATGTATAACTCCAAGGGCCGGGGTGGGCTTTGGATGCTGATGTAAGATGCTGGCTCCTCAGTCCTAACACGTGGACCCCTTTGGGGAGGGATGTTGGGTACAGGGGATGAGCCCCTGGAAGCAAGGCTGAATTTTAACATGCTCCAACATAGTTTATTCACGACAACACACCTCCTGCCACTGTGAAGTTCGGGCCTTTTTGTTGGGTGCTGTGCTTGCTGCCTGTGTTTTTCCTTCAGAAAAGGCAGCTTCGTGTTTGTTCAGAAGCCAACGGCAGGGCCATCCCTTCTTCACCAACTGCTCTGTCGCCCAAGCAATCACAGCAAATGGCACCTGGGGCAATAGTTCGATGATTAAAATGCTCGCCAAGCAAGCAGATGTAAATGCCAGGTGGGCTCGAAGGCCTGTCTTGTATCCTCAGGGGGCAGAGCCCAGGGTTCCCTGGGGCAAGCAGCCTAGTGAGCAGAGTCCTGTCAGCCAGCTCTGGAGTTAACCGAGAGACCCTGCCTCAGAGAAGAGGGGAGTATGGAGAATGATCCCTGGCATCAGTTAGCATACACGTGTGTGCACGCGCGCACACACATACATATCCATGCACACGTGTGCACCTATTACACACGTGTGCACATGTTGCACACATGCCCAGGCACATGAAGAGAGTCTGGAAAAAATAAGTGAATCATAGCGTTAAGGACTCCATGTGCTCTCACAGGAGTAATTGTGTAGTCCGCACCATCCGTTCAGTTGCCAATGCCTCAACTTCTTACCAGGCACACCCTTACGGCAGCACTGGGCTTGGTAAAAATGGCAGGCCCCTGTCCCAGGTTTATAATTTACTAGGCAGATACCCATGTGGGGAAAGTCTGCTAGGATACTCTACCCAGAGAAGCACTGGGGCTCTCCTTCAGCTGGGGCTCCAAGTCCACCTTTGTTCTAAGTGATTCAAGTCTTCTAAATATTGGCCACATGCTACTCAAGCGGTAATAGCAATAACAATGATATTAGTATTGATTAATTTAAAAGCCATTGATTAGTCTGGGTTTCTATTCCTGTACAAACATCATGACCATGAAACAAGTAGGGGAGCAAAGGATTTATTCAACTTACACTTCCACATTGCTGTTCATCACCAAAGGAAGTCAGGACTAGAACTCAAGCAGGTCAGGCAACAGGAGCTGGTGCAGAGACCATGGAGGGATGTTCCTTACTGGCTTGCTTCCCCTGGCTTGCTCAGCTTAGTTTGTTACAGAACCCAAGACTACCAGCCCAGGGATGGCACCACCCACAAGGGGCCCTCCCCCCCTTGATCACTAATTGAGAAAATGCCTTACAGCTAGATCTCATGGAGGCGCTTCCCCAACTGAAGTTCCTTTCTATGTGATAACTCTAGCCTGTGTCAAGTTGGCACACAAAACCAGCCAGTACAGCCATTAACATTTATTGAGCTGGATAACATGCTAGACACTGTTAAAAATGCTTCCCATGAACAGCCTTCCTCAGGTCCTGTTAGTGTCTCCACAACTTTATGTCTATATCACTATTAAAACCTTTCTGTGAAGTGGTAGTGAAATTGAGGCACAGACCCGCAGACTTAAATTTAGTTAATAAGCAACAGTAGCGGCATTCAAATGCAGACCCCTCTCTTTAAAACTAGATTCCAAGTCCAAGAGATATATAGCCGTTACCTGCTTAATTTTGATATACATGGACAGCCCAATTAAATAATTTAGAAGCAGCCTTTCACGGCGGAATGTAAATGATGGTGAAATTATGGGTATTTATGCCCTGCCAGCTCTGGACAAAGGGCTCAATAAATATGGGCTAAGTGGAAGAGATATGAGCCGGAAACCAAGGGCAGCACAGACACAGAGGCAAAGGGATTGGAGTGGTGACGGGCATGTGGCTGTGCCGCCAGACAGATCCAAGTTTGGAACTGTGAGTGACCTTGAGCAAGTCACCAGTCCTTCGGAGCCACCTCAGTAAATCAGCCATAAAAGGAGGGACAGCTCTGTAGCTCTTGGGAGGATTAAACAAAATGATGATTGTGACGAATCCAAGACATAGAGGATGACTTTAAGGTGACACTTGACAAGCTGTGTGTGGAGGGTATCACAGAGGGGCACACGTCCTTCTCCAAAGAGCTCAATATCCAGAGCAAAAGGCACGTGGAATTATATGACTGACCAGAGGAGTCGTATAGAAATGGGACGAGGTCTAGGCAGGAGTAACCATGGCAACACAAAGGGCACCCTCAACCCAGCCTGGCAGTAGAGAGAATGTCCTAAAAGGCTTTTCAGAGAAGACAGGGTCAGGTCAAACCAGAATCACGTGTAGAGGAATGGCTAGGTGACAAGGACAGTGACAACACTGTCCTAAGGTCTGGAGATAAAGGACAGAAGAGGACATTTTGCTTAGGAGGGAACAGTCTGTTAGGGTCAACAGCCAAGACAAGAGGTGAACAGAGGTCGTCACGAATCTAGAAAGCTCTATCAATGCAATCTGAAGTTGACTCTTGTGCATCTTGAAATGAACATGCCCGAGTAAGGACCTTGGAAGGAGTCCAGTAAATCCCGAGACAAGAGAGACTGTAAGGCAAAGCCCCCTACCCCTTGTCTGATTATGAACAAGCTTCTATCTGTTTGGGGGGGCGGGGCTCTCAATCTCTCCATTTGCAAAATGGGCTACGTCAAAGTTGCCCAAACTTAAGCTAATCACGGGCCACTTTCTTGATTAAAAAAAAACAACTATATTCACACTGGTTCGTTTATTGTAATCACATCATGTCTTTTCTGTATTGAAATGTGTATCACTTTCTGAAACACAAAAGCTCCTAAATAGAAAGCACCTCTGATGATATGATTAACTCACTAACTCTGTCTTTAACTCTGGTCAGTTACAGTTCCCTTCTCGAGGCCCTGACCCCAAGGCCTGTTCCTTTATCTTGGGGAGATTACAAAGTGTTAGAGAGGTGCTAAAAACCCAGGAGCACCCAGCCAGGGCTTTCTCATTCATGCAAGCAGAAGGACTGGACAAGGGCAAGGGAGTGGGGGATCTCTCACCGCACATTTGATGTCACTTAATTAACACTGTGCCCAGGAAGGCTGCCTGGGATGCTCTGAATCAGCCCCAGGTCATGATATGTCTCCCTTACCTGGGGGAGACAGAACTGTACTAAACATCCGTCTACCTGTGAGGGCTTCTCTACCTCTGCTCTTCTAACTTCAGACACCTGGCAGGCCATCAGTCACTGAAAGGAGGGAAGGTGGAAAGAGGAACAGAGGAAACTGTGGCCTGGGCAGATGTGGGGGAGGGAGCATTAGGTCGGAGTAAGGCAGAGTAAGCAGGGTGATGACAGCTGTGTTTCTTCCTGCAGAGGACTTCAGTCTCCATGTCTCCAGTGTGCAGAGGTGAAGTCTAGTTTGGTCCCATCCACAGCCCGGAGCTCCCCTATCAAAAAGTGCTCTCGTAGCTCCTCCTACACCAGCACTCGATCCTCCAGTCCCTCATCCAGGTCCCCAAACCCCAGAGCCTCCCCCCCAGTTACACTCGGAGCACGGAGCAGGTCCACCTCCTCCGGAAAAAAGGTGGGTGTGTCTTTGACATTTGATCCACTGTATCTTCTTCTTCCGCAGGGAGTTTTGGTAACTAGAGATGCCCAACCCTGACACACAGACACACAGACACACACACACACACACACACACACACACACACCATGGACTTGACTTTGAATAGCTGCTCCAGCCATTACTACTGACAGCCTTGGTTAAGCCAAGGTCTCTGAGATCCTGCTTCCTTCTGTGGCAATAAAAAGAATAAGAATGCTTGGCTCAGCCCATGGCTCCTCCCAGGGGCAGAAGCCCTTAGAACACAAGGAACTTTCCTTGTTATTGTTTCCCTTGGCATGAGGAGGAGTTAAGCATCAATTAACTCGTGCTGTGTGAAAAAGTAACCAACACCATCCTTCAAATAAAAATGTGTTTACTTAGTTGCTGTAACTCTGTGGATTAGCGATTTGTGCTGGGCTCAGCAGGCTGGCTCAGTTGTCAGCCCCTCCCCTCGTGTGTTTTTTGACCAGATGGTGGGTTGGCTGGGGGGCTGGGGATTGAAAGTCATCCAGTGATTAGTTGTCTCTGCACTCTGTTGTCTCTTATCAACCAGCAAGTCTATCTGCTTGTACACATGGTAGTGACAAGGGAAGAGAGAGAGAGAGAGAGAGAGAGAGAGAGAGAGAGAGAGAGAGAGAGAGAGAGAGAGAGAGAGAACTACAGCTGCTTTTATATTCTCACCCCCCAATTTCAACAGTCATTGGTATTGCTTGGTTACCTTATATGGAATAACTATGTCATAGAACAGTCAGACACAACATCTCAGGAACTGGAACACCCCATCAAATACAACCCTCATGCCTCCTTGGTCCCAACTTCCCTCTTCAAACAGAAACCCCCAGACAGCAAGCTGGCTGTTCCTCTTCGACAACTATATAATCACAATGCAGTTGCTTCCTTGGTTATTTCAAAACCAGCACTTGCATTTTTTTTTTCTGTAAGATTCCTCAATGTGTGTGTGCAAAGAGCAAACCTGCAGGACACTTTTCCAGGAGGTGGGGGCACCACCATACTTGATAGGAATGAGTCGTTCCTTCCTCCGTAATATTTCCTAAGAGTGGGACGTCAGTTGTGAGAGAGGTAGAGCTTGGACCACAGAATGAGTAGCTGAGATGCATCATGAAGAATTGCTCTTTCTCTCCTGTCCGCAGGAGATATAGTCCTTATTCTCAATGGACCGACAGACGCCTATAGCCAACTCCTGCATCAGTGCCAACCCCCATAATGGCATTACCCATCTCCTTTTGTAACTAAGTACCTATCTTGCACTATGATGGGAATGTGTTCAATTCAAGGTTATCATAGCCAAATTAACCTGAGTTCTGCTCTCATTCAGTTGCCTGGAGACCTCAGTTCTTACCACGGTCTCAGTACCCTCTGCATCCAATTGTTTTCCTGAATGGGGGATGCTTATCCTCTTTTCTTAGGGCAAGCATGTCCCTGCATCTTTCTGACATGTAGGAGTAATTAGCATCTCTGCTCATTTTTGTGAACCATTAGTAAGTAGCTATTGCTGGCACACAAATAATGCAGTGATGGTAGATCTGACCACAAGAAGGCTACTTAGTAACAGGCAAGTAGTCCACACACTGTGGATACTCTGCACAAGGAAACAATCTATTTCCTAACCATATACCTCAGAATGATCTGAAATGTAAAACTTGTGAATTACATGTTTCTAGAATTTTCCACTTCTTTATTTTTTTTCCAAACCATTCATGAAGCCACAGAAGAAGCAAGGCTGTGGACAAGAGAGGAGGGGCTAATGTAATTTGCCCAAGGCAAATCATTTTGCAGCCAGAAACTCTTGGATTCATGTGTCGACTAGCTGTGTGACCCTGATCAAATTACATCACCTCTCCCTGCCTTTGTTTCTCCATCCATAATATGAAGTTAATAATAAGTGAGATGCATGCATGAGTTCATTAATAATAAGTGAGTTCAATGCCTGGCATGCACATAATAAAATGTATAACAGTCATAATATTTCCAATGTATTGGCTAATTAGATAGGTAGATAGATAGATAGATAGATAGATAGATAGATAGATAGAGACAGACAGACAGACAGACAGAGAACTGATTTATTCTAATTTAGATTTACAACCAACTTTGTAGGGTTGATACTATTACTCCATTTTGCAGATGAGAAAACAGAAGCCTAGAGTAGTGGAATTACCTACCCAAGATTATACAGACAAAAAGTGGCCAGGACAATAAGGGTTCACTAAATAACAGGGTATTGTCCATATTATTATCAATCACTCAAAAAGGAGGAGATTTCATCTTCTGGTAAAGGGACAGATTCCTTTATGAGACTTGCGCAAAGACAAAGAGCGCCACCTGGGGACCGGGTACACAGAGCCTTAGCCGCTGTCCCAGCCCTAACAGGCTGCAGGCTCCTCAGGGGCTCTTCTGTCTTCCCCAGGTCCTACTCCCGCTCCCCCAGCTATTCGTCCAAGTCTGGCAAGCGGAGCCCACCTGGCAGAAGCTCCAGGTCTAGTCGAAGTCCCAGCTACTCCCGATACAGCCCCAGCAGGTATCACCCCACCCCACCCCCAGGGCGGATCCCGCCCCTCCCCTTCCTGAGCCTTCTCCTTTGACCTTGCCTTTCTGTACCAATATCCCAAGCCCTGTCCAAGCCCTAACCCTGCAAAAGTAGGGACAGGAATTCTTGCAATCCTTTTTGTCCAATCAAGAGTGGCAACAAGGCCTCAATGCGCCCCTTATTCTACTATCCTTTCGCATCCGGGTGCTCGATTTCCTTGCTTGACTTGCTGCAATCTCTTGCCCCCATGTTCACAGCCCCGACTCTTGCCCACCCCAGGGCCTTCTGATATGTTCCTCCTCACCCACTAATATTTGTGCCTCTGCTAAGGGGCACACGCACACGCGCGCATGTGCGCGTGTGCATCCACAGAGGCCACTACTCTGGCTCATGCCCAGCTCACCCCATACCTGCTTCCCATGGTGCCCACGGAAGCAGATTCTTCCCAGAGTGGGTCATCTTCCCTTTCCTGTCTTGTTTGGGGCCCCTGACAAAGCCTAGCCTCAGTGAACACAGCTAAGCGTCTCACACAGCGTGTACCTGTAGAAAAGCCACTCCAGCCCTAGTTACCTAGCAACATCTCCTCCCCCTTCCCTCCCCGCGCCTGCTGTTGTACCCCTTCAGGGAAGGAGACCCAAAGTATGGTGAGAAGGAACCACAGCCCCGAGAACGGGCATGCAGGAGGCGACGGTCCTACTTGCCCATGAGGAAGCGCCGAAGAGACTCCCCAAGCCACCTGGAGGCCAGGAGGATGACCAGGTGAGACCCAAGAGTGGGCATTACCTGCTTCCAGACTTCTCCCCACAGTCACATACATATGGACGATGGCCCGACTAAGTCTTCTTTTGCCTCCCTGAAACTGGACTTAAGGACTCGCGGGGTCCAGAATGCCTCTTCCAACCCCTAAAATGATGATATTTGGTTCAAAGCCTTCCCTAGTATGGAATCTTATCAAGCTAGGCTAGCAATGAGGCAGGGACCCGGATAGCATGTGGACCGAGCTTGTCCTGGAGACTGGAGGGAAGACAATGGGCCAAAATGAGGAATAGTACATAGCTAGGGGGTGTTTGTTCCCACAGGGCAGGGCATTTGCCTGGTAGTACAACCTGGCCTTGTCCTATACCCTAGAATACTCAGATGCCAGGTTAAAATTAAACTATTTGTGATCACACCTTTAACTAAGTTCAGAGAATGCACATAATATTCCTGAGATTTCCAAGGTTGCTTAAATGGTGCTGTGGCGAGTAAAATTTTGAGTTAAGACCTGGTTCTGGGGTGGGGTGGCTAGAGACTTTTCCTCTCCTTAGGCTGATTCTTGCCCACAAAACAAGATATCACTCCCAAGAGTGTCATGTGGAGGAGATGAAAGGGAAGAGGTGACCTTGCTTTGTAAATTTAAACTTGGGACACACTGTGTTCTAACATTATTGACTCAGTGGTCGGAAGCGGTGGAAGTGTGACCTGTGACAGCTAAGGTCTCTGAGGAGAAGTGCAGTTGGCAGAGAGCGGGCAAAGGCTGTGAGAGAAATTGAATTTCTCAGGCTTTGAAAGCTGGATTGGCTGGATGTTGCCCCCTCCCCCCAGATAGGGATATCTTTCTAGACATCTCCACTCACCCCAGAGACCAGCAGGTATCATGGAAGCACACTGTATCCTTCCTGGAGAGGACCAGGAGGCAGGATAAAAACAGGGGGCCCAGAGTGACAGATGGAGTTGCCTGCTCAGCCTACAGTGCTCTCTTCCCAACATCTGGGCATCCATTGGCATCTTGGAGGCTGGTCACCAATGCCGCTGGCTAACTGATCAAGGATGTAGTTCATTTTCTTAAAAATCAGTGTGTTCTTTTTCACAGACCTCCTGCCCCTTATACACACACACACACACACACACACACACACACACACACACACACACCATGCACTTGTTTTGAAAAAGAAATGATATACTACAGTAAGTGGAAAACCAGCCTCTCCTGCCTAGAAACAGAACCTACTAGGAATAGAAGTTTCTAGTAAAAGTAAAAATAGCAAAGCAAAAACTTCAATTAAAGTGGAAAGGCAGACACTGTTGCTAGCTGGGAACTCTGAGCCCCAAACCTGATTTGATTTGTTGATTTTTTTTTTCTTAAGTGACATTATCCCTTTTTCCAGCTTCAGCAGGATTTTTTTTGGTTTTGTTTTGGTTGGGGGGGTTGTTTTGTTTTGGTTTGTTTTGGTTTGTTTTGGTTTGTTTTGGTTTGGTTTTTGGTTTTTCGAGACAGGGTTTCTCTGTGTAGCCCTGGCTGTCCTGGAACTCACTCTGTAGACAAGGCTAACCTTGAAATCAGAAATCCACCTGCCTCTGCCTCCCAAGTGCTGGGAATAAAGGCATGCCACCACTGCTCAGCAGGATACAGCAGGAAATAGCTAGGCCTTTACTAGTCTCAGAACTACAGGGGTGGGGTGATGGCTTTTGTTTGTTTTGTTGGGGTTTTTCTGGTTTGCTTTTTCTCACTAAGAGACTGGGGGATAGAAGGATATTGTTTTCCCTGAAACCGCACTGGGGCTCCCTGAGCCTCATTGAACCTCACACTTCCTATCTCTGATCTCTCTCCAGTGCCCGCAAACGCCCCATCCCCTACTACCGACCCAGCCCCTCCTCCTCCAGCAGCCTCAGCAGCGCCTCCTCCTGGTACAGCAGCAGCAGCAGCACCAGCAGCAGCCGCCGCTCTGCCTGCCGCAGTTACTCCCGGAGCTTGAGTCCCAGTCGGAGCCACAGCAGACCCTGAGCAGGATGCGGACCAGCCGCAGTTCCAGCTCCCGCAGTCTCAGCCTGGGCTCCAGGAGCCGCAGTCGGAACCGGAGCCTGAGCTACAGCTCGGCAGAAAGCTATGTACTCTGCAGTCTCCTTTACTACCTGCCCTTCAGACCATCTCCCGGGAGACAGATACTAAATGTTCCTGGCTCCTGGCCTCCATGATTTCCTGGGATGGTGGCATGGGATACAGGGACTTCTATTCCTTTGCCAAGCTGCTAGGAGCCTCTCTACCAGCACCATCTTGAGGCTCACCGGGGCGGATGGAGAGGGCCACCTGTGGAAAGCTATGATCTATGATTCAAAAGTTTGGGCCTGCCCAAGACATGTGACGACAGACGACTCTGTTCCAGTCACCCACTGCTTACAGGATATCTCCTAGAGGCCAGGGTTAATCCGTCCCTCGATCTATTTATTTTTATTTATTTATTATTTATATGATGAGCTCTCTTCCCTCACCGTTAGCAGTATTTAATTATTTATTTATGTATTTATTCAGAGAGATTGTGTACCTTGATACGTGGTCATTCGTGTATTTGGTGGGATCTTCTAAATTATTTGTGTACCTTTAAAAAAAAATCCTGTTGCTATGGCTGCAGTGGGTGGGGCCAGAGGCATCTTGGTCTTTTTCATGAATGCTCTAAGCCCTGAATATCCTGGGACTGACCCGGAAGTGTGCTAGTCCCAAGGCTAGCTTGATGCCAGTGAGGTTTGGACCTGGGCCTCCACCCCATATACACCCGCTGCACCATTGCTATCACAGAGGTGTCAGAAAGATGAAGTCAGCCACAGAGCTCCTGGTTTTCTGTTCAGGGTTGGAGCCTAACATTAGCATGTAAAGCTACACAAATTTAAAAGAGCTGCGAAGAATTCCCTGAATGACTGATTAGTGTCAGAAGTGCCATGTCTTGGCCAGAGACACTCCCTGTGCTTGGGGAACTATGTGGGTACTAGCATGGCTCTTGGAGACAAAGTATCATTCTGATGATGTTTGACTGATGCTCGCACATCCACTGGGAGATAATGGTAGGGAAGGGCTAACCCAGGGAAAACATCGTGCTCATCTCCATATTACTGGAAGGGATCTATTCCTTCCTATGAGCAGAGCTGATTGGTCTCGTGTAAATTACCCCTACCTGGTTCTCCTTCACTCCTAGCTTTTGTGATCAGAAAGCTGTCCTGCTTTGTCCACAGTTGACAAATACTGTTCTGATAAGAGGGCAGGGGACCATCCTTGGGGTGGGGGTCCGGGGACCCACAACCCCAAATCAAACCTCCTTTTGCTATGATCAGCAGCTGTTCCATTAGGGACAGCACCAAGCTACTTCTGAAACTTGACAATAAAAGGCAGTCAGCTTTTCTTTTTGCTTTGTGTTTCTTTGCTTTGCTATAGAAACTTATCCGATGCTTTCTCGAACTGCAGCAAACACTAGGCCTCTTTGGCAATAGACTCTTGCACAGCTAAACCTGAAATGAGTAATACCAACCATATTCAATAGAGTCACATCACCTAACAGAAAGGGGGCTGGGGAGGTAGCTTAGACACTGAAGAGCCACACCCAAGGTTGTCCTCTGGGTTGTTTGTGTGCGTGGATGTGTGTGTGCGTGTGTGTGTGTGTGTGTGTGTGTGTGTGCACGCGCGCGTGTGTGTGTGCGTGCGCCCGCGCGTGTGTGCATGTGTATGCGTGTATACCTGTGCATATGTGTATGCATACTTTCTCACACATAAACATACTCTCCTGCACTCACACACACACACTCACAGGTACACTCACACACACACACACACTCAACAACAGTCTCATACTCACACCCATACCCACTCCTGTACTCTACACACACACACACACACACACACACACGCACGCGTGCACACATACACTTATACATACCCTCACACACATACACTCACACACTCTCCCACATACTCTCACCATACACATACATGCACACTCACACACACACCCATATACAATCTTGCACACTCCTTACACATACTCATGCACACTCACATGCACACTCACAGACTCTCATACATACTCATACTTATACACACACACACACACACACACACCTGAAATAAACAGACTAGAAGAGGATAATGGGATGGAAATGGTACACACACAGAGGGAGTGAGAGAGAGAGTTTGTTTTGCCTCGACCTCTCTCCCTCAACTCCTATTTCTACATTAAGGAATCTTTTATTTATTTATTTATTTATTTAGGTTTTTTGGATTTGTTTTTTTTTTTTTTCCGAGACAGGGTTTCTCAGTGTAGCCCTGGCTGTTCTGGAACTCACTCTGTAGATCAGGCTGGCCTTGAACTCAGAATTCCACCTGGCTCTGCCTCCAAGAGCGCTGGGATTACAGCCATGCGCCACCACCGCCCGGCTACATTAAGGTATCTTAACCAAAGAGAATCCATGACTCCCGCACTTAACTGTACAGAGTCTCTCCACCATTTGACGCTCTCCACAGAGGTACTGTGTGAAGGTATCTGCTTAGTGGCTACGCATTCCTCACCCACTTTCTGAAAGAGCTTAACTTAGAGGAAATTTAGGGTGGTTGGACAACATTTCCCCTCTCTTAGGAAAGTGAAGATTTCTCCAGTGCCCCTCCCCTCCCAGTATCCCTTTCTCCTTCATCCATGATAATACAGGCCCTTCATTTTAACTAGACTTATAGTCACTGAGAAAGAAAACAACGATGCCTTCTCTAGGCTGGCTCTGCCCCAGGTGACTACTTTTAGCCAATCAGTGAAGGGCAGAATCTTCACACGGGTTTCTAGAGAGTGCCTCTCTAGAGTGTTTGTCTCTCATTGTCCTGTTCATCTTTCTTCAGGCAGAGATGCGGATGTGACTCAAGTGGCTCCCTGGTTCGTGAGGTGATGATGAGGGATGGGGACAGAGTCAGTTCACGTGTGACAGGTGCCGAAAAGGTCTCGTTTTCATGGGGTTTTGTGGGCATCGGACTAGCACTGGATAGACATCCCTGGACTTCGGGCAGTGGCAAGAAATCAGCTGTCCTCCAGTTTTCATGGGTGACCCTTTGCGTGATCGTTGTTCATAGACAAAGCTAATTATCATTCATCCAGGGTGAGCCTAGGGCTGCCATGCCAACAGAGCCATCTTCCTGGTATTCCTCTCCTCTCTCCGCATTATCCCAGGCTCTTTGTGCCCTGTCCCAAGCACAGACTCGGAGAGCTTCCTCAGGCTGCACGCGCCCAAGAACTGCAACTCCCAGTCCCAAAAAAGAAATTCCCAAAGCTGTTGCCCGGTGTCATAGTCACCAACTGGTCAGTCCAGCTCCTATTCTACCACAGTGGCTTCTGGGAGAAGCGGCCCTATGGTTATAGACCTCCTAGGTCTCTGTTTCCCAAGGAGCTCGCTTTCCGCTTAAGGGACAAACAGTATGCATCATAAATGTCCTGGACTGAGAGAAATGGGCACCAGAATACCAGACAAAACCTTCTCGATGAGACCACTGAAAGCTTTGCCCATTTAAGGGTCATTCATATTGCGAATGATCTTGTGAATAGAGCTATTCCCACACATGCAAAGGGAGCATCGCAAGGACTGCCTGTCAGAATCAGCTAGGTTAGGCTGCCGTCTAGGTTTGTGTCTCCTTCATATCCCTTTTTGGGAGCCGGGACTATAACATTGATAATCATAGCAGACAGCTCAGGACCCTGCCTGCAGATTAAATGCTTTGAAAGGCATTAACGTTTCGATGAGTTTTGAGGCCCTTGGATATGAACTGTTCCCACAGGCTCATGCCTCGGGACGCACAGCTGGTAGGGTGTTTGGGGAGGTTATGGAGCCTTTAGGGGCTCTGCTGGAGGAAGCACGTTCCCAAGGGGGCGGGACTTGAGTGTTATGGGTGGAGTCACTTCCTGCTGAGCTCTCTGAACTTGCTGGTGTGTGCTTTATAGCACGCAGCTGCCACTAGTTTCCATTGTCTTAGCCAGAGCCACTCCAACCACCTTAGAGGATGGCATCCCTGAACCGTGAACCAAAGCCTAGCTCTGTTCCTTTGCTTTGCCTCTGCTAGGAAATGGGCGAAGCGACGAGAAACCAGCGACCACAGATGGAGAAAACTGGAAATGCCCGACAAACACGCCCAAGGACAACCACAACACGTTTTCTTCAGCACTGTGTACCAGGTCTTGGTGACACAGCCATGAACGATTGGATTAAAGTCCCCTCTCTCCTCCCTCCTACCACACCCATGCCAAAGGGGGGAGAGAGATAAACAGAATTAGAGGTGAGAAATAAAGATCAGTTAGTGTCAAGTACAGGAGGGAGACAGTTGCCGCCAACGGTTAGGGAGGCTCCCCAGAGCAGATGAAGTGTAAAGGTCCGAATGAGTCGGGAGGCCCCGGGGGACACTGTTCCTGTCAATGGGAACAGATGCTGCAAAGGTCTCAGGCGAGAGCATTCTTGACTCTTCTGTCTGAGAGGCAGGAGGCCTCTGTGGCTAAAGAGCTAAGATAGTGGGAAACTTGGCAGCAGAGAATCAAACAAGGTTGCTAACTGAGAGCTTGCTTGTCGCCTGCACAAAGCTTTACGGCACTGGCAGCCATTTTAATTAGCAGTTTGGTTGCTTCTGGAGACTCAGGAGAGCCAGGGTTTCTCCCTTCCCCCATCTCCATTTCTACCCTTTAGGCTAGATGTTTGCACATAAGCATACAGAGGAGAAAGGAATGATTGAGAAACAGAATAGACCACGCCCCCTCACCAGAGCAGGCCACGCCCCCTCCTCAACAGAGCAGGCCACGCCCCCTCCTCACCAGAGCAGACCACGCCCCCTCCTCACCAGAAGGCCACACCCCTTCTTCCCTTTCTAGTGGGTTCTCCTTATTTGTAGCTCACCACTCTCCCAGTAGCGAGGTTTAAAATCCAAGTCCTTTGTATGATGGCTCTTTCTCAACCCTGGGATCCTTCCAGTGACTCTATCCACATCCGGTTCCTTTATCTGCAGCTCAGCCTGATACCAGAACCACTGCAAACTCCCTCTGCTGGCTTCCTGGGAGTGGGACTCCCATAATACATACTCCCCAGTGTGTCAGTGATGGGGCTGCGGTCTCCTTCGTTTCCAAACATTTTCTGGCTCTTAAGCCAACTCAGGACAAAGTCAAATCGAGTTCCTGATTGGTTCCTCTGTAGGTCCATCAGGTCCATCGACCACGGTCCTCTTAACCATCTCCATGTTGCCAATGCCAGGTACTGTATTAGTCAGATTTTCATCACTATGACAAAAAGCCTGAGACAACCTGTTAAGAAGAAAGGTTTCTGAGGCTTCAGCCCACTATTTGCCTTTGGGCCTGTGGCGTGGCAGCAAACTTGAGGTAGGGAAAACCGCTCACCTCAGTTTCTAAGAAGCAGAAATAGGCCAGAAAGGGTAGGGTCTCAATATCCCCGCCAAGGCCATTCTCGAAATGATGATGGGCTGGGCAAGCGTAATGACCTCACTGTGCAGACCAAAGAGATCCAGGCTTGACGTTCACATAGACTGGGATTGAGAATCCACCAAATTAGTTTTCTCATCTGTAAAATGGGGGTTGCTCGGAAACCTTCCCTTCCATTCTACCCATTATGGATATTTCCGAGTGCTATGACTTGTTCATGCTATGCAGGGTGGGGCAAACCAAACCCAGAGAGCATCCGCTGCTCACACAGTCTCTGCTGTGCCCCGGCATGTTACCATCAAGAACCCAGATGGAAGGGACACCCAAGCATGGTGCTTATGTGCCTGAGGTGCGGCAGGCTGCAGATTCTATTAGTGTCGTCTTTAAGGCTTCTGGGAAAGTGAAGAGAGGGACACAGGTCGCCCTGGACCTGGAGTGTCAGTGAAGGTGGAGCGCCCCAGGAGCCCCCACCCCAACCCCCGCTTCCCCAGAGAGTCCTGAGCCCCAGGGCTGTGCTGGAGCAAGAGGGAAAATGCTCACTGGAAACCTGGCCTTTGAGAGACTTTCCCACAGTCTTTGATGATAGTGCTGGGATTAAGGAATGGGAAGATGTCAGACAATTACCTTATTAATGCCGGTGTGACTACAGCCCCTGCTTCTGCCTCCTGGGGCTGGGGGCTGGGGGTTGGGGGGGTGGGGGTGGGGAGTGGGGGTGGGGTCCAGATCTGGAATGCAGGATGATGTCACCTTCTCCCTCAACTGTCTCTTTGGAAGATTAATTGTGGTATTTCCCGTGTGAAAGTTTTAAGTAGCTGGCAGGCAGGTGAAACAATGTTTGCTCTGGGTCCTGGGATCTAGCATCCTAATGCACGCACTCACATGTGTACACACACATTTATACACTCCACACATATGTACATGCACATACATTCAGACACTTACATTTACACAGTCACACACATATATATATACACATAAAAATACACTCATACATACATACTCACACAAAAACACACTCATATACACACTCACACATGTACACACATTTAACACACATTTATATACATTTATATACACATACATTTATATAAACATACACAGTCACACACATGTATATGTACATAAAGACACACTCACATACACACATACACACTCACACAAAAATAAACATTTATATACTCACACATGTATATGAACATATAAAAACACTCATATACACATACACACACATAAACTCACATTCATATACACACATGTTCACGTTTCTACATTCACACACACACACACATTTATATACACTCACACACATAAATACACTCACACACATATACACACAAAACACATACTCATAGGCACACACATACACACATTTATACACTTACACATATATACACTCATACACACACTCACACATTCATACACATGTGCACACACATACACACACTCACAATTCATACACATGTGCACACATTTACACACACACACATCCAGAGTTTCTCCTTTTCTGGAAGAACCAGCCCAGGCTTCCTCCCTCTCCAAAGCCTCTCTGAGTCTGACCCCATGTTTTTGGCTGGTCAGTGATGGCCTAAGGTGTCTACTGACCGCTTTTCCCACAAGTCATCTTACATTTCAGTCAGCAGGCTTAGCAGCTTCTCAATATCCTCAGGCAGAAAGCTGACCTGACCCAGAATGCAGTAAGATTCCAGAAAAGCATGCCATGCCAGGTGGTGCAGAGGAGCACTAGGCCTGGGTGATATTTTCCCTTCATGGTTATTGTGAGCAGTCTACATCCCATTGGCTGTGTGACCTAGAGGAGGTGTCTTCACCTCTCTGGACTATGTTGAATAAATATGAAGGTGGATGTTGTGAGCAGGAGCTGTAACCCCAGCAAATAAGAAGGCTAAGGCGGGAAGATATCAAATTCCCACCCAATCTGAGCCACATAGAAAGACCCACACAAAGGGACAGGAAACCTGCTGAACTAGGGCTTGGTATGTGGTCAGTGCTGCGCAAACACGAACTGCGACTCTTATTTCAGAGAGCATGACAGCTGGGTCAGAGCCAATGGCCTAGGCTGGAATCCCAGATCTGCCACTGAAGGTCACACAGAGTTAGGCAAGGAGGAGGAGGAGGAGGAGGAGGAGGAGGAGGAGGAGGAGGAGGAGGAGGAGGAGGAGGAGGAAAAGGAAGAAGAAGAAGAAGAAGAAGAAGAAGAAGAAGAAGAAGAAGAAGAAGAAGAAGAAGAAGAAGAAGAAGAAGAAGAAGAAAGCCTCTTAGAGCACATCCTCGGAACAGACTCACCCATAAATCAATACAGCCCAAGGGCACATTAAACACACAACCCAAAGCCCGCCCAAATCCACAGGCACTCAGCCAGAGACTGCTGCCCCCATCCCACCCATCGTAGAGCCTCGCCTCTGCACCGGCATGGTCCATCACACAGGGTGACTCCCCGCATAATTAGCTGCAGGCTCACTCTGCCCCTCCCAGCTGCAGCCTGTTCCCAGCCGTGATGTCAGCTTAGGTCTTCTGGCATGATGAGCTCATTCTGTGTCTTATTGAGGCCACCCAGGTACTGGGGGGACAGTCAAGTTAGGATAGTGGGACCCTCTCTCTACCGGAACAAAAGCCAAGGGTCTCAGCCCACCCACTCAGTACAGATCTAAGATTCAAACAATTAGCTTTTCCACCAGGGTTCCTGGCACAGGACATCTGTGTGCACAGGCCACCAATTTCCTCATCTGCAAAATGGGTTGACACTACCTAACAAAGACGGCTGCGAACATTTCCTGCCATGCCTGCAGCTTGCCACAGTGAAAGACACACAGGAGCAATCCCTCTCAGTAATTGTTATTTTGAATAAAGTACCTCCTATGAGGACGGCTTTCTATCAAAATGGTTTCTCAACCTGGGACTCAAAGTCCCCGTAAAGAAAGCAGCATTGGGACTCCAATACTCTCAAAGGGAAAATGGCAAGTCTCAAGCTATCCATCTGCTGATGATTGGAACCCCAAACCCCAGGCACCTGTAAGTTAAAATATTCTGAATTCATTTTCCTAGCAAGATGGAGGAACAGAAGTTTCTAGAAATGGCTCTTCCTGGAGCTGGGCTTTCAAAATATCCCACCTGGAGAACAGTGCATCTAGATATTTGTTATTATTCAGAATAAAGATATAAACCCAGCCTGGTGCTGCTGGTCTGTCGTCCAGCCTGCACAGGAGGCTGAAACGGGGAACTCGAAAGTTCAAGGCCAGCCTAAGCTGAGAGTGAGATCAAGGTCAGTCTAGAAAGATTCATGAGGTGCTATTTGAAAATAAATACAGAAATAAAAGAGACTGTTTACTTGCTTACATAAACCCACTTAAACACACATCATTCATCACACACACACACACACTCACATCATACATACATCAACACATGTGTACAAACACACACACATCATACATATATCAACACATGTGTACAAACACACACACACACACACACACACACACACACACACACAATTATAGATTAGGATTCCCCCCATGAGGAATAGCGTAGTTGGACAACATAGTACTATTTAGAAAGAACATCAAGGGAGGGCCATATTAGGTAATGAGGAAGGACAGAGCGTAGGCAACGGACACAAGTCATAAAAGACATTAGAAAACATCTTTTTCCTAGTTTCCATCCCATCACAGATTTTTGCTGTTTGGTTCTGTGTGGTGGATCTGTAAATAAAGATGTGATTGATAGTTAAAGTGTAAAGCGCATAGGAACGCTCCAACATGGCTGTTCTGTTGTACGGGGTTCACAAAGGGGGTGGGGCTCCAGGGTGCTGTTGTTCTGTGTATGGGGCTCACAAAGTGGGGGCTCCAGGGCGTGGCTGTTCTGTGTACAGGGGTTCGCAGAGCTAGACAGCATTTGGGACCGGGCAGGTGTTCGAGTTCAACCCACTGTGTGATGTTTTTATTTGTGAATCCATCACGTTAAATGCTTTTACAGAAGGAAGAGGATTAGAGGTGCAGCTAGCTCTGTGGTGAAAAGCTTTCCGGAATGTAAAAGGCAGTCAATGCAAAGAAAAAGTTGTCTGATGACTTCTGTTAACTCTCCTGCTGAATGAGACAGTCGTAGGGCTCACGGCTATCCGTGCGCGGAGGGGCAGGGTTCCACCGGCTAATGTTTATGAAGCACTTAAGAGCAAACATGCAACCGATAAACTGAAAGTTGAAAGCTTGAAAGCACAGACTCCCCTGCGAAGTCTATAATGTCATGCATTCCTGATGACAGGTGCAGAGCAGGCTCCTCTCCTGCCCCATTCCATAGGTGGAAAACCGGCAGCTCAGGCATGCCTTGGAAACTCTCATAGAAACTCTCATAGAAACGGCAGGCATGCCGCTCATAGAAACGCTCCCCTTGACCAAACTTCAGGCAGACTCCTCCTTGGAGGCCCAGGGGTGCTTTCTCTTCACCCAGTTCTAACTATAACAAGTCAGTTTAGCCACAACCCCCATCATTCCATGTATGATCAACCCCTCCCATGCCTGTCGGCTGCTTGTCCTCCCATGGCTTTCAAAGCAAGGTCTGATCACCCCAGTCTATCCGTCCGGGAATCCAGTTAGATCAGTTTATCTGGATTTCCCTCTGGTCCCTGGATCCCCCTCGGTCATTTCCCACCCGTTGACCCCCATTCTGCCTCCAGGCTGTAAATCCCCAGTGGCTCAGGCTGTACTGGGAGTTGTGCCCGACCTGTTTTCTTACCCCAAGTCCTACCTATCCCAATAGATTCTGCCTGGCAACGTCCCTCTCTTCATAACTTCAACTGCCATTTTTAACAAAATCATTCTCAGAAGTCTGAGGCTGTAAGATTTGGGCCCTACTGTAAGTGGGATTCCGTGTGCTTCTCAATCCAATGAGAGGCTTGTCTCTCTTCTGCGAGTCCCTACAGCGGGAGGCAAGACAGAACACGCTCTGAGGATGGTATTTCCAGAGTGTGACCTGAGCCCTCAGCCAGGCGGAGGGTTATTAATAGTCTGGCTTTAGTGCCCTGTGGGGCACTGGTGCCTGGAGTGGACTCTGCGGGAGGCAGAGGGAGGGCGGGGTGGAGCAGAGCAGGAGCAGGAGGAGCAGGAGGAGGAGGAGGAGGAGGAGGAGGAGGAGGAGGAGGAGGAGGAGGAGGAGGAGCAGGAGCAGGAGCAGGAGGAGGAGGAGGAGGAGGAGGAGGAGGAGGAGGAGCAGGAGCATGAGGAGGAGGAGGAGGAGGAGGAGGAGGAGGAGGAGGAGTGCCTGACAGGCTGCCTGGATTCGGAGGCCACGGCCACTCCCAGCTCCCCACCCGCTCCCTGAGCCCAGTTGTTCTCTCAGCCGATTCTCAGGGGCGGGTTCATCACCTTCCAATACTCCGGTGACCAGAGGCACTCGCAAGACCCGCCCCCAGCCCCCAGCAGCAAATAAATAGAAGGCTCCCAGCCCAGAAGCCAGGAGAAGTTTCTAGGTGCGAGCCTCCCGACCTTTATTAAACTCCTCGCTGCGCTTGCTCAAGACCTCAGCAGGCTTTGGCTGGGAGCCGCCGGGGACAGCCTGGGAGGAGGGCAGCCAGTGGCTTGCCTGGTGAGGTGGGACTGAGAGAGGCCCTCCGGGATTCTGCTGGGCCCGCTTAGGGGAGTCACCCTTGGGAGCCAGGACCCACCTGACTGCCTCCAAGTGTGGTCTAAATGTCACAAATCTAACAACACCCCATTAATCTTTGCAGATCACAGCTCATATTATCCAGGAGATTTGTGTTTTCTGGAGAGAGATAATGACCACCAAGTCTGAGCATGGACAGTGATCTCTAGCCTGGTCTCTAGAGTCCTTCCTTGCATGGGAAGTTTATAGCTGTGAAGCCCTACATGACCGTATAGTTATAAATTTCACTTTTTCATGGAAAAGACAAATTTTTAGCCTGAATGTTAAGAATCCTAATTACAATCTCAAAATTAATCCAGAATTAGTTCTCCTGTGATCTGAATCTGGAGGCTCAGAGATACAAGTTTCTGACCTGGATCTTGGCATGGAGATTTTGAAGCATAGTTTCTGTGAATTCCAGAAGATTAAGACAAGGAGATCTCTGAGTTTAAGATCATTGGGAATTAAAGTCACAGTAGCACATGGCTTTAATCTGGGCCACGCCCCGTGCTGGAGACTGACAGGCTTTAATCTGGGCCACGCCCCCTGCTGGAGACTGACAGCCTTTAATCTGGGCCACGCCCCTACTGGAGACTGACAGCCTTTAATCTGGGCCACGCCCCCTGCTGGAGACTGACAGCCTTAAATCTAGTCCAAGCCCCCTGCTGGAGACTGACAGACTTTAATCTTGGCACTCCCTCTCCTGGAGACTGACAGCCTTAAATCTGGGCCACACCCTCTCCTGGAGACCTACATAAGGACATTGGAAGGAGGCAGACACTCTTTTCTGCCTGCTTGCATCATGGGACTGAGAAACTGCTAGATCCTTGGACGTCCATCTAGAGCTACTTCTGACCATGGTTGGGGAGTTGGACTGCAGACTGTGAGTGCTCAAGAAACTCCCTAAATATATAGAGACTCCCCATGTGTTCTGTGACTCAGAAGAACCCTGACTAATAAAAGCATTGTGATGGGACAGTGGGGCACTGTGATGGGACAGTGGGGCACTGTGATGGGACAGTGGGGCACTGTGATGGGACAGTGGGGCATTGTGATGGGACAGTGGGGCACTGTGATGGGACAGTGGGGTATTGTGATGGGAGAGTGGGGCATTGTGATGGGACAGTGGGGCACTGTGATGGGACAGTGGGGCACTGTGATGGGACAGTGGGGTATTGTGATGGGAGAGTGGGGCATTGTGATTGGACAGTGGGGCACTGTGATGGGACAGTGGGGCCCTGTGTGGTACAATGGGGCATTGTGATGGGACTATAGGACACTGTGATGGGACAATGGGGCATTGTGATGGGAGAGTGGGGCATTGTGATGGGACAATGGGGAATTGTGATGGACAAGTGAGACATCGTGATGGGACAATGGGGCATTATGATGTGACAATGTGTCATTGTGATGGGACAATGGGGCATTATGATGTGACAATGTGTCATTGTGATCAGACAGTGGGAAATTGTGATGGGACAGTGGGGCACTGTGATGGGACAGTGGGGCATTGTGATGGGATAGTGGGGCACTATGATCAGAGAGTGGGACATTGGGATGAGACAGTGGGGCACTGTGATTGGACAGTGGGACACTGTGATGGGACAGTGGAACATTGTGATAGGACAAAATAACAGTATGCCAACACGGAACACAACAAAAGTGTTTACAAATGTGTAATGTTTCCAAGCTATGAAGACCCCTTGTGTATGGCTCTTGCCTTAATAGCCTTCTGTTTCTCTGCATTCACAGCTGTGGTACTCTGTGTCTTTGTCAAGCACCATGACATTCCTATTGTGAGGGCCAATAACAGAATCCTCAGCTCCATATTACTCATTTCCCTCATGTTCTGTTTTCTGTGCTCCTTTTCCTTCATTGGCCATCCTAAAAAAGCAACCTGTATCTTGGGGCAAATTACATTTGGAATTGTGTTCACGGTGGATGTTTCCATAGTTCTGGCCAAAACAGTCACTGTGGTTCTGGCTTTCAAAGTCACAGACCCCGGAAAAGGTTGAGAAAATTCCTTGTATCTGGAACATCCAACTACATTATTCCCATATGATCCCTATTCCAATGTATTCTGTGTGCAATAAGGCTAGCAGTTTCTCCTCCCTTTGTTGATATTGATGAACACTCTGAGCATGGCCACATCATCATTGTGTGCAACAAGGTCTCAGTTACTGCATTCTACTGTGTCCTTGGATACTTGGCCTGCCTGGCACTTGGAAGCTTCACTGTTGCTTTCTTTGCAAGGAATCTGCCTGACACATTCAATGAAGCCAAGTACTTGACCTTCAGCCTGCTAGTGTTCTGCAGTGTCTGGGTCACCTTCCTCCCTGTCTACTATAGCACCAAAGGCAAGGTCATGGTTGCTGTGGAGATCTTCTCCATCTTAGCATCCAGTGCAGGGCTGCTTGGATGCATCTTTGTACTCAGGATCTACATCATTTTAATAAGACCAGACAGAAATTCTATCCAAAATGTCAGGGAGAAATCATATTTTTGAATAAATAATTCAGGAACTATTGGATTATAGTGCATGTATCTACTTTTGAAATCACTCTCACTGGCTCCTCTATTGATGACTAGAAGTATCATATCTGACAATCTTGTGTACATTCTCCATAAAATCTTTACCCCTTTACTTGCTTTGTTTACTCTGGAAGAAATAAAATTCTCAAATCCTTATTACAAATTTATTCATCATATTGCCTTTGCGGATATTTCCCCCCTTATAACTTCTAATAAAATTTGATAAGGCAGTTGAATCTATGCCCTTATATAGGAAGTGAGTTCCAGAACAGACATGTCTATAAGTAGAAACCATCTATCAAGTCAAATAAACAAATTAACTAAATAATTTACAAAGGTGAAATCAGATCACATTTTCTTACTTCCAGTAGGACCACATATATGATAGTGCACTGCCTACTTTTTCACCTAGTCTTCAATTTATTGGCCAGTAGTCTGAGGCAGAAAATTTCTTTTTCTTCTCACAAGTTCAAAATATTATATTGAACAATGGATAGAAGCTGTGGAACCCAGTGGTTGAATTATGGAATAGCTGGAATAGGCTGACGAATAGGGTGACCCATAGGAAGACCAACAATCTCAAACACCCCAGATAGCCAAGATCTCTCTCACATTATACCACTAACCACGCAGCATAAACCAGCTAACATGAGGCCCTCACATATATGGTATAGGATGGCCTGGTTTGGCGTCAGAAGGAGAAGACACATTGACCCCCTGAGAATTGTTAGGACCCAGGAATGGTTAAGGTCTGAGAGTTGTGAGGTGTGGATATCCTCTTGGAGATGGGAGAGGTGGTATGAGAAGAGGAAGTGTCAGGGGTAAAACAAGGAGGGGGGATAACAACATAAGTTAAAATAATAAAGACTGAAGAATTAAAATATACAGAATGAAACAAAGAAGATTGTAGATATGTGAACATGCTATTATAATGTAAGTATGGAAGAGATAGTTAAAACTACTGATATAGGCATGTAGCTATTTTTTTTTCTCAGAGCATGCCCTTGGTGTGCAGTTCTGACTGAGGTCCTTAACTCAGAAAATTCTGGGAGGATGGAATGGGAGCCACCTGCTCCCAAGACAGTGATATTCCCAAAAAGACAATTGAGTGTTTGTGATTGTATTAAATCCATAACATTCATCAACTCTGTCCTCATAATGGGATGAAGAATGGATCTAAAATGCATCAACATTAACAAATATTATCACTTCTCTAAGTAAGTCTTCATGCAAATATGCAAATATGATCATTAACAATGTCCCTTTAAGACCCATTCTTCAGTAACATCCACATTGTATTCATTGAAAATTCACGGAAGATGTCACTTCAAAAAGAAATATATATATATATATATATATATATATATATATATATATATATATATGTGTGTGTGTGTGTATATGTGTGTATATATATATATATATATATATATTCAAACTGGAGTTTAAAGGAAGTCTACACAACTTTATTATAATAACTGATCTCCTCTGAAATTACATTTATATTCCAACCTTGAATTTTAGTAACATTTACTTATTTTTTTCATATTTAATTTTGTGTCCCTAAATATTTTCTAGTCACCATATAAGTGCAGGAGATGGTAGAGAAGGGAAATTGGCAACAGGTCAACTGGACTGTAGTAGTTGGATGGTGGTATTCAAGATTCAATGTCTCTGTGTGATTAATGAAGAGGACAAATGATTACTTGTAACATTAAAAATAAACTGATAACGAAATGACTAAAGATGTTATTCATGAGCTAGATCCCACATTTTAAAAATTCACATGATTTTATATCTATGAATTTGTGGATAATTTTTGACTCATGATTTATAGAATGTGAAGAATCTTATATTTTATATTTTAATACACATACAGTTGCTGCAATGTTATGAGGTAAAATGTTATTGCACAGTTAGTCAAAATTATTAAAATTATGTTGTCAACTACAGAACCAGTAGTACTCAAAAGATTATTTGTTTACAAAAATTGCTCCCTACATAAAAAAGGGAGATTGGTAGATTTAGCTTGTAATCATTTACAAAGAAATCAATGTCTTTAAAGGACACCTGTGGCCAGCCATGGCTAAGCAGCTATATCCATTAACACTAAATATGATAAAGTGAACCCATCACCAGGATTATATAATAAGTGAGATTACATAACCCTAGGAGGTGTCTGCTGAAATCCATACATTTTCACATAATACTTGCTCAAAATTATTATGAAATGAATTATAAAATTATTTCTAATAAAATGAGTCATAATCAACCCATTTAGAACAATAAATTTAACAAAATTTCAACAAAATGTTTATATTATTTTACTTATGTGTATGTGTGTGCTATAGGTACACAGGTGCTTGTAAGTGCATACAAGTGTAGCTGCAAGTGAGAGGCATTCATTGACCCTTGAGTTAGACACAGAGACAGCTCTGAAAAACCTGACATGGATAGAGGAACAGAACTCAGATGTTCAGAATGGGCAGTACATTCTCTGCACAGTTGAACTGAATGCCCAGGCACATAAAAACATTAACCTATAATTGCTTTCCAAAAATGCATTTCATAGAGAAAAATAAACAACACGATGGAAGCACATCTTCACTCTCTGCACATATCCCAAGATTCAGTCCAATTGAAATAATGCTTCTCTTTTTTCCTGTTTTAATTTTCTTACTTTAATCCTTTGTTTTATAGGCCAGATTTTATTTCCCCTCGCGGCCTACCTTCTGACTGTTCCACATCCAATAACTTCTCCCCTTCTCCACAAGGTGGCGCCACCCCACCCACATCCCTCACCCTACCAAACCTCCCCACTTCCTGGGGCCTCCAGTCTCTTGAGGAATAGGTGTGCCTTCTCTGACTGAGTCAGACCTGTTAGTCCTCTGCTGTATATGTGTTGTGGGCCTCATATCAGCTGGCGTGTACTGCCTGGTTGATGTTCCAGTGTCTGAGAGATCTAGGCGTTCCAGTTTACTTGAGACTGCTGGTCCTGGAAAATAATACACATGAAATTAAAGACATATTAACGATTTCTAAATTAATTGATTGGTAAGTAGAAGTTTTCTGGTAAAATTGAATAGTTCCATGGAAAATATTTCTGATTAAATTAAAGAAATATATAGAAAAAAACTAAACTACACGGCAGTGGTAAGTAGAAATAATTTCAAATTGTCAATTTTAAAACATTTTCTCAGGATATTTCTTCAATTTTATCAGAATTATTTTACATGTACCTTTCATTTTATCAGAAAATGTGTGTCCTTCCTCCTTCAAATTATTTAGAAATGTGTTTTAAATAAACGAATTTTTCGCTATTATTATCCATGAAAATGGTCACTTTTAACACTTAAAAATACTTTCCTTGTTAACCTTCAATTTTTTCATATAATGATTTTTCTTTCTTTTTCAATTAATTTAGTAAAATATTTATGCCTACATTTTTATCAGTATAATTTTCCAAGAAAATTGACAATTTTAACAGGATTTTCTACATATTTCTTCCATTTTATCAGACACACTCTCCATGGAAATGTTGCATTTTGATATAAAATGTTTATTATTTCACTTTCAATCAATTTACTAATGCTTTTTGTCTACAATTTAATCTGCATAATTTTTCATGAAAATCTTTAAGTTTATCATAATTTTTTTCTTTTTTGAATTAATTTAGCAATGATTTTTATTTTTACCATTTTATATGTATACTTTTCCTTGAATTCAGAAATTTTAACGTGTTTTTGATATATTTCATCAAATTTATCTGAAATATTTTCCATGTAAATCTCTACCTGTGTCAGTAAATATTTATAATTCCACTTTCAATTAATTTAGAAATATTTTTATGCCTTTCATTTTATCTGTATAATTTTCTATGATATTCTTCTATTTTAACATGTTTTCCTATAAATGTCTTCAACTTATAAGTATTTTCTAGATAAATCTTCAATTGTATAATAAAGTGATTCTACTTCATTTATCAACTAATTTAGCAACGTTTTTTTTATGTATACCATTTTATCTGTATAATTTCCCGAGACAATAGTGTATTTTAATTTGTTTTTCGATGTATTTCATTTTTTTCTGATTTTATTTCCATCTAATTCTGTAATAGTGTCAGTAAATACTTATAAATCTACTTTCAATTAATTTAGAAATATTTTTATGCCTACCATTTTATCTGTATGATATTCCATGATAATCTTCAATTTTAATTTTTCCTGATATTTCTTCAATTTTTCTTCAGTTTTCATAAATATTTTTGATGTAACTTTTCTATTATTTTAGCCATGATTTTATGTATACCATTTTATCTGAATAATGTGCCATGAAAATCATCAGTTTTTCTGTGCATTTCTTCAATTTTATCTGAAATATTTTCCACTTAAATCATCCATTTTATCAAAAAATGTATATTTCCTCCTTCAGTTAATTTGGAAATATTTTCAATTCAGCCAATATATCCATATTATTTTGCATAATAATCTTAATTTTATCAGAAAATGTTTATAATTCCACTTTCAATTAATTTAGAAATGTTTTTGATGTCAAACAATTTATTGATATTATTTTCCATGAAAATCGTCAAATTTAATACCTTTTTCTAGTTTACCAAGCATACTTTCTACATAAATAATCTATTTTTTCACAAAATATTTCTACTTCATTTCCAATTAATTTAGAAAAGTTTTTATGCCTACCATTTTATCTGAAAAAATTTCAATGAAAAACACCCATTTTAACATGTATTTCTATGTTTTTTCAATTTATTAAAAATATTATCTATGTATCTTTAGCTTTATGAGAAAACGCTTTACTTCCCCTTTCAATTATATAAGCAATGTTTTTATGTCTACCATTTATTTGCATAATTTTCCCTGAAAGTTGTGAAATTTAATGTATCTTTCTATATATTTCTTTAATTTTGTCAGAAATGTTTTCCACGTAAATCTCTAATTGTGTCAGGAAATACTTATAATTACACTTTTAGTTAATTTAGAAATATTTTATGAGTACAAATATAATTGTATAATTTTCTATGATAAGCTTCAATTTTTAACATGTTTTCCTGTGTTTTTCATCACTTTTATTTTTCATGTTTCTTCAAATCTATCAGAAAATATTTATACTTTCTTCCTCAATTATTGTCCAGATGTCAACCAATTGATCTATATTATTTTCCATTATAATCTTAAATTTCAATATTGTTCTCTATATTTCTTCAGTTTATCAGAAATGCTTCCCTTTACATTTTCAAGTTTATCAGAAAATGTTTATAATTTGCTATCAATTAACTTAGAATAGTTTATATCATCCAATTGATCTGTATTATTGTTCAAGAAAATCGCAAAACTTAACACTATTTCCTATATTTTCTTCAATTTTTTCCAGAATAATATCCATGTAAATCTTTAGTTTTGACACAAAATATTTCTAATTCCACTTTCAGTTAATTTAGTAATGTTTTATGTCTACAATTTTATGTGTATAATTTTTCATGAAAATCTTAGATTTAAATATGATTTTCTATTAATTTCTTCAATTGTGTCAAATTTTCCATGTAAATCTTCTTTTTTTATCACAAAACATTCCTACTTCATTTTTCAGTTAATTTAGCCATATATTTTATGTCTACCAAATAATCTGTATAATTTTGCATGAAAATTGTCACTTTTAACATGTTTTTATATTTATTTTTTCACTTTTATCAAAAATATATGCCATGTAAATATTCAATTTTATCAAAAATGTTAATAATTCCTCTTCAAATTAATTTGGAAATGTTTCTATGCCTACCATTTTATTTGTATAGTTTTCTGTGAAAATTGTGATTTTTAATGTGATGTCTATATATTTCTTCTATTTGATCAGAACTATTTTCCATGTAAATCTCTAGTTGTGTCAGTAATATTTATAATTTGGCTCTTGATTGATTAAGAAATATTTATGTGCCTGCAATTTTATCTGTATAATTTTCCATGATTATCTTAAATTTAAAAAAAATTCTATATACTTCTTCAATTTTGTCATATTTTCCATGTAAATCTTCTATTTTATTACAGAATATTTGTACTTAATTTGGCAATTAATTTAGAAATGATTTTAGGCCGACTATTTTATCTGTATAATTTTCAATGAAATTTCTCAATTTTAAAGTTTTAGAGTTTCATTAGGGGAGGGATGTGGACACTGACATGCTTCGTAGCAACAAAAGATTGGCTCATCCACTAGGATTTCTTATCTTATTTCCCAGTAAAGGGCAGAGTGGAAGTGTGGGTAAAAGTAGCAGGGGTTTGGGTTGTGGGGATCTGTGGGTTCTGCAGGTTACATCTACAAGAAAGGAACAATTTGACTTCAGAACTTAGGAACTGGCTACAAAGAGATGACAGGATATCAGGTCCAGGCAAGAACAAAACACTTCCTTTAAGCCACCATCATTTCAATCATCCTTTCCCACTCTAGGACACACGTGAGTTCCATGTCTACAGGAGTGAAACAGCCTAGGTCAGTTGTCAGATAGGATGTGGACATGGCCACTCCCTCTGCAACAGCAGCCTCTGGGGTTTGACAGTTCAGAGATGCTTGACTTAGAAGGGGCCTGGAACTCCACACACTCTGGTTGCTCAGATGAGATCTGCATACCTGGGTTCTGTAGGTGGGTAAATTATTTTGTTTTGTATTTGTTTGTATTATCTCTGTGTGTCCTTGGTTGTCCTGGCTGATTTTTCTCTAGAACCTTTTTTTAAAAAACAAAATCCCCTGGCAGGGATTGCAGCCATCATTTAAAGGGGCAGGAGCTTGCTTCCATGAAAATCCTTCTACTTGCTCATGAGAGTCCTGCCTACTTCTCTCTATGTTCTTGATGGATGACTTTCAAGATATTGCCTTGACTGTCAGAGGAGACTTTAGAACTTTGAACCTTGCAAGAGGTCCTAAAGACTGTTAGGATCACAGAAGACCGAATGCATTTTCACCACAGGATTAGCATGAATCTATCATGACCAGGGCCACAATGCAATTGATTGAAACAAAAAGCATCTAGATAGAATAATGTCTTTGAATGCTTGTATGTCCTGTCTGTCTTTCTTTGTGGAGTTCGTGGAAAGTCATGTATGAGAGACTTTGCCAGAAATAAATTAATAAATAAATAAAATAAATAAATAAGTAAATAACCCCCTTAAAGAAATGCAGGAGAACACAGGTAAACAGTGTCTGCTTTCAAAGACACCACGTGAAAAAGTTGCTCAGGTGAGGAAGGATGGAGAACTATTCTGCACATCAGGATGAGTTTTCCTTTTACTTTATAGATTGTTAGGGGCTTGATGTGGGAATGTTAGGGTGGTAGTAGCTGTGCTGGGAATGGTATCTGAGCTGCATCCCACAGGTCTGTATCTCTATGTGTAATGTGTATGTTTTGCCTGCATGAACTTATATTCACTACACACACAGGATTTCAGATGTGGGAATAGGACTGAATAAATGTTGAGTTCCACAGAGCTGGAAGGATAAGAGCCTACAGGTTGGTAGCAGGAACGAATCCTAGTGCTCTAAAAGCATAGCAAGGGCTCTAATCTGTTGGACAATCTCTATTGCCTCTAAGGTGTCCAATTTTGAGGTAGGATACACAACAGAAAGCACAGTACTCAATCGTATATGAATAGTAAATGAGTTTGCTCTATAGGCTGGCACCATCTGGACAACACAACCTAAAACACATTATGCATGTGCTTGTGTAACAAAACAGTCCTGAGGTGCTGAGTCAGAGCTACAATGCTGAGGAAACAGTTTTGACATGGAGCTGTATCCAGAGTCAATGAACCAGAAGATGCAGAATGAATTCCCTCCATAGAGGACTTCATTGCAAAAATCATGCCATTGTCTTTTTTTTTTTTTTTTTTTTTGGTGGGGGATTTTGATTTTTTGAGACAGGGTTTCTCTCTGTTGCCCTGGATGTCCTGGAACTCACTCTGTAGACCAGGCTGGCCCCAAACTCAGAAATCCTCCTGCCTATGCCTCCCATGTGCTGGTATTAAAGGCGTGCACCACCACTGCCCGGCCACGCCATTGTCTTAAAAAACACTAGTAGGCCCTTCTCCATTTTTGTCCCTGCAGTTCTTTTCTATAACTGGGGGGCTGGGGTGCAAGCCAAGGCTAGATTATAAATCAAGAAATAAAATAATATAATAATGATAATAACAACAACAATAATAGGACACTGTTAGCACATGGAGAACATCAATCCCCAGTGGGTTTGAGGCATAACAAACCTGCTTATCCTGTCTCTACCTTTCTGTGGGTGAAGTGACCTGGAAGACAGACGGCCCTCAGGAGATGGATAGAGTATGCATTCTACTTGTGTGAATAAGTTGTATTGTGGGACCACACTTTCACAGATAAAACTATTCAACATTATGGAAGCGCAAGAAGATAGACTATTGTAGCCGCCAGCAGCTACATGTAAACCGGGTTACCTGTTGAGAGAATTTTGGGGTCATAGGGAAGAGCGGCGAAAAGACCGTACGGCTAAGTCAATGTTCACTGATCAAAGCCGTAAACTTTAATGGCGCCGGACCTTTTAACAGTTCGGGCAAACCCTTCCCCCCAGACTCCAGGCTGAGTTCCGGTGGAAGTTGTCTAGCTTCTCTTGGAGGTCTTCGTCTTGACTGCTCCGGCAGCTGGGTGGGTCACCTGTTTAATTCAGGAATTCCTATACCAGGAAGAACAATGAACTTAACCTTTACTACGTGCACTCCACCCTAGGTGGAGCAGGATCCTGGCTAACTGGGAGAAGTTAACCTTGACCAAAGTCAAACTCTGACCAAGTGCAAGACTGCCCCAATATGGCTCTGTACATGTCCTCCCTTTTTTTATTAATTTGAACACGAGGAGGTAGAAAACAAGTGGATAAATATCCTTCATAAGAAGGCGGGCCTTAACCAGGAGGGGAAGCATTGACCGTAATTCCTCTTAAATATTGTATAACGTCTTTTTCAGAGGAGGGGTAATAGGCTCCCTTATTATTTTAAGGACAGCCTCTCGACGTTAACCCCTATGCAATTAGGTGTACTTCCTGGGGACTCAGAAGCAGAAATTCACCTCCCCATGCAGTGCTTTGCCTCGCACGTCTCGCTGGTACCCATGTTTGTTCAAAAACAAACACACATAGATCTGAGTTCTATGTGGCTCCCTCTTTGGAGATCCACTTGTGTAAGTTTTGAAGCCAGGGGGGTCTGCAAGTGTCTTTAACAGACATGTAATCTCTCCATCCAGGTGAGCCTGGGTGGAGACAGCCAGTCTGCTTAACAGACAAGGTCAAGAGTTAAAGGTGGAATAGGATTAACTTGTCCCAGAAGTATCCAATTCAGTTGTAAATTAACAACTTTAAGGATCCAAAGCTTGGCCTCTGAGGTGGGAGAGGTAGCCTTGTGAATCAAGAATTAAGCTGTTACTTCTCAGGAAAAGTGGAGACTATATGTTAAATTAACACAGCTGGCTGAAGATTGTTAGCCATCCTCAAAATTGGAATCTTCAATATTGGAATTATTTCTAGACCAGTCTATGGTTGAGTCAGCTGAGCACAATAAGGAGAAGTCATTTTAACTCTTCTAATTAATTTTTCCTAAGCTAGCATAACAGTCTCCATGTTCTGTCCCACAAGGTCTAAAAGCTTGAAGCTAGGCAATTTATCTAACCTGGGACATTTAACAATTGAGGTAAGTCAAGAACATATACCCAATATAGCTCTTATGTTACCATGGTCTGGGCATTCAGCAAGCACACAGTCAGCATATCTTCTGCAGCATTCTGTGGAAAAAACAGAGGACATGCCTTCTCCCCCAATATTAAATCAGGATCATGGCATATGTTAGTAAGTGAATTCCTTCATTTCACCTAGACATCAATATGTCTAATTACAAGATGTCATATACATTTAGCAAGGAGTTTCTTGGCATCTAAATTTTAAAATTTTTTTTTTCTTAAAAACATGTAAGCATAATTTAAATTATATGCACAGGGACACAATTTCCCCTCTCTTCTTTCTTCCAAGAAGATATTGTTTTATTAATTTAAGTTGGAACACAAAGTATAAACCATAACATAGGCAATAACTATGTAATTATATAAAATATAGTTGCTTTTTCTGTTAGAGCAGTTGCAACTAGACAGCCTAAAAATGAATCATTAGTCACATGTACATATTTTTTTTTAATCTTTTAAATTAGAAATATGAATATCATTTATCTGTAATAACTAAGTCCTCTAGGATTAACACCATTACGTGGTAGAGGTAGAAATTGAGGACATCAAGAACAAATCTTTATAATTTGATGTGCACAAAATATAAAATTATTTCAAATACCTAAAGGACAGTCATTTAGAGAACATATCCTTTGTTCTTAGAAATTTGAATCACATTTGTATAAACTGTAGAAATTAAGAATTAGCAGTATTAAAAATGGACCAATTTTAAGCAATTATAAACCATGAGCTATGTATATCTACTATTATTAAAAGCTTGACCTTTAACATCTTAAAAATAGCTGCTATAGCACCCAATTCAGGTATCTGTGTTGAAGCAGGGAGAAACTTAAAGGAATAAACATGTGATCTGATAGTACAAATTATCTTTTGGATAACAATTATTAATTTTGCCTAAAAATGCTTGCCATGTTATTACATTTATTAATAATAAACCATTAATAATAAATTTGATTGTTGCTTGAAGCAAGGAACAAACGTTTCCTACCTTGAAAACAGAGGTTTAAGACCTTCTGTGGCAAGCTTAAAATGAGGTAAATATAAGATAAAGCCAATTAATATATCCTAACAACTTTTGAAAGCCATTTACCTAAAAATTCTAAAAGTCTATAGGAGCAAGGGCCTGTAACAAACATTCTATGAACATTATACACTGAAAATTTTAAGATCTTAACTTCTAGTATTGAAACAGAGACAAAACACTTTTTCTCACAAGACATAAGGCTGTTAGCCATTCCTTGAGGCAAAACTTTCTAATGAAATTGTTTTGTTGTCTCTTTAAAATTAGAAGCAAATGCTTTTATAATTATCAGAATGTAAAGCAAAAAACCAACCCTTTAAATTTACAATAATTTTATAGGGAGTAGACAGGCCAAATGTTAATGCTTTTATAGCCTCCTTGACCTTTCATAGATTTGAACTGCATTTTAACCCACACCTGGATAAGTCAAAAACCTTTTTTTTTTTTTAAAAGCCAAACACTCCCTAGGTGGGGCCTGTAAGGCGGAAACAATTTCTCAAAACTTCCTCACTAGCTTCCCCTGAGGCAACTCTAAGCTTTGCATTAACTCAAATGTAAATTTTTTTATCTGCCCTAGGATCCACCTTGAGTCCTTGGCAAGGACGTCGTATGAGATTCCTCAAATGTAAATATCTTCTAATCTGAGCCTTTTATCTAAGACCAGACCCAAACCTACAAGGACAATTTAAGGATTAAACAAAAGAAGCCTGTAATTTCATGGTCAAAGGAACCTACTTGATATCAAATACATTTCTACAGAGATATCCTTTTTAATCTTGGAGGGTTAAATTTTGCTCCTACCATTGTAGCCTATAAACTTGTGGAAAAGAGGCAATGGGCCTCTAAAACCCATAGCTGTATCACTCTCAAAATTATCTTAATTACAAAATGTTAATTACGAGCCTGCAAACTGAAAACTGTAGCCAATGACACACTGATTTTTATTGTAACTCAATGTTTTCTTGCAATATTAGAGCACAATTGTAATTTTGGAAGCAAATCTCAATTTTAAACAATCTATTTTCTTTAAAATCAATGGCAAACACATATTTACAGCACAAGGTTTGTCTGCCAGTTCTTATGTTCAAGTGTATAACAGTGTAACTTATTAAAGAGACAATATTTTAAATCTTAATCTTCATTAAGTCTAATCTCCAGGCCAAGATTCACATGAAACACCATGCCAATTTAGGAGCGTCTTAAAGGCCTGTATTTCCTGGATTGCGTCATGCCACGTGGTGTTCAAAATGGCGACTACCCTAAACTACCAGCCTTAACCATCATGCCACGTGTTCAAAATGGCGACTACCCTAAACTACCAGCCTTAACCATCATGCCACGTGTTCAAAATGGCGACTACCCTAAACTACCAGCCTTAACCTAACTTTTGTTAATAACATTATACCTTTTAAATCATGTGCAGTGACTTAAGCCAATACTCTATAGTCAAGACATGCAAAATATACCTTTAAATCCAATTATAAACAAGAACAAGGCATGAGTGGCGTTAGGCCACGTGTAGTTAGTTAAGATAGCTCTAACACTGAATCACCAGTTTTAAACTAACCTTTTCTTAATAACACTATACCTTTTACATAATAACCAATTAATTTATAACTCTTTAGTCAAGAAATGTAAAGCCTTATATCATTAAAACCAATTAGAAACATGTATAAAGCGACTACATGAATTTCACAAGCCAAACCAAAGTCTTCCCAAATCTCGAGGTTTCTGGGCTTTAAGAGCGGCTTTTTCCCCAGCCATGCTTGCCTCTTGGGTGAGTGAGCTACGCTGCTGCAGCGTGGCTTTGAATCAATCCCCACACAAACTGTGGCTAGCTCAAGAGGTTACCAGCAGATGTAATCTTTACCAATTTTTCTTTTAAACATGAAACAGTCATTCACACAAAGACACAGAGAGGACATAAACATACACATAGACAGACAGTCGGTGCACCGGGACAAACACGGAAAGATACACAGAAAGTTAAGCGTGCTTGTTAAGCAATTGCATCCATTTTCCTCTTTAAACAGCTCTTAGAAGCTGTGGACATATGCCTATTTTTAAAAACCCCTTTCTTTTCGCCGAAATCAGCTCTTACGAGCTTTGGGCAAATGCCTACCAAATTCCTTCCCCATATTTCCCTATCTTATCAACCCAAGCAGTCCTGCGCTGGGTCCACGCAGTATGCTTGAAAAACTGTATCCATTCCTGCACTCACAACCATAGACACGAATTCACTAGCGCTAGTTTTGCCCTCTATGTTGCTTACCGTGCGGACACCATTAATTTTCACCTTTTTCTGCGAAGCTTCGCTGGATAGGGCTACCTCAAGAAATTCTCTCGTGCCAGGTCTTCCCACGTTCAGGCGCCACTATGTAGCCGCCAGCAGCTACATGTAAACCGGGTTACCTGTTGAGAGAATTTTGGGGTCATAGGGAAGAGCGGCGAAAAGAAAGTACGGCTAAGTCAATGTTCACTGATCAAAGCCGTAAACTTTAATGGCGCCGGACCTTTTAACAGTTCGGGCAAACCCTTCCCCCCAGACTCCAGGCTGAGTTCCGGTGGAAGTTGTCTAGCTTCTCTTGGAGGTCTTCGTCTTGACTGCTCCGGCAGCTGGGTGGGTCACCTGTTTAATTCAGGAATTCCTATACCAGGAAGAACAATGAACTTAACCTTTACTACGTGCACTCCACCCTAGGTGGAGCAGGATCCTGGCTAACTGGGAGAAGTTAACCTTGACCAAAGTCAAACTCTGACCAAGTGCAAGACTGCCCCAATATGGCTCTGTACAACTATGGTCATAGTAAGTCTTATGATAGCCCATGTCTGGGAAAAATGATACTTTTAACAACTCCCCCACACCCCATTTCTAGAGTGTGTGTGACTTCAGGGTCTAGTGTAGGAATGACACTGAGTCCACAATCACATCATATCACATCACAAGGAAGGTTCTGGACAGATGTTGGTTTTCAAGAGCCACTCACAATTAGTTTGACAATTCTGCGTACATACCAAGGAGCCAAAGAGTGGGAAGCAAAGAGTAAAATACAATGTCTTAATTGACTTTAATGCTACCAATATGTCTTACATGATAATTTCTTTGATCATATATCATGATGTCATAGGATAATATGAACATAAACCTAAAACTGAGGTCAGTGACTCAGTAGCACATGAGAGGAGAACATTCATAAATTGGCCATATATTTACAACATGGGGAAGTCACTGGCGATTCTGTCCCGATGGGGGCACATTTAGAAACGCAGTACCGTCTTTCTGATTCTACAAGACACCTGATGTTATTATCTTATTCTTCATTTCAAGTGACCCTTGTGGTCTCCATACACAGAACACCATTTTGATTCCAATGGATTTGAAACCACAAAGTTCCGGAACCCCATGATGAACGTACTTCCTCAGATATCATGTCCTAGCATCTAGAATCAACCTCTTCTTTACCGCCAGCAACGGCAAAGTCTGGTCTTCATATCATAGATGCAGCGACTCCAACAATAACGGCAGGTTTCTGAAGCAAATGTGATTGTCTTGGGCTGCCTTCTGGCCCTGAGAATGTCCATGAGATTTTGACACAGTTGGGAAAATCTGTCCACTATAAGATAACCCTCGTGATCATAGCACTCTAGTGGGGCAGGGTACTGCTCAACAACCAGCTTGCTTTGATTGGCCATGCATTGCAGAAGGTCCTTTATTACAGCAGTGGAGAAGTCATTCTCATAGAAATTGACAGAGGTGAGCTGTGAGCACTGGCCCAGAGCAGGCAAAAGGATTTTGAGCTGAGAGTCATTCATCCTGCTGTTCTCTAACTGCAGGGTTTGCAGAGTTTCAGATTCATTCTCTAGGAGAATTCAGAGACTCTTGGAACAGGACTTGGGAAGCACTACATCATCGAAGTGCAGGTGTTTCAGTTGATAGAGCCTCTGACACACTGACGT
Source organism: Apodemus sylvaticus (assembly GCF_947179515.1). NCBI lineage: Eukaryota > Metazoa > Chordata > Mammalia > Rodentia > Muridae > Apodemus > Apodemus sylvaticus. Next base: position 114,057,567 of record NC_067480.1, read on the forward strand.
GTGTTTCAAGTCTGACTTGGAGAGTTGGCAGACAGTCATAGACAAGGACTCCAAGGGACTCTTCAGGCATCTAGAGAAAGAACAAGAAAAATTTTCTGACTCATGGTGCTGGAGGACTCTAGTAAGATTGATACTGACACAGAGAATCCACATATGTAGAGTCAATCTATGCTTATGTTGAAGGTCTACCCTGGGGAAACAGCATGTTGGTGTCTCCTCATAGCATTGTTTACTGAAGCATATTACACTCAGGTAGGGTGGGATCAGACCGCATGTCTGCAACAACCCTTCCTCACTCTGTCAGAGAACTAGAGTTTGCACCATCATGCTAGGAGAGCACACCTAGAAAGAACTAGCACAGAAGGGTTCTGGCAATATCTTGGCCTATGTCCTGCAGACGTTATCCATGTCCCGGCAATCTCCACAGTCTTTATCCCTGATCACAGTGTTTCACCCTTGACACTGATGACCCCCACCACAGTGTCACAGATTTCCCGTCTACTTAGTCAAAACTTGTGTTCAAATCTTTATGGAGAAGTAGAGGCTGACTGACTCCAATAGAGGAACAAACGGATTCCTGTTCTCACAAATCTTTGTAGAGGGTAGTTGTGGAGCCTCCCCATATCTGTCCTGTTACCTTGAATCAGTTTTGCCTGGATCCCAAAGGGTAATATGGAAAGCACACTTACAGCATCTGACCCACACAATGGACATGCTTACAAGACAGCTTTCTCAATATTCCTTACCCCAGCCAATACTCTTCAACATAAGTGGGGACCGAATCAAGTGAGCTCCATTAAGAAGGAAACAGTCCACACATTGATAGTGTAATAAGTGCATCACTGTAACATCCTCTATGACCGTCACACCTGAGATGCCCACAAATGATTGAAGTAAAGGGAAAGGTTGTTGCTATAACAGAAACAGATCACTATCCTTCCTTACCTGAACAACAGTTTCATGTTGTCACTGGAAAAGTAGCCACCATTCATGGAGAGGTGTTGGAGATAGTTGAGTTTGGAGAACTGAGAAAGGAGTTTGGCAGCACAGTCCTTTACATCTGCAAAATGAAGCACACCACTAACTGAGATCCTCAATCTTATTTCCCTTAGATGGAATTTGCGAAGATTTCTCATCAGGCCAAAGCAAGGTGCAAAGCAACCTAGAAAGGATAGGTCCTGTTTTGTGTATATTTCCAATTCCTCAATATAGTTTGGCTGAAAAATGTTCAAGATCTCCCTGATAATCTCCACTGGGAAGTGACAAATCTTCATCTTCAGACAGCATAGCCTCAAAGAGTCTTTTCTCTGCTGGGCCCATTGTAGTAAGTATGTTTGATGTTGTTGCAGAGAGAAGTCAAGGCTCAGGTCAGTGACCACCTTCAAACGCTGCCTCAGTGCATATCTAGGAATGTGCTTTGCAACTTGTTTCTCATTCCCAGTCTTTGCTGAGCAGACTTCATCCTTTCTTCCAGCCCATACATCCCCAAAATCCTGGTGCACATCTCTGAAGTCCAGGACTTGAAGCTTCCTGCTTCTGTGAAAGATAAAGGCAAAGTTTCATAATGTAAAATGAACCAACATGGAGTTAGCCTGGATCCCACATGTCTAAGATCAGCTCCATCAAAGTACATTGCACCAAGCAGGCAAGGAGCTGCATCTGGAGACATGACCCATATCCCTTCATTCATTTGCTCTTGACTTGTGTCTATTCCATATCTAGTGCCTGTAGGAAAGGCACAGAAAGGCTCATCCTAACATGGTTCCTTGTACCCTGAGCTGTCCTGACCTATGACTATCATTTAGGTCAGTTTTCAAATTGAATAGTATTTCCACAAATCCCCATGTCAATGGCATCATTATCCCCTGTGCTGTTTCCCCCATTCTTCCTGCCCTAATGTGTGTCTTACCACTATTCCCATGATTCCCCATTTAGCCTCCTTGGGCCTTGCTTACCTGGGACTAACATTCTGTGTCAGCACTATATCTATGCCATCCAGCACAGCTTGCAAGTCCTCCACATCAGGGGTTTTCATCAGCGCCCCCACAGGGAGGCAGGTAAAGGGCCAGGCTGCCACCATTGCCTTCAATATCTGTGTGTGTGTCTTCCATTGAAGGCCTCTAGGAAGAGTGGTGGGGAAAGCACAGTGGGCAGGTAGTCCAGATCAGAGGAGTTTATGGCATCTTTCCTCAGCAGCGCATCCAGTGCCAGCTACTGGAGTGTAGGAGGGTTGTAGGTGCTCATCCTGCTAGATATTCAGTCAGAAGCAACCTGGTGAAGCATTTAGGAGACATAATTTCAGGCTAAGTTTTCAGAAGTCCTATTTCTCACATATTGCATGAACCAGAAGTATAGAGCCCATGCTCTGGCAATAATGGAGAACACAGTCTGCCCAATTATACAATCCTTTGGTCTCCAAGCCACAAGTTCATCACCCTCAGCATGTGGATTCTCTTTTAAGTACCCACAGTAGAAAAAGTTATCCACTGTTGCATGGAATATCAACCCATGCTTCTCTTAATCTCATGTCTAGTATAAAGCAGAGGTTCAGACTGGACAAAGTCTTGTTTCAGGAAAAAGGACACTGAACATCTTTGCAGGCCCTGAAGAAAATATTCTGCTTATGTCGCAGATGCAACCAGGCTTATTGTCCTTGCAATAGATTGATCCCTCCAGGGAAGGGCTAAGGAGATCCTATGAGATGCCTGTATGTATGTATCACTTAACTCTTTGAAGGCCAGGGTGAGAAATCTGGGCTATATTATATTGTTTTGGGAAATGAGGTAAAATTCATAGCCACCTGGATATATAATCAGACCACATCTAAAATGTAAAACGTATGCCAGGTGGTTCTGGCACATGCCTTTAATCCCAGTACTTGGGAGGCAGAAGCAGGCAGATATCTGAGTTAGAGGCCAGCCAGGGCTACACAGAGAAACCCTGTCTCAAAAAACCAAAACAAATAAATATAAATTAATTAATTAATTAAAGAAGTAAATAAAAATAAATACATAAATACATAAAATGCAAAACCTAACTAAAACCTGCAACTTTCCCCAGAGATTTGAAAAGCCATGCTACTGAATGAGAGCGCCTGCTCATGTGAGTCTTAGAGGAGAAGCCAAGTTTACATAGGCTACAGGGAGGGGAGTTTCCCATGACAAGTTAGAGTTCAGACAAAGAAAGAGATGAGACATTATACCTATCAGTACTTCCAAATGTTTGTTTATACTTTAAAATATGTTATTGCCTAGAAAAGATGCTTCCGTTCAGTTGGCTCTCCTTCCAATCTTGAATGGAACTCATTATGTAGCCCAGGCTTACTGTCACACACTATGCTCCTGTGTGTGGTTAGCAGCCTTGGATTTTCTTTTTTTCCTCCACTATACATGCCTAGAGCCCTTTGCTTTTAGAACTCTGCGTAGATGCCAAACAAGCCTCTAAAACAACATAACTGAAGCCCTTTAGAGGAAGAGTTGGGAGAATTTCACACCAGTCTAATCTATAAAGTATATTTCATGCTAGTTCAGGTTCAGGAAAATCAAGTAAAGTAGGATTTTAGGGGCTGGAGAGATGGCTCAGTGGTTAAGAGCACTGCTCTTCTGGAGGTCATGAGTTCAAATCTCAGCAACCTTATGGTGGATCACAACCATCTGTAATGAGATCTGATGCCCTCTTTTGATGAGTCTGAAGACAGCTACAGAGTACTCACATATAATAAATAAATCTTTTAAAAAATAGTATTTTAAATGTCTTCATTGAAGTTATTCTGTAGTGGGGTCTGTTTCCACTACACAAATGCTCTTCCATTCAGCAAAAATTCCAGATAATCTACTTCTTTTTATTTTATTTCATGTAATGATGAGGTGTCTTCTTGTAGCCAAGTCTTGCCTGCATTGTGATATTTTGCACCCAGTACATTCATTTGGTTTTCAGGTGTGGTTGCTATATACATTTTTTTTTTACATTCCTGGATATTTACATACATACACACATACATATCTTACACAATGTCTAATCACCTGGACAACAATGAAGCAACCACATTTCCACAGCTTTAGATCCTGGGTGAGCTGTGGCTTCAGGGACACAAGCCAAAAGCCAGAATTTCCGGCTTATGTTCCTGAAACCTTCTCAAGTGTAATTTGTAAGGTCTACTTTAGAAGAAATTCTAGTTCATATACTTGCAAAACCATAATCTGTGAAACATAGTTTAAGAGACTACAGACGGATTAAATTATAAAGATGAACCTAACTGAAATTCCAGATAAAGTCTAGAAAACTGGATGAAACCAGAAGGACCAAGAGTTCCAGCCCTCCTATGGAGCTCTGAGGGATTAAACCACCAATCAAGAGCACACTTGGAGGGACCCATGGCTCCAGCTGCATATACAGCAGAGGATGGCCTTGTTGGACATCAATGGGAGGAGAGGTGCTGGATCCTGTGAAGGCTCAGTGTCCCAGTGTGTGTGTGTGGGGGGGGGGAATGACAGACCAGGGAAGCAGAAGTGAGTGGGTTGGCCAGCAGGGGGAGGGGAATGGATAGGGGACTTTCAGAGGAGAAAAGAGGAAAGGGAATAGCCTTTGAAATGTAAATAAACACCAGGCAGTGGTGGCACATGCCTTTAATCTCAGCACTTGGGAGGCAGAAGCAGTGGCAGAGGCAGGCAGATTTCTGAGTTCAAGGGCAGCCTGGTCTATAGAGTGAGCTCCAGGACAGCCAGGACTACACAGAGAAACTCTGTCTCGAAAAACCAAAATAAATTTTTAAAAAAGTAAATAAACAAAATATCTAAAATATCTTGTAATAAAAAAAGAGTTCAAGCCCAGATTCTTCAATGACATTCTATCTTTAAAACCTCAGCAATTCCCATGTAATCCGATTTCTCATTAAAACTGAAGTCTATCCTATTTAAACAATATACACTGGAAATGAAGTTATAGCTAGATCATGATAAGGCTAGGCCAGCTTGCAGGAAACCTCCTTATGGAGGTAAATTTTTTACCTGATATGGACACTGGCTCCAGGGTTCCTACTCCCAGCAGGACCAGGCAGTGATCCCAGCTTGAGGACACTGACATCTCTTTGCCTTCCTCTGAGCCTTTTATACAGTTTTCTTCTCTCACCTCCCCATAGCCCCACCTTCCTCACACAAGCTTCTTCTTTCTCATTGGTCCATTGAATCCCCACCCACTCAATCCTGTTAAAGAATTCCCCCACCCCCCACCCCAAGACAGGGTTTCCCCCTGTAGCCCTGGCTGTTCTGGAACTCACTTTGTAGACCAGGCTGGCCTCAAACTCAGAAATCTGCCTGCCTCTGCCTCACAAGTGCTGGGATTAAAGGGGTGTGCCACCACTGCCTGGCTTTTTTGTTTGTTTGTTTGTTTGTTTTTGTTAAGATTCACATTTCCTGCTGTTGGTTGATTGAATCAGAGTTTCTGATTCAGTCCTCCAAGGAGGATCTTCTTGTGTGAAATCAAAAACACAGAATTAAAAAGTCCAGATTCCACTGTCTGCTTGACTGACTTATGTTGTGTTAGTTCATATCTACACTTGTTTATATATGGATATAATTACTCTATGTGGTTTTAATGTCTCTGTTTGTGCATTTGTTTCAGTGTATTCATTACTGTGAACATGTACTTGACTGTGTAGGGAGTTGCATTTTAGCAAAAGTTTAAATACCGAGGTTTTCTCTCAAAACAACAAGACCACAACAATTAAAAGCCAAATACAAAACAAAGAAACGAAGAAACAAAACCCATATGCTCATGTTGATGATGTGAAAGTGTTGCAGTTGGTTGCATGAACCTGCAAGCCTTGCTACAGAGAAGTTTAGTTGGGATAATGTTTGGTCAAGGACTTTAGAACCATCATGATCAAGATGGGTACTTAGTTATAAGTGTGAAAACCAAGATCAAAGCATTATGAGATGGAAGTCAAAGAAATAATAAGGCTCTAACAACACAGCTGTGCAATCCCTGCATGTGGTACACACCATTGAACTCTAGCAGTAAAGGCAGGAACATGTCTATGAGTTTCAGGGCAGCCTGATCCAGACAGTGAGAACTAATTTCTTTAGCCATGCATAGAGGTACACCCCTTTAATCATAGCACTCAGAAGGCAAATGGAGGTAGATCTCTTTGAGTTCCTAGCCAGGATGCTCTAGAGAGAGAATTCAAGGACCCCCCAGAGCTGTACAAGGTGATACTATTTTAGGGATGACAGGGGCCTGGGGGCTGGCAGGCAAAGCTTTAATAAGCACCCATGCATTCTCAGTATTTGGTGCCTACCTTTGATTCTAGTAGTCCAAAAGCAAACACAGGAGGATCTCTGTGGGTTTCAGGCCAACTGGATCCACACAGTGAGAACTTGTCCAACAATATCAAATTCCAAACACAAAACAGTGGTACCTTTCTCGAAGAAAACTGTAGAAACCTCAGTTCATCAAATGGACCTTGAGAACCTATTTAACCAGTGACCCTAGACAGGTTTAGAGTTAAAAGTACTGGTTCCAAACTCGAAGACCACAGTTGTATTTCTAGATCCCAGGAAGATAACACATCTGAAAGGTTTTCTCCCACCTCCACACGTGCACCATGACAAATGGCCCAATCACCAGTAATTAGAAATCAAAACTTGCTGGGAATTTGGTACCTGCCTTTAATCCTAGAACTTGTGAGGCAGAGGCAGGCAAATCTCTATGAAATATGGATCCCCTGTGTATTATCTTGGGTTCTCTAGAGTCAGAGAATGTATGGGCAGACTCTATATAGTTAGAAAATTTGTCGATGACTTACAGTCTGTAATTCAACTCCCCCAAAATGGGCAGCAGCAGCTGTGGATGGAAGTCCAAGGATCTAGCAGTTGCTCAGTCCCACAAGGCAAGCAGGCAAGGAAGAGTGAGTAAATCTTCCTTCTTCCAATGTCCTTATATATCTGAAGTAGAGGGTATAGCCCGGATTAAAGGCTGTAGGTCTCCAACAGAGTGTGTGGACAAGATTAAAGGCATGTGGGTCTCCTGCAGACGGTGTGGCTTAGATTAAAGGCATGCACCTCTATGCCTTTAATCCCAGATGACCTTGAACTGGGAGATCTACTTGTCTTAATCTTCTGGAATTCATAGCCTGGACACCCCTTCATTGAAGGGGTTCTGCATCTGTAAACTGGCTCAAGACTGTAAATGGATTCACTGGCTGAGGTTGCCTTTTGCCATGATCCAATGCAGCCTTTCTATTATTTGAGGATTTTTCTGCTTATACAGATCAAACAGATATGCAGTAGGTTTCCTATGTATTTCATCCCTGGAAACACCATGATTGATTAGCCAGCACCAAAGGTTCAAACGACTTATATCATTATAAATTCCACCTCTCTGCCCATTACAGGGTATGTTATTATAAACATTGTTTTGTTTACGCTGTCCATTATAATAACTACGATCACCTTGTCTCTGGCAATTCAATGCTGCCACCTGGCCCTTGTTCACTCGGGGCCAAATTAAACCCATTGAATTTAATTCATCTAATTGAGCAGCAGCATCTCCAACCCTAAGTTCTGGCACAAGGAAAAGGGCAAGAACAAAACTCTTTAAATGTGCTGGTGCCCCTCTCACCAGTTTGGGTCTTATAGGACTGGTGAAGGGCATATCTTCAGGACCTTCCCACTGTGGAGGATTGGGATTTACACAACGTATCCACTCTAACATTGAAATTTCCCTAAGCCTTAAAATACCTTCATCAACACTAAGCCAAGGGATATCAGGCATCTCCAACTCCTTTTCAGTAGGCCATCAAACAAGCTTTTGACACCTTTTTTTTAACTGTGCGAACTTCCATGTTAAAACTAGAATCTCCACTCAGAGGGCCCATGCCAAACTCAGCCTGCTCTACTTTTATGTTCCTTTCACCATTATTCCACACTCTTAAAATCCATCCCCATGCATATTACCCAGACTTCTGCTTGAATGAATTAGCAAACTCATTAAGCTCCTTTTTAGTATAGTGTATTTCCTCATGGACTACACTTTCTATCTCCCCTTTAGGGGCCTGCTTTGCCTTGAGTCTGGTTATAGGTCTAGAAGAAACTATTGGTGGGCCCTGAGAAACATCAGTATTTTCAGCAAAAGTCACTGCTAGTTTATCAGGCTCTGAGGGATTAATATCCTCAAGTGGAGAAGGCATTATTTCAAGGGGTGGGTCTGAGGGTACTACTTCTTCAGGTGGAGCAAATTCTTAAAAATCTGAAGATTCAAAGTTCTCAATTTCAACAGGGTCTTCCCACACATCCCCATCCCAAGTTATAGGATCCCATTCTTTGCCAATTAATGCCCTTACTTTAACTGCTGACACCTTCTGAGGTTGAGACTTAAATTTTCGCTGTAATTCAGCCAACCTTATAATGAGGACTTCAGTTTGATTTTCTGCTACTTGAGGTCTATGGCTGCTAGAGAGTAGATTCTTTTCAAGGGCACACTTAGCAACTTTTAGATTGTTTACTTGAGTCTGGAGTTCTTCAATTTTATCACACAACTCCTTCCTTTCCTTCATTGTTTTTTCCCCCCGAGATGCTAAGAGCAACCAGCCAGCAAAATCATTTTCTGATTTTTTTCCCCAACTTGGAGAAAGTATTGTATATCACCAAATCACCTAATTCATCAAGATAATCAATGGCATTAGCTTCTTTAATCTTAAGATATAGTTTCATCCATGGGTCTTCAATATTCCCCGAGCTCCCAGGAGGGAGAGAATCTGGAGAAGTTTCAGTAGTTGAAGGTGATATTGGATCAACCAACCAACTCCAAAATTTTGAAACATTCATCCTTATACTTCTGCTTCTCTAGAACCACTCCCGGTACCAACTTAGTTTGGGTTCTCTAGAGTCACAGAACATATGGATAGTCTTTATATAGTTAGGGAATTTGTCAATGACTTACAGTCTATAGTCCAACTCCCCAACAATGATCAGCAGCAGCTGTGGATGGAAGTCCAAGGATCTAGCAGTTTCTCAGTCCCACGAGGCAAGCAGGTAAGGAAGAGTGAGAGAGAATCTTCTTTCTTCCAATGTCCTTATATATCTCCATCAGAGGGTGTAGTCCAGATTAAAGGCTGTAGGTCTCCAACAGAGAGTGTGGCCCAGATTATTAGCTTGTGGGTCTCCAGCAGAGGGTGTGGCCCAGATTAAAGGCATGTGCATCCATACCTTTAATCCCAAATGATCTTGAACTCGGAGATCTCCTTGTCTTAGCCGCTATGCTTCAAGTTCTCCATGCCAAGATCCAGGTCAGAAACTTATATCTCTGAGCCTCCAAATTAGGTTCATAGGTGAGCCTTCCAATTCTAGTCTGTAGTTCATTCCAGATATAGTCAAGTTGACAACCAGGAATAGCCACTAAAATATCCAAGATTATTTTATAGTTTCTTATTCAACTGTACTGTAATTTAGTTAAAGGGTGGCATTGAGAGATAGAACTACGTATCAATTTACATGTATAGAAAAATTTTCATATCATATCTAGTGTCTTACATCTATGAATTCTTAAATTATATTTATCTCTAAAGATCCCTCATTAATTATGATTATTTCAAGACATTTATTTAGAAATTTAGTATGTCTCATAGTAAAAACTTTATTGCAATTGAAATTTTAAGTTTCAAATATCTCCCTTAATGATTATTATGCCTTGTTTTAGAATACCAGCAAGAAGTTATGAGCTTTTTCTGGTAATGATTTTTGCTACTGATGAGATCAACAAGAATCCTTATCTTTTACCCAATATGTCTTTGATGTTCTCCATCATTGTTGGTTTGTGCCAAGATACATTGGGAGTTCTGGATATATTATATTCACAACAAAACAATAGCATGGATTTTATTAATTATATCTGTTTAAAATATGAAATTTGTGATGTAGACATTAGAGGACCATCTTGGAAAACGCCCTTAAAACTTGCCGTTCATTCTAGGACACCAAAGGTAAGAATGTATGACACTGAATAAATCAACAACATTAAATTCCATTTAAATGTGCCAACAATAAAAATTTTAAAGCATGAATTTATGAGTGTTCTGCTACAAATACACACAGACAGACACAGACAGACACAATATATATCACTGTATAAACATATCACAATATAGATAGATAGATAGATAGATAGATAGTTATAAAGGAATTAAACAATCAGGTCATAAATGTACAGGACAAACAGTTGAAACTGTGTTCTAGAAAATTCAGACTTGTTAGGAACAGACTCGAATATAAATGGAATAATACATGCTATTTAGAATAAAATCATACTCTACTTGAGAGGAGTTTGGAAAGGTGTGCAACATTATTTGTATATAATTCCAAAGATTCTAATAATCATATTCCACATGCAGATATTTCATCTACTCTTTTACATCCTTTAGGTTTTCTTTGGACCATTTAATCCTAACTTAAGTGACCATGACCAGTTTCCTTATGTCCACCAGGTAGCCTCCAAGGACACACATTTGTCCCTTGGCATGGTCACCTTGATGCTTCATTTTAGATGGACTTGGATAGGACTGGTCATCTCAGATGATGACCAGGGCATTCAGTTTCTCTCAGATTTAAGAGAAGAAATGCAAAGTCATGAAATCTGTTTAGCTTTTGTAAATGTGATTCCAGAAACCTTGCAGACATACCTGACAGAGTCTTTGATATATGATAAGCAAATTATGGCATCTTCAGCAAAGGTTGTTATCATTTATGGTGAAATGAACTCCACTTTAGAAGTCAGCTTTGGACGATGGGAATATTTAGGTGCTCAGAGAATCTGGATCACAACTTCACAATGGGATGTTATCACAAATAAAAAGGAATTCAGTCTTGATTTCTTCCATGGGACTGTCACTTTGGCACATCAAGGTAGTGAGATGACTAAATTTAGGAATTTTATGCAAACTGTGGATACTAACAAATACCCAATATACATTTCTGAGTCTATACTGTGTTGGAATTATTTCAATTGTTCAATCTCTAAAAACAGAAATAATATGGAACATTTCAAATTCAACAACACATTGGAATGGATAGCACTGCACAAATATGACATGGCCCTGAGTGAAGAAGGTTACAATTTATATAATGCTGTTTACACTGTGGCCCACACCTACCATGAACTAATTCTTCAACAAGTACAACACAAATACTATACAAATACAGATACCAGCAGAATACAAAGGAATATTTACTGCCTGTCAGCAGGTTAAGTTTCTTATATTTCATTATGCGTAGCTACGTCAATATGATCTTTAAAATGGACCCAGAGAAACACATGTACATTTGTTAGAGATTATTCTCTCAGCAGAAATATTTCTACACTACAAAACTCCCTAATTAATCTTTTACATGGATGAACATCATGCACAAGGAAAACATTTAATAGGAAACAATCTTATTTTAAGATATCAGAGAGTTCTGTGAAAACACATCTCAACATTTCATCAAATTTTTTCAAAAGTCAAAATAATACCCAAGGGTTATATAATAAAGACTTATGTGATGACTAGAGTAGAATATTTTTCTAAAGAGTGATTTCTCCAGAATCAGTACATGTGCTGTATCTAATAGTTACTCATTTAAATTAACAATGATTTACAAAGCCACAAATGATTAAGACTGTACACATTATTAAGTTTATTTTTATCTCATATTTGTTTATTGACTATACATGAAAGGTCAACAGACATTCTTTATTTTCACACATATTCAGAATTCCTGTTCATTTGCTCATTCATGGCTACATTTTTAAAAATGTATTTTTGACTAACATGGACACACACATGCACTCATACACATTCACTCACACCATGTTACTTGTTATATGGTAATCATTTTTCTAGACCAATTAAACATGGATTATTAATATGAAGTATATGAATTTTCAGATATAAATGAGTTATTACTCCCGTATTTTACTACACGGGATCACTTCAATGCAGCTGTTTTTGTGAAAGTCATTAAGAAATTGGGGGAAATTCTCAATTTGGCTCTCCCTTTATTGATATGCATATGTAAACATCTAATGAAGGATTTCATTTAGGTGTCTTCCTTGCTGAAGACCAGGGTATTTGTTAACCCTGTTGGAGAATTGGTTAACATGAACCATAGGGAATATCAGTGTACAGAATATGACATTTTCATCATTTGGAATTTTCCACAAGACTTTGGATTAAAAGTGAAAATAGGAAGCTATTATCCTTGCATCCCACAGATGCAACAACTTCATATATCTAAAGATGTGGAGTGGGCCACAGGAGAAACTTTGGTTGGTATTCTACAATTTTTAGCTTTTTTCAAGATATTTAATTTTTAAATATGAGGCAGTCAAGTAATATCTCTGTGGTTAAGACCAATTGCTACTCTTGCAAAAGAACATTCTCAGTTATAAGCATCAGAATGTGATTACTCCTAACTTCATGTAAATCTGGTGTTAGGGATCAAAGGCCTCTGGATTCCATGTTTGTACCCAAATGCCAATTTACCCCTTGCCCGTCCACTGTCACTGCCCGGAGCACAGAGAGGGTTTGCACTCCATCCCCCTGCAAACTTTCCTGAGCGGTTAGCCCGTGTCTTGCCAGGCCTCTCCAAACTCACAGACTTCATCTGCGGAGACGACAAGAGGACAGCGTGGACTTACTCCAGCGCTCAAAAAAAAAAAAAAAAAAACAAACAACAACAACAAAAAAACCCGCAGCATGGAGCACTATCTTCATCTGAATGCGCAAGTGAATGCGGTTCCATTCCACAATGCTCTGAGCCCGGGAAGCTCAGCAATCGCAGCAGTCGCTAAATGTGCGCACTCACCTCCTTCTCGCCTCTGCCAGACCTCTGACCAATGCGCACATTCAAACTCCCAGCCCACGTTCATTCACAAAAATTAAAGACAGGAAATGACAACAGTACAGGAGGCTGGATGCAGGGCGGGCGCTGTGGTGATGTCAGGGGTGGTGCCAGCAGTTGCTGGGTGACGGACAGGGATGCCAACATGGCGCCTGCCAGGGGCTGAGGTTCACAATCACGGGGTGGTGGCAGGGCTCGGTGGATGTCAGGGGGCATGGCCAGAGGTTGCTGGGTGACAGTCAGGGAATCCAACATGGCTGAAAAAAGCACATGAAACAAAATAAAAGAGCAAAAGGGAATGAGGGGATGAAAATATGTGTGGCCATTATGGACGAAGTATGGAGGTTCTTCATAACCTCAAAAAATAGGACTGTCCTATCCAGCTACATCAATCCTATGTATATACCCAAAAGAATCCAAAAACAGCATTACCACAAAAGGTACCTGCGCGCACAATACTTACTGCAATTCTATTCACTATTAAAGATACAAGTCAGCTTAAATGTCCATCAATAGATGAAGCCAAATAAAATGTAATTATGTTTACAAAATGGAATTTTATTCAGCTATAAAGGATACAGTGGCTTAAAGGGCAAAGTACTTGTCATACAAGACCAACAGCAATTTTAATAAGCAGAATCAACATGAAAGTGAAAGAAGAAAATCAACTTGACAAACTTGTTCTCTGACTTCTACAGGCACTCTGTAGTACAACTGTGCAAACACTTACCCATCATATGTTGAGTGAAATAAGCTAAACTAAGATAAATATTTAATGTTTTGTCTTATAAATCTCTCAAGACTTTATTATGCATGTATATGTGCACATAAGTATATTTGCATGTGTTTGTATATCATGAACATAGAAGGAATACTATTTGAGAAGTGGAAGGAAACAAGCAGTAGGGGAGAGGAAAGAGAACAATATAAGTGGTCATAGTGCAAGTGCAAAAACCAAAACAACTTAACAATGAGCAAAGCCATAAAAAAAAGCACACATTAAGATTGTTTTCATGGGACTGGAGAGATGGCTCAGCAGTTAAGAGCATTGACTGCTCTTCCGAAGGTCCTGAGTTCAAATTCCAGCAACCACAAGGTGGTTCCCAACCATCTGTAATGAAATCTGATTCCCTCTCTTCTAGTGTGTATGAAGACAGCTATAGTGTACTTAGATATAATAAATAAATCTTTTTTTTTAAAAAAAAAGATTGCTTTTATGTTAGCTCAGTGGGCTCATGCTAACATACATAAAGGCAAAATACACATACACATAAATTTAAGCCAAAAAAAAAACCCTCAGCTGGGAGGTAGTGATGCAAACCTCTATTTGCAGTACTTGGGAGGCAAAAACAGGCCTATATCTTGAGTTCCAGGCCAGCCTGGTCTACAGAGGGAGTACCAGGACAACCAGGGCTACACAGAGAAACGAACACTGTCTTGGGGGTAGGGGAAAGGAGATTGTTTCTATGCAAGAGAAAAGTGAAGGTGAAGATGATTTACACGTTTTCTGAAAACAAGTGGTAATTTGCGCCACAGATTTATAGACACAATCAATATGGACACTGCTGAGCACTGCATGAAGAACAGTTGTTCAGTATCTTCATAGTTCTAAAAGACAAAAGATAAGTTGCAAAGCAAGCCATGAATTATTTGAGAATATTAAAAATTATACCTGGAGGCTAAGAGGATGGTTCCACACTTGACTTATAAGCACCAGAACCTAAGTTTGATCCCAGAACCCACAAAGAATTACCAGGGTTACAAAACGGCACATAGTTGTAATCCCAGTCTTGAAGAGGCCGAATCCCTGTGGCTCTCTGATCACCTATCTCAAAGGAAATAGAAAGTGTCCTGAAGACAACATGTAAGGTTGTTCTCTGGCCTTCACATGCACACATATGCACTGGTATGTTATGTGTACATACACATATACACTTTTTTTAAAATAAAAAAAAATATTTTTTGAGACAGGGTCTCTGGCTGGCCTTGAACTCAAGAGATCCATCAGCCTCTGCCTCTGAAATGTTGGGATTAAAAGGATATACCATCATCCCCAGCCTTAAGATATTTTTAAAATAATCCATAAGGGGGACTGGACAGATGGCACATTGGTCCTTGCTGCTCTTGCATAGTATACAGCACACACATGGAAGCTCACAATCACTTGTAACTCCAATTCAAGGGAACCCAATGCTCTTTTCTGGCTTTCTTAAGACACTAGACCTACACATGGTATGTATGTATACATATATACACACATACATGCAGGCAAACCCTCATTGTTAACAAATAATTCTTAATATATAATTAACTTTTAGAAACCTACAGGTAAACACTGTAGCACAGAAAGACCTATAATTCCAGCAACTAGCAAGCCTGATGGAGAATACCTAGGCTTCAAATCCAATCTGGGCTACAGAGTGAATTCAAAGCCAGTTTTGGCGTTAGAAAAGAGGAGGAAGGAAGGAAGGAAGGAAGGAAGGAAGGAAGGAAGGAAGGAAGGAAGGAAGGAAGGAAGGAAGGAAGGAAGGAAGGAAGGAAAAGAAAAGAAAAGAGAGAGAGAGAAAGAAAGAAAGAAAGAAAGGAAGGAAGGAAGAAAGAAAGGAAGAAAGGGGAAAGACAGAATGCCCTTCTAGCTCTTGCAAACTTGCCTAGCATGTTTAAGGACATTAGTTCAACCCCTGGTACCACAAAGCAAACAAATCTACAAGAATATTTAAAGGTCAGTGATAAAGCAGTTTACACAGTTAGCACAACTGTAATAGACTTCCCAGCTAACTATAGAAAACAATTATTAAACATGAAAATATTTAAAAAATAAATTTGGGGAATCTGGAGAGATGGTTCAGCAGTTAAGAGCACTGACTGCTCTTCCAGAGGTCCTGAGTTCAATTCCCAGCAACCACAGGGTGGCTTACAATTATGTGTAATGGGATCTGATACCCTCTTCTGGTGTGTCTGAAGACAGCTACAATGTGCTCATATATTAATTAATTAGCTAATTAATTAATAAGTCTATCTTTTTTAAAAAAAGGTGAATTTGAAGTAGTGAGATGGCTCAGTAGACTGCCACCAAGTCTGATGATCTGAATTCAAGCCCTGAAACCATTACATGGTAGAAGGAAGAGTACCAATTTCCACAAGTTGTCCTCTAACCTCCACATGAGCACATTAAACACACAATAAACACATTGGGGTGGTTTAAACTAAAATGTCCCCAACAGGCTCACGTATTTGAATACTTGGTTACCAGCTGTTGTTGCCATTTTGAAGATGTTATGAAAACTTTATGAGATTTGACTTTGCTAAAAGAAGTCTATCACTAAGAGATAATTCCTATTTTGGCCATGTGCTGCTATGTTCCACAGCCCCACACCCTTGACATTATATTCTTCTGGAACCACAGTCAAAATAAATTCTTCTCTAAGTTGCATTTGGCCAAGGTATTTTATCACAGCGAAAGAAAACTAATACATGGATAAATATAACAAAAAAATTTAAATGAATTTACAATCCCAACAAAAAATTTACAAAGTCTTCTAGTGGAAACACATGTGGAAATAAACATAGTCTAAGAATTTGAATAGGCCACCATAAACCAAGTTAGAGTAAGAAAGGAAAAAACTTGCACAACTTTTTTTAAAAAGCAAAGGACTTTCTGTGCCTCTATTCTCTTATGGGTGTAACCAAATTTCTTTGACAAACCAAACCCGTCCTCTAAGATTTTACTGTATCTCAATCCTATTCGTCCTCTACTGATCTGGACTCCTGACATTCTCACGTTGCCTCACAGTTTCTTCCATCATTAAACCCTTCCAAATTGGAGGGCAACTCTTCAAGACATGGAATGAGACAAAAGAAAGTGAAACCATATGATTTAAGACAGGACATTTATAGAGAAGTTAAACATTGTATGCAGCAAGGACACTCCTTAAATTGTGGGAGTAAACTACTCAAAACACCTTCAAGAAGTCCTTGAAACTCATTAGATTCACTAGGCTCCTCTTTTCCCAAGCATATGCATAATGTAAAGACTGCTGAGAGTTACTCTCACACATTCTGAGTTACCTAGAAGAGGCAGACACCAGCTAAAATGAATGCCCCCAGGGGGAGGGGGACGACGACTAGAAAGGACACCCCCAAATTGCTGAACTGCTATCAGGTTATACAATGAAGCCCAGGTTTACAATTTTCATGAGCTGTCACCCGTCTGGGTGGCTTTACTGATATAGTGTCTTCTGAGTCATTTCTGCTTTATCACTGACTTTTAATTTAAATATTCTTGTAGGTTTGTTTGCTTTGTGGTCATTTTTGAGCCCCCCATAAAAAATTTTTTTTAAAAGCTAGGGTGGTGGTTCATGCCTGTAATCTCAGCACTCAGGAGGCTAAGACAGAAAGATCTCCAAGCCAAAGCTGAGAGCTACAAATTAAGTTTTGGGCCAGCCTAAGCAAAGACTTTCTTTATATTTATGTGAATATATCTATGTGAGTTCCTCCTGTAGCTTCTATGGCACTTCTCCCTATGTAAAATGTTCTTTTTTTTAAGATTTATTTATTTATTATATGTAAGTACACTGTAGCTGTCTTCAGAAGACACTCCAGAAGAGGGCATTGAATCCCATTACAGATGGTTGTGAACCACCATGTGGGTGCTGGTATTTGAACTCAGGGCCTCTGGAACAGCAGTCAGTGTTCTTAACCACTGAGCCATCTCACCAGTCCCAGAAAGGTTCATTTTAATCTCATTGATAAAGACATTGAAAGCAGAAATAACTTCACATGGATACAAACATTAAATTCCCCTAACTTGCAAGCCATTCTTTACAGAGTGAGGAAATCAAAGCCTCCATTAGAATAATGGTGGTTACTCTGGCTGTCCTGCTAAGAAACAAAGCTAGAGTATTACAATGCTGAGAAAACTTAGAAACACATTTTATAAATTAATTTTTAAATAAAAGTAAATAAATACATATTTTTAAGTAAACAAGTAAATTATAGGATACTCTTTCAACATATTTGGGTATCTATTAAAAGTACTTTAATACCTTGTGGGTATTGTTTAAAAGCCTTCCCTGAATTGAATGATTCAGTAAGCATGATAATGGTAAGTGTACAGTGACCTAACAAATATTAACTAACAAAAGATACAACAATGTCTAAGATCCTGTTCTAAATTCATTGTCCTGTTCCCTGACCATAAGAGGTGCAGGTGAAAAAAACAGAAGCAAAGGAAGCTGACCTGTAAAACCTTTCTAAAGCAATCAAAACTTTTAAAGCCTATCTTCTTGACTTAGAAATGGCTATTCCTAGAAGAGAAATAACTGGAACATAAAATTATTTTCGCTGGAAAAATTCAATAATAATTCAAGTAATTTTAATTACAACTTTAAAAACTCAAAATGAAAGAAATATTATAGTACCAGGATATGAAAAAAAATTACATACCTATTTAGTATACTTTGAAAGAGTAGATGCTGGCATGAGAAAATTTAATTGTTTGAAGAATGAAATATGGCAAATATATCATCTATCTCTTTAAAAAACAGAAAGTGGGGTTGCAGAGATGGCTCAGTTGTCAAGATCACTTGCTGCTCTTGCAGAGAACCTGGGTTCAGTTCCCAGCATTGGCATAGTGGCTAACAAGCATCTGTAACTTCAACTCCAGGTCATCTGACAGCCTCTTCTGACTTACTTGAACTCCAGGCACACAGGTGTACAGACATACATTCAGGCAAAGCATTCATGTATGCAAAATAACAAATCTTCAAAACATTTTAATAGCAAAACAAAAACTAAATTCTTCAAGTGTATACATATAAAAAAAAAACCCTTTGACCTAATATTCTAGTCTATTATTCAAGAGTTCCAAAGTGCCAATATGAACCTAAGCCAATAAAAATTCTTAAATTTTTTTCAAAAACTACATAGTTTGCCCATGGTTCTGAAGGATGGAGACAGATGGAAGAACATGAATTGGTCAGCAAAGTGTAGGGAGCAAAATCCTCACAGAGGGGCTGAGGCGAAGGAGGAAGGCTAAATCTTCTGGGCAGAACCCCAGAGAGGCGCCAAGTCAGTGACCGATGAACGAGGAAGGTCAGTAGTGAGAAGTGGGACTGAAAACATCTGTCATAGCAAGAAGTCAAGAGAGAATGTCTAAAGTTGATAAACCAAAAACACAGACACTATAGACATATCATTTAGAAGCATGGAGTTAAATCCCCAGGAAATCTGAACCAAAAATATTTTATGAAAGCAGTTGTCCCTAGGGAGCAGCAACAACTCTTTAGTAGCAGTTTATTAGTAGAATTTTAGGTATTTAATTTTTAAGCTTTTATTATTTGTAATTTACATTTTATTCATTTTGTCTGAATATACAACCATAATTTTACTTATTAAGTCAGGGCTATAACTTATTTGACAGTGTTAGTCACCAACAAGATGTGGAATCAAACAAATCTACCGTAATTTGACCAGAATTACTTTCTCCTAACAGAAACAAAAAATAGTATTGTTAGTAAATGTATCGTTTCAGTTATAAAACATTTGCTTATATGTGTATACTAAAATGCTAGCCAAAATACCTTCCTGTTATTTTGTTTTGTTTATTTTATGAGACAGGGTGTCTGTGTGTATCTCTGGCTGTTCTAGAACTTGTTCTACAGACCAAGCTGACCTCAAATCCAGAGATCTGCCTATCTCTGCTTTCCCGAGTGCTGGGAAGACTTCCACT
This sequence comes from Apodemus sylvaticus, assembly GCF_947179515.1. NCBI lineage: Eukaryota > Metazoa > Chordata > Mammalia > Rodentia > Muridae > Apodemus > Apodemus sylvaticus. The sequence continues at coordinate 114,077,169 of NC_067480.1, forward strand.
TCCACCTAGCCTACCTTACTGTTTCTATGATCAATTTAGCAGCCAGAGAAACCCCTATAAACCTAAATCGTGTTGCTGTTCATATGGAAGCCTAATCTCACTTGGTGAGGGCCTTAAAAAGTCCTTCAGAATTTACCAGTATCTCACTCCCACCTTCTGTCTCTTAGTTCAGCTACTCTATCATTTTCCTGCAACATTCTCATCTATATCCCCATTGCAGATGCTGCACTTGTGGTACCCTTCACACATTCACATTCACTCCCTCACCAAGCATTCTTAAATGTCACCCTAACTTTAATTATGACTACCATGTTCTTAGGAAATGTAAACTTTTCCTTTCCACTTAGTATTCTACTACATTTTATTGATTGTGTTTCACTCCTTTACTTCACCTAGAATGCTAGTTCTGAAGGAACATGAATTTTTGTTTATTAAAGCCCCAGGATCTATTATCTATGGCAATAAGTGTTTGACAAGCTAATGGTTGGTTAAAAACAAAACAAACAAACAAACAAACAAACAAACCAACCCCAGAAACATCACAGGAAGCAGTCACAATATTGATAATTAAGCAAAATAGTTTAGAATCCTTAAGAGATTCTGAGATGTATATTTGCACCTCAGGGGGAAGAAGACAGAGAGAAAATTAACACAAACTTGCTCATGAGAGGACCTGCTCCATTAACAAGTGAAATGGCCTTTTTTATTCAAAGTCAGAGTAATAATCTCACACATTAACAACAACTAGTCACAGTCCCATTGTCCACTACAGCCTTCAAGTCTGAATAAAGATCAGGAGCACATTGTTCACCATCTTCAGTTTCCCACCCAGAACAAACACAAAGAACAAATTGGTACTCTGGAGAAATTCTTACAAAAGAACTTTTCATTGTGGTACACATGAGTGATAGAGAATACATCAGTCATAACGTCAAAGAATTTCATCTATTCTGCATGGTAACTTACTCAATAAAAAATAACCTTTATAGACTTTTAATGACTATAAGTAAAAAGTAATTAATCATAAGTAAAAAGTAATTAATCATCCTTTATTGATACACAGAAACATACACAACAAACAGAATTCTACTATGTGCAAGCAGTTTATACATCTTCAGAAAGAATTATCATTGAGCTTTTACCAAATCTCAAGTCATTAACAAAACACAAAATCTGACACAAAGACTTAATCAAAATCATTTGTTTTTGTGTTCACAGAGAATAGATTTTGACATGGCTACTCTACAACTGTTTTGAACCCATCTTCTCAAAAACAACATAGCTTCACCTTTTGACATTACAAGTACTAAAAGCATTTGTAAATAGAAGGTAAATTGAAAATCCTGCTCACAGACATACATAACAAAACTGAATGAAGTGGTGAAGCCACTATCAAAATGAAACTAACAAACAAAACAAATCCACATTATAAGTAGTAGTCCTAATACTGAAGAGAACAAACTTAGTAAAGATTATCAAGAAAATAACATATCAGAACAGAACAAAGGAAGCATTTAGTAAATAATGAAATGGAGCCGGAAATGAAGATGGGCAATTATATAACTAATGCTTAAGAAAGAATTCCAAAAATTAAAGCATATAAGATATCTAAGAAATTTTCCTGAACCCACCAATCGAGATGGCTTACCACTAACAGGAAAAATGTAATAGAGAATCACACCAAGAGCGAGATAAAAAAGAGAGTCTAATAAAGTTACCGAACTTCAAGGATAAAGAAAGAAATCTGCCAATACTCAGGCAGAAGTAGGTCGCCTACAAAGGGAAAAAAAAAAAGTCAGGCTGGTCCCAGACTTCCCTATAGTAACCCTATAGGCCAATAGATAGGGGAACAGTCTGTTGTGTTTTAAGGAAAAAGAAGTGTAGCTCCAATTCTGACTTTTAATTTAAATATTAAAATATTGTCAGACAAAACATCCTTTCACTTGAAAGCCATGAATAGTACTTCAAAGCTAAGAATGCTGAGAATATTGCCTTCATGCAACCGCTCTCAGAAAAGATACTTGATAAATATAATAGACTGAAGTGTATTAAAGCTTCGGCTTTTCAGTAACAACAGGTTACTGTACAGGTCAAGTACAAACAGGAAAGGACCATCATTCTAAAATGCACTCAATTTCACGTTTTAGCTTATTTGAAATCAGCATCCATATTACAACTGATGATGTCATGGTTTGACAACATTTATCCATGTTAGCAGTTTATTACATGTTGGCTTTATTAAAGGAAAATAAAACATTAAAACATTGATGGTATCCTAAACAAAATGAAATAAAGTATTTTTGTAAGATGAGAAGAACAATGAGAGCAAATTAAAAAGTAATTTTAAAAGATGATAAAAAACCAGGCAGAAACACAAGCAAAAACAACAAAAAATGACTAATATTACAGAAGTAAACCCACATTATGTGAACCAGTAAAAGCATTTTAAATTGGGTCCCCCCCCCCAAAAAAAAAACGAAAAAACAAAAAAAACTAATCCTGATCCATCTACATGGATCCATCTACAGGGTCTACATGAGACAAACCTAAAAAGGTGACTTTAAGAAGTTAAAAGTAAAGGTTAGACAAAAAAAATGTATCAGGCTGATATAAACATTTTTGAAACTCATTAAAGAAAAAAAACAATGAAACATTGAGAGCCAAAAGACAGAGTTACTTTTTCTAGTGATCAAACTCCAGCCAGACATCGTGACCAACACCTCTAATCCCAGACTTCTAGAAGGTAGAAGCAAATAGATTCAGAGTTCAAGGCCAGCCAGGGATACAACATGGTAAAACTTCCAACATTTTTTAAGACCCACAATCTAAGTCCTTTCAACTGATCATAAATTAAAATTAAGTACTGAGCATTCAATTAAATGTTAGAAAATAAAAAGGCTAAAAAACAGAATAAAGGAATTTCAAGATGTCTTAAATTACTTAGAGAACAGATGCCTCCATAATTTTAACTCTCACTGGAGCTGAAGCCAGTGAGAAGTCTAGGCAGGTAAGGGTGTTTTGTTGCTAAACTTTGGGACTTGAGTTCAAAACCGAGAACTGATTTCCACTACACATGTGCCCATGGTACATATTAGCTCACATACACACAAACCTACGCAAAATAAATGTGTAATTAAAAGCAACATGTGACAGCACACACCTTGAATCCCAGTGCTCTGGAGGCATAAGTAGGCTGATCTCTTTGGGGCCATCTCAGTCTAACAAAGGAAATACCAGGCCAGCCAAGCCTACATAGTTAAGACTCAGTGTTTCAAAACAATAAAGGAGCTATATTTGATGGCTCAATATTTGAGATGGCTCAATATTTGAGAGCACTGGTTTTTCTTCCATAGGACCCAGGTTCCATTCCCAGCACCCACACGGTTGTCTGTAGTTCCAGTTTCCAGAGAATCTGACACTCTCACACAGGCATACATGCAGGGGGAAAAAATCTAGGTGAGGTGGTACACACCCTTGATCCTAGCACTCAGGAGGAAGAGACAGGTAGATCTCTGAGTTAGAAGCCAGCCTGGTCTTGAGTAAATTCCAGGACAGCCAGAACAACTCAGAGAAATCCTGTCTCAAAAAAATAAGTGTTGTTTTTTTTTTTTAAGTTAAAGTTCATCATTAGCTACATAGTGGGTTGAAAGTCAGTCTGAGCTATATGAGACCCTATTTCATATATTGATAAATAGAAAATACAAATATCAACTTATTTCCCCATCAATTTGATATTGTAAGGGTGGAGTGTTTACTGAATCATGAGAGCTAGAAGTTCAGATCATAGTCACCCACATAACAAGCCAGGTATCTTGCACACACATGTAACTTACCCCAGCTTCAAAAGAATCACTGAAGCTTACTGACTTACACCCTGGCCAAAAAAACCATGAGCTCTAAGTCCAAGGCCTTTTTGGAATAAGTGTGGTCTCGTTAGAGGAGTGTGTCGCTAGGGGTTTGGCTTTGAAGTTTCAAATGCTCAAACAAGACTCAGTGTTTTTCTCTTTCTGCTGCCTGCCAATCCACATGTAGAACTCTCAACAACACTTAACACTATGTCTACATGCCTGCCTGCAAACATGCGTCCCAACATGACAATAGATTAAACAAGCTCCAATTAAATGCTTTTTTTTTTTATAAATAGTTGCCATGGTAATGGTATTTCTTCACAGCAACAGAAAACTGACACAGGCATACAATGACAGACACACACGTGCGCACACACACACACCCCTCTTTAAAAATTCTGTGAGTAAACAGTGTGTAAGAGCATCTGATGCGCAAACATGAGAACCGATGTTTAAGTCCCCAACACCAACAAAAAAGCCAGGCAAGAGCCAAATGTATCTGAAACCTGAGTGTGGAGTAGAGACAGATAGGTCTAAGAAGCAAGCTGGCCAGATAGCCTAGGCAAAAGAAGAGATTTGTTGGGCTGGGTAGCACACATCTTTAATTGTAGCACGGCAAAGACAGGCAGGTAGCTATTTGTAAAAATCTAGACCAACTTGATTTGCACAGAAAGTTTCAGCTAAGTGAGGGCTACACGGTGAGAACCTGTCCCCTCCCATCATAAGAAAGAGAGAGGGTGAGGGAGGGAGGGAGGGAGGGAAGAGAACAAAAGAAAAAAAAGAGAAAGAAAAAGAAAAAGAAAAAAACCTCTTCATGCCTGTGGTACATTTTCACTTTGCTATTTGGTCCTTGTGCTGATTAAGTTTTTTAAAAAAAATATTTTAAAACTTTCTTTCTTTAAGGACTGTCTTAAAGTTTGGTTTGATACTGCAATTTTTTGAGGAAAATATTTGCTTTGATTCACACAGTTTGAAGGCATAACATCCATTAAGATTTAAAAAAAAAAGTCAGTGGCAAGAATCTAAGGTGAGGAAGACACAGTGGGAAGAATCTAAGGCAACTGGTCATACATACAGTGTCTACCACAGTCAAGAAATAGAACAGAGAAACATTAATGCTATAGTTCCTACAATTCTTTAATAAAATGTTTATTCACAGTATTTCCTTCTATACTTAAACTTTTTACAGTCTATGTTCCTGAGCTTTTCAAGCATGTTCTCTTCCATAATTTTATTAAAGTACATTTTATATATGTTTGTGCTTCACTTTCAACTTTTCCTTTACATAAACCATAAAATTTTTTTTTTGAGACAATGTTACTGAATACTCTTGGCTAGCTTGAACCTTGAAATGTAGACCATTTCCTTCTGCCTTTCAAGTGCTGGTTAACTTACAAACTTGTAAGAACTCATTGGGGGATTGAGATATATACGCTGCTTTGAAATTTTTTCTTTATTTGTATTTAATTTTAACTTGAACTATTTATATCCTGTACAGACAGATACTACGCTTTCCTATCTAAAAGAGCACACTGTTAACTGAAATATTGCCTACAAATGTAGTCTCCTCATTAATATTGGCATTGTAATTTTTTTGTCTTCCTTACAGCCCTTCCCTTATATTAATGTTTTTGTAGACTACAGGATCCATTTAACTCATTTACAATAAATACTGTTTTTCAAATGTTGACTATTTTTATTAACAAATGAAGTATTTTGGAAAGCATTAATTCATTAAAATAATTTAGTTCTGTGGGTATACTTAAAATACTATATTTTACTAAAGATTGTTTGCTTAAATTATTTATGTTTACTTGTGTCCACCTGTGAACATGCAACTTTGAGTGTGTGGAGGTCAGAGGACAACTTGTGGAAGTTAGTTCCCTCCTTCTACCATGAAGGTTCGAACAAGCTATGATTTAAACACTATAAGGCTTGGTGACAAGTAAGTGCCTTTATCTACTGATCCATTGGTCCCTCAAATAGCATTTCACATATCTTTAACTACTTTTAAGTTATTGGCCTTTGATTCAAATCCAATTCTTCTCTAATTGTCCTCTTTAAGTTTCCAACCTCTCTGTGGTTTTTATTTTATTATTTTTTTTTTTTTATTTTTTTTGGTTTTTTTGAGACAAGGTTTCTCTGTATAGCCCTGGCTGTCCTGGAACTCATTTTGTAGACCAGGCTGGCCTTGAACTCAGAAATCCGCCTGCCTCTGCCTCCCAGAGTGCTGGGATTATAGGCGTGCGCCACCACTGCCCGGCTATTCTCTGTGTTCTAAAAAGAGGTTTTGACCCTAGATCTTCTTTACAAATCTACCTTAGACCTATCACTTCTTTCCCAATAACCCAACAGAAACCTCACTAAGATCTATCTGATTCTCCTTTAACCACTATCTCTCTAAAATATGTCCTGAGCTTATACACTAAACTGATACTGAGTTTAACTTTCTACATGTTTTAAAAAAGACATTTAAAATTTTTATATGTAAGAGTGTTTTGCCTGCATGTATGTCGGAATAACACATGCTTATCTGGTACCAGAGGAGCCCAGAAAACGGTGTCAGATCCCTTGGGACCAGACTTACAGACAATTGTGAGCTATCCTGTATGTAGGTGGTACTGAGAATGAGGCTAAGTCATCTGGAAGAACAGCCAGTGCTCTGAACAACTGAGCCATCTCTCCAGTCTCTTAAAAAAAACCTTATTTTTATGATGTTTAATTATGGGAATGGAGTGAGAGGTGTAAGTGCAAGTCCCCAGAGAGTCTAGAAGAAACCATCAAATCCCCTCAATCTAGACTTACAGGCAATTATAAGCCATCTCATGTGGGTGTTGGCAAACTGAATTCCAGTCCTCTGAAATAGTAAGCACTCATAACTGCTGAGCCAAGTATCCAGTCCCTAATTTTCCAATCCTAGTTTAAAATAGGAATGAGTGCACGTATTCAAAGTCAGGGAGACTCTAGATAGACTTCCCAAGTATTTCCTGTTTCCAACTCTACAAAACGTATGTGACCTGCTCCAGCTTTACAATCAATCCTACAACTATAATTACAACTTTTTTTGTTGGTGGTGGTATTGTTTTTGTTTTTTGGACTTGGTTTTTTTGAGACAGGGTTTCTCTGTATAGCCCTGACTGTCCTGGAACTCACTCTGTAGACCAGGCTGGCCTCGAACTCAGAAATCCACCTGCCTCTGCCTCCCAGAGTGCTGGGATTACAGGCGTGCGCCACACCGCCCGGCTTATAATTAACTCAACTTATATGTAATTTCTCTACTACTTCTTTCTATTCAATACTGATAAGGAATTCAACTTTCTATTACACAGTTACAATTTCACTATAAGAACCTTTATTTAGATATTGAACACTAAACATCCTTTAAGGCCTTAAAAATCATCTGTTTCAGATTAAAACTATAAAACTCTTTGTCTTTCTGGGATATGCTTTAATAGTCTAGGTAGGTGGAACCTGTGGAGGCTAACACCTTGGGAAAGAAAAGATGACTTACCTACAAGTTTTGAACTCATTTACCTAACTTGAATGAATACCCAGTATTTCTGGAGTATTACAAGGGTGAGTAAAATAAACTAGCTATAGGAATCACAATGTAACTTCACAAGCAATACATAAAAACTTGCACAATTTAAAAACCAATTCTTACAGTTATCTCTCCAAGTGATAGCTGTAGTAACTGAAGAAATCACTAAGTAATTAATTCTGTGTTCAATAATGACTTTACAAATATTAACAAAGAGGAAGAATGGCTCAGCAGTAAAGAGCAGCAAGTGCCTTATTCTGACCCCTGTGGATGGGCAAACACACAAAAATATAAACATTTTAAAATGTATTTGTATTATTCTTATTTATGTACATGACCAAGACATGTATATGCAGGTATCCAAGGAGGAGAGAGGAAGGTGCCAGATCTCTTAGGACTGAGTTACAGACAGTTCTGAACTGCCTGGCCCTGGTGCTGGAGTGCAAAAGAAGCAAGCCTTCTTAATTATTTAGTCATCTCCCTAGCCCCATAAAAATAAATCTTGGGGGAAAAACAAATATTGACTAATTCTCATGAAAAGTCTCTATTCTTGTCCTAAACGGTTTCCACATTCTACATATTTAATCTTCCTGAGTCTCATATACTAACTACACAACCATCTTTCTTGTTTCAGATGAACTGATCATACTTAAACTGATCATAGCTAAATAAAGCTTCCAACACAGGCATTGATTAGAATCCCATCTTAAATTTTCTCAAAAAAAAAAAAAAAAAAAAAAAACACTTCCAGTTCCCTCCTGTGTCAACCATTCCTTCTCCACTAAATTCAATCTCAATATTAAATATGCTAACAATTCTGCAATTTTACCAAAACAAAAATGAAACACCCTAACTTCAGGTGCTTCCTTTTGCCCTTTGAGGTACAATTTAAACAGTTGTTTTCATTTCCTATACTCACTTTCCTTTCATTCTCCCAAGCTCAGACCAAGCTTTGGCCCACTTCACTGAAACTGCCACCCTCAAAGTAACATTCATCTCCAGTGGCAACCTCACCCTACCTTACCTGACCTCTATGTGAAACTTCCTTTGCTTTTCTGTGACTCTTAAAAAACTAGTGCACAAAGATTTAAGTTCTTTGTATCTACTACTTATTTCCTTATTGAACCATTTAGCCTCAAGAGAGAGAGAGAGAGAGAGAGAGAGAGAGAGAGAGAGAGAGAGAGAGAGAGAGAGAGAGAGAGAGTAAAAGCCAACATTCACCCCACTAATACCAAGACCCCATGTGCCCCAGGCAATGCAAGTCCCTCTGCCCACTTCAGAGCTTCTGTGCTGGTTCTTCTCTCCACCAAGAAAGCTAGTCCCTCAGACAATCAACATGCTACCCCCAACCCATCCACATCACCAATCTTCTCACTCATCACTAATAGGTTAGAATTCCTAACTTAGGGCTGGAGAGATGGCTCAGTGGTTAAGAGCACTGACTGCTCTTCCAAAGGTCCTGAGTTCAAATCCCAGCAACCACATGGTGACTCACAACCACCCGTAACGAGATCTGACGCCCTCTTCTGGAGTGTTTGAAAACAGCTAGTGTACTTACATATAATAATAAATAAATCTTTAAAACAAAAGAATTTCTAACTTAATTGTCTAGCTCATTATCTCTCTTATGCTAGCAAGAATTTTATGCTGTTCATTCTTTGACTTACTTTATGTTGCTATTCTTAGAAGTATGCACTCAAATTATTTGGTAAATTTGGAATTAAATCTAAAGCTTTCATTTTATATATCAGAAGTTTAATGCTAGCAAGTCAAAATTTTACATGATCCTATGACTTAAAATATTGAGACTATAACCAGGGCAAGCCCTCTTGGCCTACATAGGAAAAAGAGATAATTTCACTACTGTTTTTCAAACTTTTATTTTTGCAGGTGGGGAGGGGGATCCCACGAGTAAATTTCTCTTCAACTGCAACAGATAGTCTTTTGTTGCTAGAGTAGCTACCTCTGGGTGGGTGGGGGGGGGCAAATGATTATCAGGATTTAAAAAAAAAACTAGGGAAAACAAATGTTAAAACTCCACTGGGTTTCTAAAATAACACTAATGCTTTAAGACGGGGCCAAGTCACTATTCAAAAGTAAAGTAGATTTGTTAATGTGAGGAATTAATAAGAAAGAACAAATATAACAAGAAACCCAATCAAGAAATATTTTCTTTTGGGGGAGTCGGTTTTTTTCAAGACAGAGTTTCTCTGTATAGCCCTGGCTGTCCTGGCACTCACTCAGTAGACCAGGATGGCCTCGAACTCAGAAATCCACCTGCCTCTGCCTTCCAAGTGCTGGGATTGAAGGTGTGCGCCATCACCACCATATTTTCTTAATTTCTTAAATCAATTAGTGTCTCTCTCTCTCTCTGTGTGTGTGTGTGTGTGTGTGAGTGAGTGAATGCCACTAGAAAAGGAATTTTTTGCAGTATAAAGTGCATACTACATGAGTCCTTTTCCTTTTTCACAATTTCACAAATTGAGTTCATTCCTAACCATACATCTAAATAACCTAAGCATATGATTTTCCTTTCCTAATTTTTTGTTTTTCAAGATAGGGTTTCTCTGTGTATCCCAGTCTGTCCTAGAACTTGGCCTGTAAAGCAGGCTGTCCTTGAACTCAGAAATCTGTCTGCTTCTGCCTTACCACCACCCAGTAACAGATTTTTATTAATGTAAAAGAAAGAGAGAGAGAGAGAGAGCGAGCAAAACACAAAACAAAACAAAAAAAAAAAACAAAAAAACAGGGCTAGAGAAATGGCTCAGAGGTTAAGAGCACTGACTGCTCTTGCAGAGGTCCTGAGTTCAATTCCCAGCAACCACTGTGGCTCACAACCATCTGTTATGGGATCCAATGCCCCTTTCTGGTGTGTCTGAAGACAGCTACAGCGTACTTATATAAAAAACAGACATACAAACTTTTTGCTCAAATGAAGTACTTGGCAGGTCTTCTTTATGAGTTGCCAGCATCGCAGCTCTTAGTAAAGGGTTATTTGAACACAGGGATAAGGAAGCATTACAACTTAAGTGACTCCAGGCTACAGTATGAATACACCAAATAAAAGGATGGTTTGTATTATGGGTAAATAGAACAGGACAATTTGGGAGTTCATCCTAATATTCAGAAAGGTGTACAATTTAAAACTCAAAAATAGTCTTCTCTGCAATTGTCCATTAACTTTCACATATTGAGGTTTATTTCAGGTAAATGCAACATCTGAAAGCAATGTGATGCTTCAGACTATTACATGATTCCGATCTTAGTTCAGAATCCCAGCACTCAATGTAACACCCGGGTGTGCAGTATACTCCTGCAATCTCTGTACAAATTGAATCAGTAGAATCCCTGTAGTTGCTGGGCAACTTTTCTAGCTAATCATAATCAGCAAGTTCCAGGTTCAGTGGAAAATACCATCTTAAAAATAAAAAAAAAATAGTAGAAAAAAATTTTAAAAGCTGGATATAGTGGTACATGCCTTTAATCCCAGCACTTGGTTCACTGAGGCAGCTGGGACTCTTGAGTTCAAGACTAGGCTGGTTTACAACAAAGAAATGAAGGTCCAGGTCAGTAGGGGCTACAGAGAATTCCTGCCTCCTCTAAAAAAAGGAGGAGGAGGAAAAGAATCAACAAAAAAAGAAAGTGGGAGAGAAAATTAGAATTAGGAGTACTGGGTACTCTATCAGGGAACCTAGGTTGAATCCCAACACATGGCTGCTTACAACTATAATTTAATCCAGAGGATACCTTTTTTTCTGGCTCTTAGGCAGGAGGCAGAGGAGTAGTTCATAGAGGCACACAAGCAGGCAAAACACTCACACATACAGAATAAAAGTAAACAGTTAAAAAGTAAAATGAACTAAGCATAGTGGATTGCACCTTTAATGCTAACCCTCAGGAGGCCTAGAAAAGTGGATCTATCTCTGAGTTCAAAGCCAAATGGTGCTTGAACATACTGAGTTCAGGACAGTTAGGGCTACTAAGTGAGACATTGTCTTCTTTTTTTTTTTTTTTAAGTGGGGTTGGGGGTGTGCTAAATAAAGTATTAAGTGACAGATGAAGATATTTAACCTGACACTGAAATCTGCCTATACATACATGCACATAAACACGTACACTGAAACACTTGGTTCTTTACTATGCCCTCAGATAACTTGATTCTAAAACATCTTTAGAGATGTTTAAGGGTGTTGTGCTGTTAATAACTTTATTGTTATGTTAATAATAAGTCATTGTGCTTCAAATCCCAGGAATTATTCTTTCATCTGCCCATATTGTCTCAGTATAATCTGCCCAATATGAAGTCTTTCAAGCTACCAGTACAGTGATGGTTAATTATTTGCTTGCTTTTACTATGACAAGGTGTTCTAAATATTTCCAGCCCTGGACTTATAGTCATTGCTCTAGGTAGTACTGTTTTTTTCAGTGGGGAAAAAAATCAATATATTGTTGTACTTTGTAACCTATTCTCTTGAAATTGTTTTTTTTTCTTTTTTGGGGGAGGGTGGGGAAGAAGGGGGAGGAAGGGTATGTGTATTGGGTGTTTTGCCTGCTTTTGTGTCTGTTCACCAAAAGCCTGCATTGCCCATAGAGGGCAGAAGAGGACATCAGATCCTCTGAAATTGGAGTCACACAATTGTTATATCCTATGTAGGTGCTGGGAACCAAAACCAGGTTCTCTGCAAGAGTAACAAGTGCTCTTAACCACTAAACCATTTCTCCAGCAAATTTATTTCTTCTCTTTATTCCAGTCAATATAAAACACCCAGCTAACTAATAAGACAGCTTTGCACAAAACTAATCTACCCCATTCTAATAAAGACTATCCCAGATTAAGGAGGTAGAAAAATAAAAGGCAAAACTCAGAAGAAAATACTTTAACTTGGAAAGACAAAGTAAAGCTTCTTTTCTTCCTGAAGCCATCATGCCATCCAGACTAAGGAAGATCCAAAAATTACCACAATTTAAAACTCAGATAAGCGTTGTTAGGTGCACTTAATATGGATACTAAAGATCAAGCTTCAACTTGCAAACATGCGCATTAAAAAATTGAATCAGTTAACAAACAAATTATTTCATTATTAAAGTGGCATGAGACATTTGGTGTTCTCCCAAAGAACCTAGGTTCTGTTCCCAGCACCCATTTCAAGGTTGTTCACAACAGTCTGTAACTCCAGCTCCAGAGAATCTGACACCATCTTTTTTGGCATGTAAGACATCTGCACCCATGTGGTGTACATAGACATAACCAAAAATAAATCTTTCCCAAAAAATGTCTTATGCAATCTGACACAATCCAGGTATCCAGAGGGGACAGGTAAAGTGACAATACTAAACAGCCAGACACAAATACAATAAAGTGCCAGATTTAATGGTATATGCCTTTAATTCCAGCCCTTGAGACACAGAGACAGAGGCAGACAAAGGCTGATGATGTCTATGTGTTCCAGACCAGCCACCTAAGGATAGTTAAACCCTGTTTTAAATTTAAAAAAAAAAAAGGAAAAAAATTAAATCCTGGCCCCCAAGAGTATTTAGTATCCATTCCTTTATTATTTTCCTTACTTTTCTTTAACTGTATAGTTCGCTGAAGTATATAAACACTGTGTCTGGTTAATCTTATTATATAATTTTTAAATTTTATTTGCAATATTTTATCATACAAATCATGTACTATAATAAAATCATAAAATTAAAAAATAGTTGGGCATATCATTATATATACATGCCATAATATTCAGTAAAGATGCCATTTAAAATAAATATAAAGAATGAACGTTTTCAATCTAAGTCTTGACCAAAGTCTAGTGGCCTAAAAGTTTAAGGGTTGCTTAACTTGGATTTTAATTCTATTCAACTGTCATTTTATAATAAGAGATATAGTAGGGTTTTTTTTTTATTTGTTTTGGTTTTTGAGACAGGGTCTCTTTATATAGCCATGGCTGTCATGAAACTCCCTATGTCAATCAGGCTGGCCTCAAACTCAGAGATCCTTCTGCCTCTGCCTGTCAAGTGCTGGAATTAAAGAAAGGCATGTGCCACCATCCCTGGCCCTCTTTTTTAAAGAGTTATTTATTTTACACACACACACACACACACACACACACACACACACACACACACACACAGTTGCTGTCTTCAGACATACCAGAAGAGGGCATCAAGATCCCTATTACAGATGGTTGTGAGCCACAATGTAGTTGTTGGGAATTGAACTCAGGACCTCTGGAAGAGCAGTCAGTGCTCTTAACTGCTGAGCCATTTCTCCAGCCCTCTCTTGGACACTTAAAAAGAGATTTAAAGAATTAAGTAGGCAGGTCTAGGACAGAGTACTTGCCTAGGAAGCACAAAGTCTTCTGTAACAATGCACAATAAATACATAGTAAATAACAGTTTCTTCAGTCATAGCACCAACAAGCATTTGGTATTACATTGCTAGTGCTTGGAAAAACAAACAAACAAACAAACATCTCCAGATTTACCAAGACTTGTTTATGCCTCTAATAGTCACCTATTATACAACTCTCATCTTACAGGGGAATATCTCTTGCTGATCTTCAAAGCATGACAGCAGAGATGGCTTCAGTATGTTGACACACAAGTAAAAATAGAACAGATTTCAGGGACTCAAAATGAAAAAGGCAGAGGAAGAATATAACAAAACCACAAAATGGAGATGACTCTTCACATAATTTGCATTTAAAGTGCTGAATAATTCAACTGTACCTTTTAAATAAGTTTTACTAAAAGTAACACCTATTACTGATATTTCAACAATATAGAGTTCAGAATTGCTTGTCAATACAACTTTTACTTTTACTTTTAATTACATTATTTTTATGTGTGCTTGTACATGTGCAGCATACCACAGTCAGAGGACAACTTGCAGGAATAGTCTCTCCTCCTATCATCAAGTAGGTTCAGGGGATCAAACTCAAATCATCAGATATAGTTACAAATGCCTTTACCTGCTAAGTCATCTCATTAGTTCAACACAATTTAGTTTTTATAAATTGATTTTATACGATTAATCTGAAGACTAATTTTAACTCTCATGGATGCTTTCTACTTTCTCAAAGGCTTTACATGAATTTTTTATACTAATTCAATAAACACTAAATATTAATAATGCTAGTTCACAATAAGTATATATACTAAATACATGAATTAGACAGCCAATCATGCTCAGGTCCCACTGTTCATCATAGATGAATTGCTGCAGTAAGTTTTCATATGTAAAGCTTGCAGTTTTGACAAGAACCAAAGTGAATACAATGAGGAAGATAAGGAAGCAGAGGTGAAGGAGAAGGAGAAACAAAAATGTCTGAGGGAGGGCTGGAGAGATGGCTCAGCAGTTAAGAGCACCGACTACTCTTCCACAGGTCCTGAGCTCAATTCCCAGCAACCACACGGTGGTTCACAACCATCTGTAATGAAATCTGATGCCCTTTTCTGGTGTGTCTGAAGAGAGTGACAGTGTACTCACATACATAAAATAAATAAATCTTTAAAAAAGAAGATTTAAAAAAGAATGTTTGAGGAAAAAAAAACACTGAGAATGCTAATTTGACTAGAAATTCTATTATCCAAACGATTGCTTAGGTGGTGGAGAGATGGTTCAGTGTTAATAGCACTAACTGACCTTTCAAATAACCACAATTCAATTCCCAGCACCCATAACTAGCTATGTAATTCCAGTACCAGAGAATCTGATGACCACTTTTGGACTCCAAGAGTGAATATAAAACTTATTTACAATATAATGTGCCAGTAGCCCAAAACAAGTATTCCTTTTCTAACATCCCCAAAAGAGATTAAAATTAAACGGATTCTTTTAAATGACATTTTGTTCTGTTTTGTTTTGTTTTGTTTTGTTTTTCAAGACAGGGTTTCTCTGTACCTGAAACTGGAAATCCACCTGCCTCTACCTCCCAAGTGCTAGGATTAAAGGCATGCACCACCACTGTCAAGCAAAATTAAACAGATTCTTATCACTACAATTCATTTAGCAAATATTTACTTAGTAT
Organism: Apodemus sylvaticus; assembly: GCF_947179515.1. Classification (NCBI taxonomy): domain Eukaryota; kingdom Metazoa; phylum Chordata; class Mammalia; order Rodentia; family Muridae; genus Apodemus; species Apodemus sylvaticus. The sequence continues at coordinate 114,092,585 of NC_067480.1, forward strand.
CTACAATATGCCAAGTTCTACAAATACATTGTAATAAAATGTAGTAGTTATTAATGCTGCTGTTAACAGCTAAGGTTATCTTACTGGGCCTCAACATAATTGTGACTAGGTGTGTGGCTAACATAACACTGTGACTAGATGGAATTAACACCGTAAAACTCACAATGCATCAAAATCATTTGTAGTCAAGAGTATTTAAATTACTGTGCAGGAGCTTCCAGAAAGCTCTACCAACATTTCAGATGATGGTTACTCTGTTACTCAGTAATATCATGGATTAGAGATGCTTGCCAACTTTAACAAATAAAGAATCCCCTGTGTTTGAAGCCATTGAGATCTTAAGGTTATTTGAGGTTTCTCAAAACTTTTGGTTTTTTGTTTGTTTGTTTTTTTTTTGTTTTTTTGTTTTTATTTTTTGTTTTTTTTGAGATAGGTTTTTTCCGTGTAGCCCTGGCTGTCCTGAAACTCTGTAGACCAGGCTGGCCAGGAACTCAGAAATCTGCCTGCCTCTGCCTCCCAAGTGCTGGGATTAAAGGTGTGCACCACCACAACCACCACCACCACCACCACCACCACCACCACCACCACCACCACCCAGCTTGCCTTTTTGATTTTTAAAGTTTGTAAGTCCCACACCCTTTCCTGAGCATTTATAAGTAGTTACCAATTGCTGGAGGAGGGTTTCATGAAGTTCCACCCCCCTCTCTGAGGATTCATAGGCAGTTAGTGGTTGCTGGAGAATGGTGAGACATTTTCTTCAGTGGTGTAACCACTTGTAAGATATCTATGCTCCTGTAAGTAACACTGGTACATACATACAAATATACATACATACATACATACATACATACATACATACATACATACAGATAATACAAGGTGCTGAAGAGATGACTCTGCAGTTAAAAATGCAGGCTGTTCTTCCAAAGGATCCTGGTTCAATTCCCAGAACTTCCGAGGCAGCTCACAATTGTCTGTAACTTCAGTTCCAGGGTACCCAACACCCCCACAGAGACATATATGCAGTAAAAGTACAATGCAAGGCAGAAGCAGGTGAATCTCTTTAGTTTGAGGACAGTCTGGTCTACAAGAGCGAGTTCCATGACAGCCACAGATACACCTAGTGTCAGTTAATTAACTAATTAATTAATTTTAAGAAGGCTCAACACAAGGCTATGTGAAAGTTACAAGGTTACCTATGACTAGGTATCTGACTTCTGACTGGTTAAGACACCCTAATACATCATTCTATTTAATTTTTAGAAAATGGTCATTCAGCTGGGCAGTGGTGGCACAAGCCTTGAATCACAGCACTTGGGAGGCAGAGGCAGGTAGATTTCTCAGTTCGAGGCCAGCCTGGTCTACACAGTTAGTTCCAGGACAGCCAGGGCTACACAGAGAAACCCTATCTCGAAAAAAACAAAAAGAAAGAAAGAAAGAAAATGATCATTCAAACCCACAGAAAACTTTCTAAATTCTGTTCAATTAACTTAGTGATTGATTATTCCCTTCCTGTTCTTGGTACAACCTTATTATATATAGCAATGTCATATTTTTTAAAGCAATGTCTTAAAGTAATTCCAAGTACTTTGAAAGTAAATAAACCCAAGTTAAGGAACATAGATACAAAGCTACAAATACAATCTTTTGGGAGTGGTGGCTCATGTCTGAAATCCTAGAACTGGAGAGGGTAAGGCAGACAGGAAGATAGGAAAGACTTCAAGAACAATCTAGGCTACATGGTGTTTTTTTTTTGTTTGTTTGTTTGTTTGTTTTTGGTTTTTTGTTTGTTTGTTTTTTTGAAACAACAAACAGGGTTTCTCTGTATAGCCCTGGCTGTCCTGGAGCTTACTCTGTAGACCAGGCTGGCCTTGATCTCAGAAATCCGCCTGCCTCTGCCTCCCAGAGAACTGGAATTACAGGCGTGCGCTGCTGCCACCACCACCACAGGGCTCTACATAGTGTTTCTAAAGGTCACTTTTATAGGTGGGAAATTTTGCTCAGTTGTTAAAGAGTACTAGCTGCTCTTGCAGAGGACCCAGGTTCTGTTCCTACCACCCACATGGGCTGCACACAATCATTTAATGCAAGCAAACCAAACACTTGTAAATATCAAGTAAATTTTTAAAGGGTTCTGGGGGCTGGAAAAGTAGTTCATCAATTAAGAGTCCAGGCTACTCCTCCTGAGGACCCAGGTTTGATTGCCAGCACCCACTTGACAGTTCAGAACCATCTCCAATCCCAGACGATCTGAGCCTTCTTCAGGCCTCAGCAGCACCAGACATGCCTATGGTACACGTACATGCAGGCACCCACACACCAGAGCATAATTTTGTTTCGACACCTTTTGCTTTGTTTCAAGACAGGATGTCTCTGTGTAGCCCTGGCATTCCTAATACTCACTCTGTAGATCAAGCTGGCTTCAAACTCAGATTTTCCTGCCTCTGCCTTCTGAGTGCTAGGATTAAGACATGTGCCACAACCACCCAATTTATTTGGGTCCTTATGGCAGGTTAGGTATACAGCTTTCTGTCTTCTGGGGAAGTGGGGAGTTTAAGAGACTCCAAAACATGATACTTAAATTGTTGCCACAAGAGAGAAATAACAGGAAAGCAATAAGCAAGTGGTTTTCAAAAACTATCTTTTGGTCTCTCCACCAAAAGCATGTGGACTGTGATTGTTTCGAACAGATATTTATGTTAAACTAATAGAAATTCATGAAGCTTTCCATATTTTTACGGATTTGTATTCAGCTATAATGAAAAATGAAATTATGGATTTCACAGGAAAAATAGAGAAAATTAAAGTATATTGAGTTAACCCAGACACAGAAAGATAAATAGTACACTTTCATATGTAAATCTTAGTTTCTAGTTGTTAAATATGTGAATTTAAATGAAAGCAAGATGAGAGGCAATAGGAAACAGATATGAAAGCAGATGGACTGATGGGAATAGACAGGTTGATAGAGATATGGGTAAGAATCAGCCAAAACTAAGTATATATTAAAAATGCTATAAGGAAACCTATTACTTTAGGAGCTAATTTTTAAATTAATACTTTTAAAACAGTATGTCACAGATCATATTGGTGCCAGTAGAGCCCAGAAGAGGGCATCAGGTCTCTTTGAACAGGAGTTACAGACAGTTGTAAGCCTCCCTCCCCTACCATGGGTACTGGAAATGTGGAGTCCTCTATGTAAGTACCTTTAACTATTGAGTCATTTCTCCCATCCTTTTTAAGTAATATTTTCTTAAACATGTGGACAATATTGATAAAAGTAAATGGTTTTCAGACTGCAGTTTTTATCCAAACACATCCACATATCTCTAGACTACAAAAAATAATTGGTTTACAAGAATATGGATTAGTTTAAGCCTTTGGCCAATTCTTTGGGGGGGGGGAAGTGGGGGAGGAAAAGAGGGAGGGATGGAGGGATAAAAGGAAAAGAAAAGCTAAACTCATCTTGGCAAAGCTGAATATGGCAGCAAATCTCAAACTGGGGTAGTGGTGGTGCACGCCTGTAATCCCAGCACTCTGGGAGGCAGAGGCAGGCAGATTTCTGAGTTTGAGGCCAGTCTGGTCTACAGAGTGAGTTCCAGGACAGCCAGGGCTATACAGAGAAGAAACCCTGTCACAAAAAAACCAAAACTAAAACAAAACAAAACAAAACAAAACAAAAAACAAAAAACAAAAAAACAAAACCAAAACCAAAAACAAAAAAGAAAAGAACGAAATCTCAAACTGCATTTACTGCCAAGGATCTATAAAGCAGTTATATATTATCCAACTGACCTACTTAAAGTAAACTTAGGGTAAACATCTTCTTGAAATGAAGTCTTAGGATACTTAGGTATCACTTAGTAACAAAGGATACTTTCAAGAGCTTAGTGTTCTGCATTGGCTGGTGATCCATCTCCACAACCTAAGTGTGCTAGACCACTTTTAAGTATCCCCAAGCAAGGGTTGGGACAGGATTTTGCTTTTATTCTCCTGGAAAAAAATAAAAACAAACCCCTGCCCAACTCGCACTTGTGTGTATGTGTGTGTGTGTGTGTGTGTGTGTGTGTGTAGCAGAGAAAAACAAAACATCCAGCTGATGTTCCTTTTCAACTAGTGTCCCAAAAGGAAAAACTTTCTCCTCCACACTGTCTTAAATACCCTTCAACGCAAAGACCCTCCTTCCTGCTTACTTATGTTCACTGCCTGTGGGCTGATTACTTGCTCACTGCCTCTTGACCTCGCACTGACTTTGGTTCTTGGAGTAAAGGAGTGTGATAGTGCTGAGATACACCACCACAAAGTCTTTTCAGTAAATATCAAAGTCTTTGGGGATTCACAGTATGATCAAATATCCTGCAACGCTCAAGTGCTGTGGGCCATTTCAACTTTACTGTTTTGTCTCACCCCTAGATGCCACAGCAATAGTTTACCCAACTCTCTCTACTATACTATTTTATAGCAATTACAAAGATTGACTGCCTTCTTTACTAAACAAAAGCATTTTTACTAGTGTCTAATAAACCCAATATTTAAAGACAATTCAAATAAGAAAACTACTTTGAAAAAGAACTAATTCTTAGGACAATTTTCTAATTGTCATTCTAGTAATAAAGGACAGATAGGCAAGTAGACAGATGTTCAATATAATATAAAGATAACTAATTTAGAAAACTCTCAATGGAGTTAAATTTTACCTAAAAGTAGGCTGGAAAAAAGGCTCAGTGGTTAAGAGTACATGCTGCTCTTCGAGAACCTGTGTTTAGTTCCCAGCACCCTTGTAAGGTGGTAATTCCACCAATTTCAGCTAAAGAGGATCAGACACTCTCTTCTGGCCTCTGCAGGTATGTATACCAGGCAAACACATATATATGAGTACACATAAATACATTTTATACACATACACACAAATAAAAACAGCTGGAGGGAGGATGTGGGGGTGGCACACTCCTTTAATCCCAGTGATAGGGAAGCAGAGTCAGATGCATTTCTGTGACTTAAGGCCAGTCTGGTGTACAGAGATAGCTCCTGGACAGTCAGGTTTACACAAACAAACCCTGTCTTGAAAAAAACAAAAACAAAAACAGTAATAGCTAGAAGTGGTGGCATACACCTTTAATCCTGACAATTGGGAAGAAGCCGGATCTCTGACTTTGAGGTCAGCATGGTCTACAAAAGAAAGTTCCAGGACAGCCAGGCTACACAGAAACCCTGTCTTGAAAACCAAAATAGATAAAAATATGAAAAAGCTGGAGATGCTTTAGCTGTTGGCAGCACTTGCTGTTTTTACAAAGGAACCCAGACTGGTTCCCAGGACTAACATGGTGGCTTTTAGGACATCTGCAACTTCAGTTCTAAGGGATCCAATGCCTTCTGACCTCTGCTAGCACCAGGTATGAATGTAGCACATAAAACATATGTGGAGCCGGGCAGTAGTGGCACACGTCTTTAATCCCAGCACTTGGGAGGCAGAGGCAGACGGATTTTTGGGCCAGCCTGGTCTACAGAGTGAGTTCCAGGACAGCCAGGGCTACACAGAGAAACCCTGCCTCAGAAAAAAAAAAAAAAAACAAAAAACAAAAACAAAAAACCCATACATGGAGGCAAAACCACCCATTAACACTCACACACATTGGGCTGGGGAGATGGCTAAGATTTAAGAGCACTGTCTGCTCTTCCACAGGACCTGACTTCAATTCCCAGTACCCACAAGGCAGTTTGAAACTGTCTATAACTCCAGTTCCAAGGATCCAACACCCTTACACAAACATACATGCAGGCAAAACATCAACACACATAAAATAAAAAATAAACACACATTAAACAAACAAATCAAAAACATTATAATAAAAATAAATCTTCTTTGAAAATTTTATCTATAACATTTTGAAGTAATAAAGGATTCATAGAATATTTCACTTTGGGCATTGTTAATTCTCCAATTTAAACTATTTATAAAAATATGCACCCAGGGACTGAAGAAACCATTTAATTAAATTAGAGGATCAATGTTATCTACTCAAACCACTATAAAATAACCACATTATCTTCAGAGTATTGTCTTACCCTTCCTACAGAAAAAAAATAACTTTTTATCTAGCTCATTTTAAAAATGAAATTATGAAAGAACCATTTTAAAGGAAACCAGTCAGAATACCTCCCTTTTTGCTCCAATGTTATTTATTACTTGACCCATAGAGTCTATACTGTAATTTAAAAAAGACAATAGTCTCCAAGGGCCCCCTGGAATGATACACACAGTACGTGAAAAGTATTCTAGTTGGAGGAAGGCTGAGAAGAAAAGGGAGTATACCAATCAAGACGGAGATGGGTAGGGCATATGTTTCAGGTATTTTGGCTTTTGATTGTTGTTGTTTCCCCTGTTTTCATTTTTATACAGAGTTTCCTAGCTGTCCTAACATGCCATATGTGCCTGGCAGAGTTTGATCTCTAGACCCATAGTAGAAGAAATGAACACATATAAGCTTATATGTAAGCGTATGTGTATGTGCCCTTACACACACATTCATACCCACACCATATACACAATAAACAAAACTTTTAATAAGAAATTAGAAATGAGGACTGGGGTGATTGCAGAGTATGTAAAAGTGCTTTTTTTCTGCCAACTCAAGGACCTAAGTGCAATAAATTAAAAAAAAAAAGCAGGGCATGGCCATGTATGCTTGTAACCCACACATAGAGAAAAGACAGAAACAAGCACATATTAATGGAGCTCACTAGCCTAGCTGAGACCTTAATCTTCAGGTTTAGTAAGAGACCCTGTCTCAAGGGCTGATACATAAACCAGACAGCGATAAAGAAAATGCCTGATGAGTCTCCTATGCTGCACGGGCCTGTACCTCCATGCACATATTACATATGCAAGTACAGGCATACAAATGAGTGGTAGGGATGGGGAGGGGGGAGGGAGACAAAAGGAAAGGGGAAGGGAAAAAAGAAAAAGGGAAGAAAGCAAATTTAAAACGATTGCCAAAATGAAAAATTAAATGGTCAGTCTAAATAATAAAACAGGCATAGATGAAAACCAAGCTACTAATCTGGAAAATAAAGGGGAGGATGAAGTGGAAATATCTGGTTTCTTTAACAACTCAGTTGTGTCGTGTTTTTTTTTTCTGCAAGCTGTCGTGTGAGAGAACATGCATGTGCTGTTTTGCTGAAAACAGACACTTCAGAGGGTACATGATGTTTAGAAAGGTCATAAATAGAACCCCACAATGAGGACACTCTTGCACTGCTACACGCCCGCAATGCTTTCCCGGTCTTAGAAACACACAAAAGAACTTCTCGTGGTATTCCAGCTCATTCTGGCCACTTTCCTGACTTGTGCCATTCGGCAGAGTCTTGCTGTTTCTGCTGGATCATGCTGCCACTACTGATTCATGTTTGGTACCTGCTATTGAAATGGACTGCTGATATCCTAACATCGAAGAATGGAATCGTCACAAGGAATTACTTCTGAACAGTCCACAACACCCTTTCCTATTATCCTATTTTCCCCATCCCCTGGTTGATGGGTTAGAAGAAAGGTTGAAACATTTAAGAACCCTAGATAAAGTAGATTTTGAAAAATCTAAGCCTTCAGAAGGAAGTCTATATGGGTAAAAAGAGCAACATTTAAATTTTGTCAAGCCTTCACAATCATGTGACCCAACTCTTCAATCCCTGGAAAACTGTCAACACACAGTTTATCCCAAAGTATAAAATAAAATATCAGGCTGTGAGGTAGTCACACCTGCCTTTAATCCCAGCACTCAGGAGGCAGAGACAGGCAGATCTCTGTGAGTTTGAGAACAGCTTGGCCTACAGCAAGGCTGTTACAAAAACTCTGTCTTGAGATAGATAGATAGATAGATAGATAGATAGATAGATAGATAGATAGATAGATAGACAGACAGAGAGACAGACAGAAATATACAAACTCAGAATATAAGTATGTATATTCCACTTAGTTCCAACTAAGTGGAAGAAAAGATAGAACTCTTCCCTTATAAAATTCTAGGAGTTAGCAGATATCCCTCTTCCCAAGTGGAGCTTCATAGTGTTTCCAGTATGTGAGTACAGAGAAAACTGAGTGGGACAAGGTGACACAGAGCTATAGTCTCAGCAGTTGGATGGCTGGGGCAGAAATAGCACAAGTTTTGAAGGCAACATGGAATATAAACAAGTCCCAGATCAGGATTGCCTATATAGACAGACCCATTTCAAAAATCAAAGAAGGGAACATGATGGTGGTGGCACACACACCTTTAATACCAGCACTTAGGAGGCAGAGGTAGGCTGATCTCAAAGTCAGTCTGATCTACAGGGCAATTCCAAAACAGCCAGGGTTACACAGAGAAACCCTGTCACAAAAACAAAACAAAAGATCAAAACTTTAAATTCAGTCTCTTTAAAATATCCAAAACTCCCTCTAAAACTTCAAAATGCCTCAACTGTAGGCTCACATAAAAATAAAAAAATAAGTTACATACTTTAAGAGGTCAGAATCAGGGCAGTTACAAATCAAGTCAAAGTTCAAACATATAAAGAGTCACTGCTTAATGTCTGGGACCCACTGAGGATCCACTACGCTTTAAGGGTCCTTGGCAGCAGCATTTATCCAGCTCTGTCTTCCTCAGGACATGCAGCTTTTCTTGTAGGCTCAGACTGGCTCCACTTCATAGCTGCTGCTATCCTGGTCATCTCACAGTACAGGCATCTCCAAAATGTTGGCATGTCCACTACAACTGTGCTGCACTGTCACCAATACCCTCATAGTTTTTTTCTTCAGGGACTCGAACCCTGCCACATAGTGTGAAACCTCAATTTCTCTCCATGATCTATCTCTACAATCCTAGGTATTCTGAGGATGTATCTAGCTCCCACTACGACTGAGTGCCAGATCTGCCAGCAGCAGAAACAAACACTAAGTCCAATGTGACACTATTCCCCTGGGTGACCAGCCAGCAACTAAGTGGCAGGTTGACTACACTGCACCATTTACATTGTGGAAAGGGCAATGTTTTGTCCTTGCTGAAATACAACATATTCTGGTTTTCAATTTGCCTTCCTGCATATAAAACTTCTGCCAAAACTAAACCCACGGAATTATAGAATATTTTATCCAACACTATGATATTCCACATAGCATTACTTCTGACCAAGAAGCTCACTTCACAGCCAGAGAGGTGCAGGCCATCTCATATAATTCACTGCTTCTTACTATGTTTGTCACTATCCTGAACAGCTAGACTGTTAAAAAAAAATGGGATGGCCTCTTAAAGACATGCCTATAGGACCAGAGTTCTCCTGAAGGTGATATATGCTTTGACTATATGCATAGTTTTTCTTAAAGTTAGGATTCATGGGTCTAAAATTAAAGTGTAAACCTGTGATGATTCATCTTGGTTATCAACTGATTACATCTGAAATAAAAACACAAATAGCTGGACATGCCTGTGAGGAATTTTTCGTGATCATTTTAAGTGGGAAGATCCACCTTAAATCTTATGCCCCACATAAAAGGACACATAAGGAGTGTTTGTTTTCTGCTTTTTGTCTGCTTGACTTCATTGAACTTCATCTAACCTGTTTTAGACCCATTCCTTCATTGGAATTAAAATACATTCTTCAGGATTCCAACAAAGACTAAAGACCAGCCACTCTCTTGGAATCCTATACTCCAGTACCAGGTTGGAACTGCTGTGACATCTAGTCTCATAAACTGAATAACTACTAGGATTTCTGGCCTTTCCATTAGGAATCAGCCACTGTTGAACTATTTGAATGAATCACCACCTGTAAGCCAGTCTTTCTTTTTTTTCCCCTCCAGGGATTAAACATGAGTATTTGCCTCAGCCACTTGAGGATGAAGCAGGAGTAGGTGGCACTAATACCAGGCCAGCTGTGCTTAAAAGGCATATAGGTATTGGAGAACTCACACAAGTAGTGGCATGTCAGCTCTGTTTAATTTCCATCTGGTTGAAGGTATAAGCCCACCATGCTGCATACCATCTGGTAGGATGATCATGTTCCTCAGGTAGATCTTCACCACCTCAGGCTTCTCCATGGGTAGCACCTCCTACATGGTCTTTCTCAAATGCTTGAATAATGTAAGTACTGCTTCCACTGCCTCTAGAAAGCACTGTACAACTGCATCTGCTACTCATAGAACATGCCCAGTAATTGGTCCAGATCCATACCACGGCAGGCAAATTTGCAGAAGATCCACTTCTCCATTTCAGCCATCTTGGTGGCTGCTCAGAAACACTGGCTGCATCTGTACTGTTATCTTGAACTTCCTATAAGCTATTCTTAATAACAAATGTTAACTACATTCTAGTAGATGATATAGATCATGGAAGAACCTATTTATTCCTAAGAAAGGAAGCATATTGCAAATAGTATCTGCTGTTCAGCTTTACTGAAAACTTATACTCTTCAAAAATAAATAAAGCTGCCAGGCAGGGGTGGCACACGCCTGTAATCCCAGCACTTGGGAGGCAGAGGCAGGCGGATTTCTGAGGTCGAGGCCAGCCTGGTCTACAGAGTGAGTTCCAGGACAGCCAGGGCTATACAGATAAACCCTGTCTTGAAAAAACCAAAAATATAAATAAATGAATGAATAAATAAAGCTAATAAAAATTAAGACAGGACTTGCTGATGTGGTGCACATCTTTAATCCCAGCAATCAAGAAGCAGAGAGACAGGTAGATTTCTTTCCTGATATACATGGTGAGCTGTAGGCCAGCTAAGGCTATATAGTGAGGACCTGTCCCAAAAAATAATAAAGCAACCATATATGTGGGTACAGACAAAAAAGAAATGAAAGAAGAGTCTTAAAATTTTTGCATATATATTAACAGCTGCACTAATCACAAGAAAAGAAGTGGAAAGAAGCCAGGGCATAATAGCACATGTCTTTAATCCCAGCACTCAGGAGACAGAGGCAGGTGAGTCTGTAAGTTCAAGGCCAGCCGGATTACAAAGCAAGTTCCAAAACAGTCAAGGCTACACAGAGAAAGCCTGTTTGGAAAAGGCCAAAAACAAAAACAGGAAACAAAATGTAGACTAGGAGCCAGCTAGATGGCTAAATGGACATCAGTTTGATACTAAAGACTAGCATAGTAGGAGAAAAGAGACTCCATCCAGCAAATTGCCCCTCTGACCCCCACAAGCATACCATGACATATGTGCCCAAACACACACAAACAAAAATTTAATTTAAAATTAAAGGTTTAAAATGGCTACAATAAGAGGCTGGGGAGATGGCTCAGAGGTTAAGAGCACTGACTACTCTTCCAGAGCTCCTGAGTTCAATTCCCAGCAACCACATGGTGGCTCACAACCATTTGTATATGGGATCCCAAGCCCTCTTCTAGTGTCTGAAGCCAGGGACAGTATACTCATAAACATGAATTTAAATGGCTACAAGAATAAACATGTTTTGACAATCAAAGAAACAAAAATATCTTCTGTGTAGTAGCACAAGCCTATAACCCTAGCACATGGGAAGCAGAAACAGGAGGATCAGAGGTTCAAGGTCATCCTTGGCTACCATAGACTGGGAAGGAGAGAAAGAAAAGAACTACAAAAGATTTTCTATGATTGCACCACTCCATATTCCCACCAATAATATATAAAAGATTTTCTTAGTATCTTTGCCAACAACTGGTGACTATGTCTACTCACATCTTATTTTTAGCTATTCTAATAGTTAACATAGTAATATATTATTGTGCTTTCAATTTGTATTTTCCCTAATGTCTACTGACTAATGACTACTGATACCAAACATCTTTTCATTTGCTTATGTGCCATCTGTGTATCCATCCTTCTTTAGTGAAAGGTCTGTCTTTTGTTTGTTTCCTAAGTGACTGGTTTTTACTGTATAGTTCAGTTTCTTACACATTGGCTTTTGCCAAACATATCTTACAAAGACAGTGGTTCTCAACCTTCTTAATGCTGTGACCCTTTAATACAGTTCCTCCTATTGTAACCTCCAACCATAAAATTATTTTCATTGCCACTTCATAACTGTAATTTTGCTACTGTTATACTATGCTTTCTGGTGGTCTTCAGTGACCCTGTGAAAGGGTAGCTTGAGCCACCCAACCCCCAAAAGTTGAGAACTGATACTCTAGGACTACAGAGGATCACTGGATAAAAACATTTGTCATATAAGCCTGATGACCTAAGTGTGATATCTGAATCCAACACAAAGATGGAAAGGAAAACAAAGACTCTAAAAAGTTGTCCGTTGTCCTTTAACTCTCATATACATGACTTGGCATGCATCAACCCACAAACACATATCAAATATAATAAAAAGTCATTCCAATTCATAACTAGTGTTTGTGTATATGTAGTATTATCTGTAGGTGGTGGTTATGTGACTAAAATGCATGAGGGTTTGTGGACTCATACCTTCACATGCTTAGGGTACAAAAGGATGCCAAGAGCCTTTCTCTTGAGACTGGGTCTCTCACTGAACCTCAACTAAAGCTCCCTGTTTTCACCTGGCTAGAAGGGCTAGCCAAGGAACTCCAGGGATCCAGATATAAGCTTGTCTCCATCCACATCTATGCTTGTATTAACAGACATTTGCAGCTATAGGCTCTTGCATGGGTGCTAGGAGCTTGAACTCATACCTAAACATCAAGCATTCTTACTGAGAGCCATCTTTCTCAACCTTGTAGTCTATCTTCTCATCTCCCTAAAAGTTTTCATACACCCAAAGGTTTTAGTTTTGATAATGTCTAATGTATCAATATTTTCTTCTATGGATTATGCTTTCATTCTAGTAATAATTTAGGGATCCTTAATTCACAAACATGTGGAAATATCACAAAATATAATATGTATTATTTTAAGTAAGCAACATATAGAACTATTAGTATTGCTTTATAGTAAATATATTAATGTGCTAATAATTATCTAAAAGCCACAGTTTAGTTCTACACTTAAACATATCAACCAGTATTTAAGATTTAGAACAGGTTATATAAGTATGGTGGCATATGCCTTTAATTTAAGTCCAGCACTCTGAAGGTACAGGCAAGTGTTTCTCTGTAAGTTTGAGTACCTCTATACAACAAGCATCAAGCTAGCCAAACCTACATAGTAAGACCCTGTCTCAAAAACCAAAAAGAAAGAAATAGAAGTGAGGTCATCCATTTTAAAGACTAATGCAGAAAGTATACTTTGTTCTATAATATTTTATTTACATTTAAAAAAATTAAATTGTTATTTATAAATACCTAAATTTCCTATTATTGAAACGATTCACTATGTAACTATTGCTTAAAAACTGTTTTAGTCCTTAACACTAAGAAAGCTCACTTATAGCCCATGGTGCACGCCTTTACTCCTAGTTCTTGGGAGGCAGAGGCAGGCGGATTTCTGAGTTCAAGGCCAGCCTGGTCTACAGAGTGAGTTCCGGGACAGCCAGGGCTACACAGAGAAATCTTGTCTCAAGGAAAAAAAAAAAGGAAGAAAGTTAGTTCACTCATGGACAGAAAATGGCTCTTAAACTAGGTCATACTAGCCACTCAAGAAAACACACACAGTATAACACATCTGCCATACAAACTGCACGCCGTAAGAAGTTCATTAAAAGAACACACAACAAGGGACTGATTATCATGAAAACAAATGTAATACATGAGGCTGAAATATAATACAGCAATGGGGTATTACTGCACACCCATGCCAAGATGTGCTCTTGAGAAATTACTACATGCAAGAGGTCAGGTGTGAGGAGGTTTACTGGGAGACGGCAGAGGGGTGAGGACCTGCAGACTGGGTAGAGGCAGACAAGAGCAGAGCCATGAGGGCAGATAAGGGAAGAGGGGGCCAGAGGACAGAAAACACTGGCAGAACTAAACTGTACCATACAACACCAGGATTACCAAACGCTGACACGTCTCTAGCTTCAGTTTTAGGGACTAACTAGTAAGCTCATTATTAGATTAAAAGAGGCACAAAGACAAATTTTTCTAGCCACAACTTAGGCTATCACTGCATTATATTTCATAAATTAATACAATATTTACAGTGCTTTCGGTAATTATGCATGTTTATATCAAAGATTATTATATGAAGTATTAAATACCCTATCAAAGTCAAATTAGCTTTTGTAAGATTTATAAGAATCTTTTACACTTAAAACATATTTTATCCACACACATGACTCTTTAGTTTTTGAAATGACCTTTGATTTGGTTTCTCTTTCTGAAATTTGTATTAATGACATATTATATACATGAAATATGGCTAAAGACACACAGAAGTTGTCAGCTAAGTCATAGGAGTAAAAAAGAAAATTTAAATGTTTTAGGGGCATATGGAAAAGGCCCTGAGAATAAATTACTAATTCTGCGAACAGAAGAGTTTTGCTTTCAAATTTGCTCCAGGCAGGTGTGAGGGTTTTCAATGGTGTATTCATTACAAGCCTAGAACTGCCATGTTTCTCTTAAATTCTCCTTAAGTAGCTTATTTGCCAGTCCTGAAGACTTTATCACTTAAGAGTCAGAGAAATTCTTATTAGAAAATTACTGTTTCCAAGAAACTCTGAATCTATACACCTACTTTTAAAAGCAAATGACTTGAGAATTCTGCTAATGTGTATGTCACAGTCATTAATGTAACTGAATAAGAATGTCCCCACAGACTCAGATATTTGGACACTTAGCTGGTGGTACTCCTTGGAAGGGATTAACAGATGCGGCCTTGCTGGAGGAAGTGAGTCCCCAGAGGTCAGTTTTGAGAGGTTAAAGACTGTTGCCATATTCAGTCTGCTTTCTCTGCTTCACACTTTGTGCCTGCAGATATGAGCTCTCTGCATTCTACTCCAGCTGCCACGCCTGCTGCTTGCTGCATTGCTGCCCATCATGATGTCTATTAAACTATAAGCAAAGTTACTTTCTCATGGGAAGGGGAGCAGGAAGGTCGCTTCCTCAGGTTTGCAGCTTGCTTGGGAGAACATCAGGTTCTCTGCATGAGGAAGTGTCTCCTCTGTCTTGGTTGGCTGAGAATGACAAAGACCCTAGGTTGCCTGGAAACTAGCAAGCTGGGACCAATCTCCTCATGCCATTTCTCTACAGATAATAAAATATATCTTCAAATTTGAAGCCAGGGATGGGGTATTACACCTATAATTTCAGTGTCTGGGAGGTAGAATGAGGAGAATCAGGAGTTCAAGGACAGCTTCATTTGCATAATGAGCTCAGGACCAGGCTAGACTACAGAAACAGTATCTGTTCTGAATGAATACATACATACATACATACATACATATATACATAAAAAATTAAAAATAGTAATTCATTTGATTGCTCATTTAAGAGCACCTATGCTCACCAAGGTTTCTGCTGTGAAAAGCCAGTGAGAAAATCCTTATTGATGGTGTAATAAGGAGGGTAGACAGGTCTGATACTCAGATAGATGCTTAGACTATAGATATGGATCAGGAGTGCAGTACTTGCCTGTCTTTCAAGAGGCTGTGAGCTTGGTGTCTATATTGAAGGAAAAACAACACCAAGCAAAGCCCACAAGAAACTAAAACTGTTTTCTATACAAAATTGTCCCAACCAAAGACACCTCCCAAGTAATGGAAATTAGTCAAGTATCAGAAGAGAACAAAATTTACAAAGATCTGCTACTTCTCCCCAAATGGGGTTCTTTCCACTCTGAGACCAATCTGTCAACACCAGAGGAGTGGCTGAAAAGTAGCCATGTTTTTAACAAACACCATACTAAAAGAATGAGGACTGCAGTCTACAAATCTTCCAAATATTCTGATCTCTATATAAGGGGTTAGTATCTCAGAAATAAGAACAAACTAGAAGTAAACAAATCAAGTTTCCAGAAATTAAACCCCACCTCACTTTAGTTTATCTGTGAAGTGGACTGAAGTAACTGGAAAGAAGCAACTGGCAAGACCAACTATATTCCATGTAGTAGCTATCCCTGGTGGTCAACTTGACTATATCTGGAATGAACTCTGGCCTGGATCTTGGCTTAGAGATCTTGAGACACAGTGGCTATGAATCCCGGAAGATTTTGACAGGGAAATCTCTAAGTTCAAAGTCATCAGGGAGCAGGGCAGTGGTGGTACACACCTGTAATCCCAGCACTCTGGGAGGCAGAGGCAGGCGGATTTCTGAGTTTGAGGCCAGCCTGGTCTACAGAGTGAGTTCCAGTACAGCCAGGGCTACACAGAGAAACCCTGTCTCAAACAACCAAAAAAAAAAAAAAAAAAAGGAAAAAGGAAAAAGAGTTGAACCTAACCAACTCTACAGTCTACTATCATTCTATACACTTAAAGAAAACAACACACACACATACACACAAACACATTCACAAACACACACACACAAATCCCTTCATGGGCTAGAGAAATGTCCCACTGGCTCCACAATTTAGAGTACTGAATGAATGTTTAAAAAAAAAAAAGGATTTGTATCTAGTACCTTTATAGGGGCTCACAATCACCTGTGACTACATATGAACAGATACCATAGGCAAAATGCCTACCATATTCTTTATTTTTACCTTCCCTAGTATAGAGGATCAAATTCCTGTAATCTTTTTTTTTTTTTTGAATTTTCAAGACAGTGTTTCTCTGTATAGCCCTGGCTGTCCTGGAACTCACTCTGTAGACCAGGCTGGCCTCGAACTCAGACATCCGCCTGCCTCTGCCTCCCAGAGTGCTGGGATTACAGGAGTGCGCCACCACCGCCCAGCTCTACAAATGTGTTCTTGATATTGAATTAACAAAACTTCCTTTAAGAATAGAGGATTTTCCCAGCACTCTGGGAGGCAGAGGCAGGCAGATTTCTGAGTTCGAGGCCAACCTGGTCTACAGAGTGAGTTCCAGGATAGCCAGGGCTACACAGAGAAACCCAGTGTCAAAAAACCAAATCCAAAAAAAAAAAAAACAAAAAAACACACATTTGTAAAATGTTAACATCTGATGTTGGGTATTGGTTCTAATGCTTATTTCAGCTCCAGAAAAGCTGCACTGCCAGATCTGAGGGTCCCTGCCCCCCTCCCCTGATTCGAATGAGTAATAAAAAGTTGCCATACAGCCAAGGGCTGGGCAGAAAGACAGGGGCAGACTTAAATTTCAAGTGCAAGGGAAGGAGAGGGGGGGAGGAAGAGAAGGATCAGATTTAAGAACTGAAAGAGGGAAAGCATCCTACACTGTAGGTGGAAAGTGAATGCAACCCTATGGGGAGGGGGCTCAGAAGATGACAGGCAGCAAAGATACAACAGAGATTTAAAATGCATTAAACCAGGGATACTGGAGGGAAATGTGTGCTACCCATCAGCAGGATTGCAAATGTCCAGCTATTGAGCTTAGTTAAGACATATCAAATGTGTGTGTGTGTGTGTGTGTGTGTGTGTGTGTGTGTCTGGTGTGTCTTTGATTTACCAATCAAGAGAACTCTTGGGCAGGTGCAGTGACTGCACTACATGTCAGAAGCCAAAGCAGTTTAATTAATTCAGTCTAGTGCATTGAGGTCCCAAGAGAGTTTCACATTACCCTGGACACAGGGGGTACAGAGCCCAGTCAGTCAATACACAGTTTAGTCAAAGTTTCAACTTTTTTAAAGACAAAGCAGAATAAGATTTTCCCACATTTTCTAGTTCTCACCAGCTGCTGTTTCCTTAGCAATAGCATATCTCGGTTCAAAGTGACCCAAACCTCCTTGCAGACTGAGAAATCTGTCAGCAGTCCAACACTGAGATGTCTTAGATGTGTTGTCTAATTAAGCTATAAACAACATTACTTTCTCATGAAAAAAAATGAGCATGAAGCCACTTCCTCAGGTCTGCAGCTTGCTTGGCAGAACACCAGGATCCTCTGCTTGAGGAAGTGCACCTCCTCGATATCTCAGTATGCTGAGAGTGACAGAACCATCCTAGGGTGCCTTGCAGCTAGCAAGGTAGGAGCATTATCATGCCATTTCTCCACAGTAAAGTAAAATACTTTCTACTGTGATCCCTAGAGATTGGCCTGTGGTCCTGAATAGCCAGAGAAATGTTGCCCTCTGTGGATTAGCTGCCTATGTTTGGACTACAACAGGCAAAAGTCTCAACATTGTTTGTATTGCATCCACAATCTTTTTCAGCAACCTAGCCTGTACCCTAATAAACTTAAGAACACTTAATAATTTTAGTATTAGTAATTTATTCTCCATTTCGGCTACATAATTCAGACTGTGCCTAAAAGGGGAAAATGAAACAAAGTATATTCTTAGAATTATTATATGTAAGAATGATGGAGTTTAGAGAATTATACAACCCTTGCTGTATAACTAAACCTTCAAGAAGTTTCTGTTAAATCTTGAGTGTGATCAAGCAAGACTAAGTCAGAAAGCAACATTCTGCTTCCCTTTTATACTAGGCTCAAGTACAATCATATACAACACACATATCAATCACAGACATTTTTTGTCCTCCTGCTCTCATGGAAAGCCTTGAGTCAGATACTCAGTCCAAACATAAGAAGCAATTACAATAATAATAATAACAACAATAATAAAATCTGGTTTGGTGGCACACACTTGTGCCAGGGAGACAGAGACTCCATGTCCTCCCTAGCCAGCCATCTGAGCCTACCTATCCAATTCAAAGCCAATCAAAAATCCTGTTTTACAAAAAACAGTGGATGGCACCTGAAGAATGACATCCAAGGTTGTCCTCTGGTCTCCACACACAAGCTTACATGTGCAGGGCCACAGGACCAAACTATCCTGTAAAAGGATTTTCATCCGCTGCTGTAAGAGAGCTCAATGGGTAAAGGTTCTTGCAGCCAAGTCTGATATAACCTGTCCAATACCTGGGACCTCTATTGATGAGGTTTGGTCTGTTGTATGTATTGTCCCAGAGACAAGAAAGTGCACAGGTAGATCCAAGTGAGGCTATGTGACCTTGCCTCCAAATTATTTCTGATTGGTGAATAGAGATGACAACAGTCAATAGCTGGGCAGAAGAAACCCATGCAGGCAGGGTTTAGCATTCCAGGACTTCCAGCATCAGAGAAGAAGCACAAGGGGGAAGACACCATGTGTTAGGTGAGTCGTAAAATAATGACCATGTGGGTTGGCTACCTGTAAATAAGAGCCGTCCAAATGAAACATGGCACATTCTATCGTGGGATCAGTAGTGGGAAATAGACAACAGCGAGAGGTGCACAATCTGCCCAGCTCTTGTGCTGATTAAGGCTAATTGTACATAGAAAGGTTGTGTGTGTCTTTTATCTGAGAACTAAGTGGTTAAAGGCAGGGTAAAAACCTGAGTTGGGATTAAATAATTTCTACAACATCCACATATACAACTTCTGCCCACCCCCACATACACAAATAATAAATGTAATTTCAAAGGGGGTTAAAGCACTTGTTAGTAAACATGAGGATCCACGTTTAATCACCAGAACCCATGTGGTAGGACGATAACCTGCCCAGTCACTATCCTCTGGCCTCCATAAATGCACACTAACACACACATACGAACACAGAATAAATTAATGTAGTTATTAATTAATTAACTAATTAAAGGTTTTTCACATCATCTCTTGTTGGCACAGACTCACTTCTGTCTTTGGTTTACATAGCTCGCTTCCCCACATCTACCTCTCCTTATCTCATGCCTATCATGCTTGCATGTGTTTCTCCTCCCTAATCTCCATGTTTAAATCTATATTAAACTCTTTATAAACTACTGTTCTGGGGACTAGACCGATGGTCCCCAGGTTAAAAGAACTTATTGTGCAATCATGAGGCCTGGAGTCCAAATTCCAGCATCCTGTACACACCCATGAGTATAGCTTCCAGGAAACAGACATTGTCTTAGGAAGAAATAATGAAAAACTGCCAGTGATTTGGAGGAAAAAACACTTACAAATGTATGGCAAAAATACAAAACTCTGTTCTTTTAAAATATAGCCCACAAAAGAGTTAGGACCTGGGTTATGAATGAAAGGGAAGTAAGTGAAAATCCCGGTTCCTTTCCTACCATGTAACCCAACCAAGTACCATTATTATCTCTACAAATCTGTTTCTTGCTGAGTGTGCCAAATTTATATGCTGCTTCTCAATATCAAAAGGGAAGCCACTTAGCAAAGAGTCCTGGAACATAGTCCATACAGAGTAATTTACTAATTATTAAATTTTGGAACAAATGTTAAAAAGACAAGTAGTGTTTCATGTTTATTTTTAACTGTCAGGCACAAGGCTTAGAATCCTGACTTAAAGTTGAGACTGAGATATAAAAGGAATTACAAAAAGCCATTTTGCCAAGGACAAATGCTAAGTAAAAATATCTAGTACTATGGAAATATAATTGACATAGGCACAATCATAAGTTTATTAGAATAATTTGATGCATCACCTCAAAGTTTTCATTTTTACAAAGATATGGTTTCATTTTCATAAACAATAAAGGGAAAAACAACACATTAAAAAAAGAGAGCAAAGGTAGGAATGAAGAATATTACTAGGCTGCTTTACTTTCCAACTTAAGAACGAAAATACAACACAGGAAAAACTCCTCATACAAAAATGGTAGAAAACATCACACTAAAGATAATAAAACACCTCTCTTTCCTGAACACTTCAAGAAACAGACTTCCCTGAGATCTTCAAGTTTTCCTGTCTGGAAACAAGAAGCCCCAGTAAGTTATTTCATCACCACAATCCTATTTCCAACATCAAAGCAAAACCTAGGAAAGCCACTCTGGTGGCTTTCTCATTCTCAGAAATTTATTTTTATTTTATTCTAGACATACAGAGAAACTACTTAAAAAGTCAAATAAATTCTGATAGGCAGCAAAATTTCACTCAAAAAAAAAAAACAAAATATAAAAACTAATTCTATTTTGTCTTATGACAACAATAAAAAATGTTGTCAGAAGACAGGCAATGGTAACACACCGTTTATTCCAGCACTGTGGAGACAGAAGAAAGTAGCCAGATCACTTGACTTGGAAACCAGCCTGATATATACGCTACTTGGGAAAAGCCAGGGTTTCCTGAAGTGCCTGCTCTGCAAGCATGAAGACCTAAGTACAAATCCTTATGCACATAAAATCTGGTGCAGGGCTGCACATTTCTTTCTAACTCCAACTCTTTGTCTCACAAGAGACAGGTCCTGGGAGTCTGCTAGGCCAGCTGAAATACAAGCTCCAGGTTCAGTGAGAAATTAAGGTAGAGACAACTGGAAGACACTGACCTCAGACCTCTGACCTCTACACAAAGCATGGGAAACTCAGGTCTCTGTTCTTTAACATGGATTAACTCAGTTACTCACTGTAGAGCTACAGAGTAGGTAATACTATAGTCATCACACACAGCTGAATACAATGAAGCCCCAGAAGTCACTAAC
This sequence comes from Apodemus sylvaticus, assembly GCF_947179515.1. Lineage (NCBI taxonomy): Eukaryota > Metazoa > Chordata > Mammalia > Rodentia > Muridae > Apodemus > Apodemus sylvaticus. The sequence continues at coordinate 114,113,978 of NC_067480.1, forward strand.
CGGTCCATGGCCATGCAGTCAGTCAACAGGAGCAGGCAGGATCTGAACTGAAGATGACAAGTGTTCGAATCATCTACAGCATTCATTTAGTTAGCAATTTTTACAAAGAGCCTCTCAGGTGCCAGACACAGTTCTAAGTACTAGGGATAAAATTATGAATAAATCTAATGAGATCTTTACCCTGTAATTAGGAAGAGAGAGCCAACAATTCTAATGGGAATAATTAACAAGTGTAAAGTGTATCTAATAATAAATAGGGATGAGAAAGGGAAAATAATGTTTAATTTAATGCTAAACAAAAGAGTCAAATGACAAAGAGAGGGAGACTTGCTTCTCTTTTAGGAACCAGGAGAAGTTCTCTCAAGTAAAGAACAGCAATAGAAGTCAAGAACAACTGCCACCAGCCAGAGATGGTGTCCCGTACATCTGCCAGGGTAGCACCCTAAAGCCCTAGTGAGAGTGAGAGTCATGGGGTAAGGCTGAGGTTAGGTTGGAAGCTGCCCTAGTGGCAGGGAGAAGCAGCTTAGATTCAGTTCTGTGTGTAACCTAGGGCTTTTGGAGGATTTGAGCACAAGCAGTTCAATCCAAGTTCTTTTTAAAAACATCATTCTTACTGTTATGTGAGGAACAGCAAGCTGGAGAACTGCATCTGGGGTGCGGGTAGACTGGGGGAGGAGAGGAAGGGAGCCCTGCCAAGATCTGCAAAAGCCTGAGGAGCGACCAAGCACAGAACTATCAGGGAATGAATGGCCAGGACTGACCTGCGCTGGAGGAAGGAGGCATCTCCAGCGGCGGAACTCCGAAGCAGATCCGTGGGCGCACAAGTCAGCGAACCACGCAGCGCGGGTGGCAGGGCCGGGGTGGCCTTGCAGTCGCGGCGGAGGGGGAACCGGAGGTCACGGGTTACACAATTCTGCAGCCTGAGCTGCAAGAGCAGCGCAGGGGATCGAGGTCTCCAGGGTCAGCGCCATTCCCCGGCCCCCCGGCCCGGGGGTCGCCGCCGCAAAACACTGCACCTGGGCCTCGGAAGCACCGCAGCCACTCAGTGACCTCGCCCCAGCCAGGAGGAAGGCCGGAGAAGGTAGCAGGTCCGCAGGCCTCCTAGGGGCACCGCGCCGCACCCCTAGCTCCTTTGTCAGCTCAGCCTCCTCCTGCTTCAAGATGGCTCCGCCCCGCTCCTCGCCTCCCCCACATCCCTCTAGTGCGCCCCGCCCCCATCCTGCCTGTGACCCGCCTGCTGGGTGAGAGCTGACACTTTCAGTAGACACAGTGCATGGGAGCTGCTAGCACAGAGAGCAAAGAGACCCAGTCAAGGTCCTTCTCCCGAACTGGGGGTGACATAGCCTCGGTGGTAAATTGCTGGCTGACAAAGGAGGCCTCTGTGATATCAGACCTGAGACTCCATTGTTATTACAATAGTCCTTACTGTTGAAATATTCAAACTCCTCTCCCAACCAACTCCTTTCCCAAAGTTCAACACTTTCTTTCCTCCACCTTAGAGACTTGAAAGTGTTTGCAATCACTTAAACAATCAGTACTGTTTTCAAAACTGACTTTGCAAACCTGAGGTGTTTTCCCCCAGGAAAAACAGGAGATACTCAAATAAAATCGCTCTCATTCTCCCTCCTTCATAAATTCAACTTCAATATTCCATCCCTATCCCTAAAAAGCAGCATGGTTCTCTGGACCCACAACTGAAAATATAGAAACAGCTTAATTTCAGGAGTAACAGACAGAGCTCCTAGCTGCCTTACCAGCAGGTCATGTCCTGAAATGTAACAGTGAAGAAAAAAAAAGAAAATGAAGATTTGGGGGAATGATATTTTAAAAATTGTCTCTACACAGCTGTTATTTCCACTAAGAAAAATGAAAAAAACTGTATTTTTAAGGCTGAGAAAAGCATGTTCCACCACAGTTCACAAAAATTCATTCTAACCAATAGTTAGTCACAGCATACATTCTGTCCACCACTCACTTTACCACATCTTTTGTGCCAATGGACAAACAGGTCGATTCCCAGTGTTTAAAACACATTTAGTGTGGTGAGAGAGGCAACAGCTGCAGGATAAGTTCAGAGCTACATCTGAGGGAAAGCTTTGGGGGGCATAGCTAGAAAATGTCAATAAAGTCATAATATGAACTGAATGATTACTTCTCTTAGGTAGGGAAACTCCAGAGCAGCATGTACATGGGCAGAGGATGGAGGTCAGTGTGCATTCTAGGAACTGTGAAGCATGAAGCAGAGAGTGGCATAGGCTGCAGAGTATCCAGACAGAGGAAGCTTGGGAGGCAAATGGAGGACTGAGAATGAAGGTACTGCAGGGTTTGGAGACCTGGTGAGCCTATACTCCAGAGGAGGAATCAATGAAAGAGTTAAACAGTAAAAGTAACTTTAGTAATTCACCCTGGCTGCAGCCATGAGAGAGGACAAATAAAATGGAGGACAAAGTCATTTTAAAGGAGATGTTCAAAGATATGAAAGTTCAGGACAGAGATGGTTCATCTCTATATATATTAAAGTCATCAGATATCAGGGCTTGGGGGAAGGCTTAGTGGGTCAAGAATTTGCTACACAACTGTGAGGAACTGAGTTCAGATCTGTAGCACCCACATAAATGCAGGGCAGGGGTGGGTGCTTGCCTATACTCCCAACTCTCATGAAGCAGAGACAGGATTTCCAGAGGAGTTGAACAGTCAAATTGCTAAATAAGTGAATTCCAGGACTGGAGACAATGACTCAAGAAATCATTTTGAATCAAGTCATAATTATGAATATCATCTAACGTGCTAAGTTCTAATACAGTGATTACCCTACAAACTGGGGTTCACAAACTCATTCTGTTCCTAGCAATTATGGCTCAATAATTTTTTAAATATTATCCATAAGCCAAAATAAATACGTAACTCTGTGATTACAAATAAATGAGGCCACATAACTTAAGTATTTGTAACTTAACAGGTTGGTAATTCGTCAGGCAAAAAAGTAATATACTTAAGTCAAAAACAAAACTATGAATTTTATTTACTAATGGGACATCTGTAGCCACTGGGGAATGTGCCACTTCTCAAACTTGGGACTATGGGACAATATCACTATTGTTCCCCACTCTACATTGGCAGGAAACGGTCAGGCATACTGCTCTACACTTAATATTCTATCATAGTGAAGGGGACAGGTTCCTCACTACAAATAGAATACAAAATAGAACCGCCTGGTTGAGTGGTAACAGCCAAATTTTTTTTCCTTACTAAAATATAAAAATACATTTTCCTCTATATTGGCCATTAACTTGACAATGCTTTTATCAACCTTAAGTTCTCACCAACAACTTGACATCTAATGTTTCAGCCTCTATTGATAAACTTGGTCTCAGTCAACTATTTTATTGAGTTGCAAAGGATGCTTTTCTAAATACATATTCCTTCTGTGGTTGTTGGCTGCCATTCCTGTTTAATGAGCTATCATGGTGGAGCACACCTTTAATGTCAGCACTCTGAAGGCAGATTGTTGTAGAAGTTTTTAATCCCGACCCAGGTTTCTAACCCACCTTCCAACCTTTAGCTCCCCGATAAAAGATACATACAGCCTTTATTTTTGCAATAAGCCTTAAATGGCACAAAAGCTAGGATTAGAATCCTCTTTGGTATTAAAATCTACTTTCCTATTGATAACCCCAAATTATTACTTACTATTTTCTCTGTTTCTTCTGGGCTGCTCGTAGCTCTAATTTGCCAGCCCGCGGAGCCATGTGATTATGGCTCACCTAACCTGTGGCAGCTTCTCCTTCTCCCTCATGCACCTCCTTCTTCTTCTCGTGGTTCTCCTTGGACCCCAAGCCTGAGAAACCTAACACCCATCTATGTCTCCTCTGCCTAACTATTGGCTGTTTCTGTCTTTATTTATCAATCAGAAATAACTTGGGGGTAGGGTCACAGGTCTATATGCAGATTCCAGGGCTTGGGGACCCGCACTTAGCATTACAATAGACAGAAAGACCAAACCTCCTTTTCTCTCAAATATGCATTGAATCCAATTACAACAATTATGAAAATTATAGTCACACGATCTTTAATAATGAAATAGCCGGGTGGTGGTGGCACCCGCCTGTAATCCCAGCACTCTGGGAGGCAGAGGCAGTCGGATTTCTGAGTTCGAGGCCAGCCTGGTCTGCAGAGTGAGCTCCAGGACAGCCAGGGCTATGCAGAGAAACCCTGTCTCGAAAAAAAAACCAAATCCAAAAAACAAAACAAAACAAAAAAAAAGAAATAACTTTCGATGCCATGTTCTGTGGATCACTGATGCTTTTGAAGCTATCTACATATAGCATGACTGAATTGCTAATCATTAATTTTTTTAATTATTTACTATTTGAATAACCTTGAAAACATGTTATTATAATTAACTAAATGAGAATCTAATATGACCATGAGTTTGACTGTCTATCCTAAACAGTTTGTAATAGCAGCAATTAAAAGGACTGGGTTTAAACCTAGTATTCTTAAGTGACTTGCATCAGCACAACACCCCAGCAGCTGTAGGACCACAGAACCACAGTGGACCCTTGGAGACAACCTGGTCCATGGGTATCACCTTAGCCTCAGGGGGTCGTGCAAACCACTCCCATCAATATGGCCCCCAGAGTCAGCAGAGCCACTGATGTCAGCATGGTTTCAGGCTGCAGCCATGGACAACCACAAGTCCTTGGTGTTATAAGGGGCCACAGGCCCTACTGAGACCTGATCAAGATACCATCATGGACTCAAGGAGCAGCACCCCCCACAGAATCCACTTGGCCTGAGACCACAGCACAGACTATGGACATCGTCACAGCCCCCAGCTATGGAAGAAGCAGACCTGGCTGTCAGCAGCATCAGGACCAAGACATCACCCTTAGAGCAGGGCTTGCCTCCCAGATCAGTGTGGCCTCCAGTGGTAGCTGGGCCCTCCTACATCAACAAGGCTTTAGGTGGCAGCACAGGCCATCCACATCAGCCTGAGCCTCACTGCCATCGCATCTCCAGTGTAGCCCCTCTCCACAATATACAAACCTCTCCACCTCTCTGTCTCTGCCATCTCTCTACCACATACTTGTTTATGGTAGTGGCACCCTCTTGCCTGAAACTCAAAGAGACAGGTTGCCCTGTGTGCTTACACATGTTTTCCAATTTCTTTCTTGGGAGTTGGAGAGAAAACCTGGGATCTTCCTGGACTTTGTTGTCCAATCTGTGTAATGGCTATGAACTTGGGCCCTCACCATGCCAAGTACCTTATCACTGAATGACCTAAGCCTGGCAGTATTGTTTGTAACCTCTGAGAAGATTACATGCTGCCTGGTTGGTTTCGTGGGGTTTTGTCCTTTTTTTGGGGGGGGGTGTTTTCAAGACAAGGTTTCTCTGTGGGGTCCTGGCTGTCCTGGAACTCACTCTGTTGAACAGGCTGGCCTCGAACTCAGAAATCTGCCTGCCTCTGCTTCCCAAGTGCTACGATTACAGGTGTGCACCACCACTGTATGACTTGTTTTTTCTTAACAAAGCCACATCCACAGAGTGACAGTGGAGACCCCCACTTTTAGACATAGGCTAAGATGGCTGGAAGCTCCGAATTTTGATGTCCCCATTGTTGGAAGTAGCCAGGCCCATTACTGTATTTGATCAAACGTATTTTCTAACCAAGGTGATGGCACCCACATATCATCACAGCACATGGGAGGCTGAGGCAGGAGATTCTCCTGCAACTAGGAATGTGAGGCCAGATTGGGCAACACAGTCAGGTGCAATTTCCATATCCATATGCAGCCACAAGCCAAGCATTCAGACATATCCAGTCCTGGGAGACATCAACATGGCACACCAGAAACAAAGGGAGGCCGTGGGTGCTCTGAAGAGGCAGTTGTAGCTGAAGAGGCAGGGCAAAAAAACGAAGAAACAGGTGCTCATTAGCCGAGAGGGGATGTTTCCAGGGTTGACCAAAGAAGCTGAGGCCTAGGAGGCTTGAGACTGTTCCTAAATAGGAAACCAACTCCTCTGAGTAGCTCAAGATGTCTTCGGGAAAATGTGCAAATATGCCACACCAACTCCAGTGTCGTCTGTGCGACAGGACAGTACATCATTAAGGCAGAGGAGAGATAAATGCCCCTTGGGGCTAGGCTCCCTGGAGGTCTCTGGCAGAGTGCCTACCTCTGGCCTTGAAAAGGGCCTCGATGTTCTCCACAGATACTGTGCTTTCTATGTTATGGGTTCTTCACTGTGTCTTTCTTCTTCCTATTCTTAATTCTTTATATCACACGATCCAAGCCTACAAGCTGGTTAATTGATAAAGGAGGATTTGATGTTCTGGTAGAAGGAAAAGAGGATGTGGCGGTTACGCCTACTGCTCCCAGTCTTGAACTCAATGAACTCATGTTGAACCTTACTGAAAGAAGGTCTTGGATTGTTTCTCATCAGGGCCCCTCTTTATTACTAGCCTTAGCAAAAGTAGTGACCAAAGAATATGAGATATTAGGGAATGTTATGAATAGTTTGTAGCAGGAAGAACACAGTAGGAGAAAATATAGGACTACTGATGAGCCATTGCCTTATACAAGTGCTTATGGTAAAGAAGGTTACAGATGGGTAATAGCATTGAAGGGCAGAGGTCCTGTAGTATTCTTTAAATTTTAGAGATATATTAGCTTGAGCCAGACCACCTTGGGGTTTGCTTTCCAGGGCAGTACAGAGGACTCTTGTAATGAACATTGCTCATTCTTAAAGCATTTTGACTTTTGGTGGCAGAAGAAGGCTTATATCATACAAATTGTCCTGAAAGCCCAGGTTCTCCTATTGATTATTAACACAACTTTAAGTAACCAAAAATTAGACTCAAATGCCACATGTCTAAAGTTCATGACCTAAGTCTGCTTTTGACCATGGTTTACAGAGCAATAGTTCCTGTGGGCACCATGTCATGTCTACTTACTGTTCTAATTAAGATGGAAGTGTACCTTGTTTAGAAACTGTATGAGTGTTTCTGGAGGTGTTCCAACCTCGACCTGTTCCTCAATATACTAAAAATATGCCTGACTGAAAAATTAAAGTTTCAGCAGATTCAAACCGCTCTCTTGTGTGTCTGTCTGTCATTACCTCGCCACACCTATGCCTTCCTGAGTACCAAAGCCCTGGTTTTCCCATGGTCATGACTTCCCCGGCTGGGTCAGTCCATGGCACAAATACAAGTGGCTGGTCCCATATGCTCATAATGCTGTGAGTATCATAGAGTCTGGGCCAGGAGCAGAACTCAGATCAGCTCCATGTTATCTCTTTGAGGTCAGGTGGTTTCTTCATTCAGAATTCCTGTCTGTTGCTTTACTTCCTAGTCATCATGTATACAAGGACTGCTTAATCCCTTTCCCCTTGTAACCAAGAAAATTTTATACAACCTCTGACTTACAGGAATACAAAACAAGCAATTCAAACATTCCTTTGTAAGTTGGAAGCAAATTTATCTTAAGGCCATTTATTTCTTTTGACAGGAAGACTTAATTCTTGGCTCAATTTTTTTATATGGAAGGACAAGGGCCACCTTCACCACTTTAACAACTGATTAACATTCAGATTTCATAGGTTTCCCCCCCCTTCTTGCTCCAGCCCCACTCACTAAGGCCCAAAGATTTATTTATTTATTATATGTAAGTATACTGTTTCTGTCTTTAGACACACCAGAAAAGGGCATCAGATCATATTACAGATGGTTGTGAGCCACCATGTGGTTACTGGGATTTGAACTCAGGACCTCCGGAAGAACAAATCAGTGCTCTTAACCACTAAACCATCCCTCCAGCCCAATTTCATAGTTTTTTTCATAATTTTTAATACAGAAAAATATGGTACAAAATGGAGGAACTACATGTAAGGCCAAATCTGAAGTTGCTGGATTCTGTCTTACTCTGCAGCTGTACTGGATGGTTTTGTGTGTCAACTTGACACAGGCTGGACTTACCACAGAGAAAGGAGTTTCAGTTGGGGAAGTGCCTCCGTGAGTTTTAGCTATGGGGCATTTTCTCAATTAGTGATCAAGGGGTAGGGCTCCTTGTGGGTGGTACCACCTCTGGGCTGGTATTCTTGGGTTCTATAAGACAGCAGGCTGAGCAAGCCAGGGGAAGCAAGCCAGTAAGTAACATCCCTTCATGGCCTCTCGCATCAGCTCCTGCTTCCTGACTTGCTCAAGTTCCAGTCCTGACTTCCTTGGATGATAAACAGCAATGCGGAAGTATAAGTTCAATAAGCCCTTTCCTCCCCAACTTGCTTATTGGTCATGATGTTTGTGCAGGAATAGAAACCCTGGCTAAGACACCAGCCAAGATTCATTGACTGATTTCTTTTTTGCACGAAATGCAAAACAGTAACTTAAACAAATTTAAAATCTTAAACATAACCAAAAGATTCACTACTTTGATGTGTGCTGAGGAATGATGGTAGGCAAATATGAATTCTCAGTTTTCTGTTACATTGCTCTAGAGTCAGGAAACCATGCGTGTTCTGTGGAAACAACAGCTTGAGTCTGAGCAGAGGAGCTCCTAACAGTGTTTGCTGGTGCTGCACAGAGTGATGGCATGCACGGTACAAAAAGAATTCAGACCCACAGCTTCTGGGAAGCTGAGAGCTGCCACACAGTTATGACTGCTTCTGCAGACACCTGAGATCCAACATAAATGTGACCTTGAATTAACTTCCTTAGGCAGCACCACAGTGTGCCATCTTCAAGCACTGCAGAATGCCAGCTATACACCCAGCAGCCAGCTAGGAAGAGGCAGCCTGCACAGCTTGAGTCTGGCCTTGCAGAGCGAAGGATCCAGTCCGGAGGCCTCTGGCAAGAACCTTCTGGTCTCTGCCTCTGGATTGGGAACAGCCTCGGCCACAGCACGCCATCTCTAAGCAGTGCAGGAAGCCAACTCTAAACGAAGCAGCCAGTGAAGAGGAGACAGCCAGCACAGCCTGCATTCAGAGCTGATCGGGGCCACAGAGGTACATACCCAAATACAACTACAAGAGAGTAGGTCTCGGCTGTCATCTTTGCTTCTGTGACTGTGCAACAGATTGGTAGGCAGGCTTCACCAGAGTAGAGGATCACTTGGGACATACCACACCAGGACTCCATCTGTACCCAAGAACTCTGCAGCATCACAGCAATTTGTGCCAGGAGAAAGCAGCTCACCCAAGGTTGCTGAGATAGACCTACAGGCACACACACAGGAGGGGCAAGCTCCTGCCAGTGACAGCAGGCCCAGCTAAGACCAGAGATTACCAGATGGCAAAAGGCAAAGGTGGGAACGTTGCTAACAGAAATGAAGGCAATATGGCACCATCCGAACCCAATTCTCCCACAATAGCAAGTCCTGGATACCCCAACACACCAGGAAAGCAAGATTTGGATTTAAAATCACAGGTCATGATGCTGATGGAGGGCATCATGAAGAGCTTCATGAAGGACATAAATAATTGCCTTAAAGAAATACAAGAGAACACAAGTAAACAGCGAGAAGCCCTTGAAGAACTAAGGGAAAACACAAAACAGGTGAGGGAATTAAACAAAGCCATCCAGGATCTAAAGAAGAGGTAGAAACAATAATAAAATCACAAAGGGAGACAACTCGGGACATAGAAAACCTAGGAAAGAAGTCAGGGGTCATGGATCCAAGCATCAACAACAGAATACAAGAGATGGAAGAGAGAATCTCAGATGCAGAAGATACATAGAAATATATATCTATGTATATAACATACAAATATATGTATAATAACATATAGAAGATATATGATACAATAGTCAAAGAAAATGAAAAATGCAAAAAGCTCCTGACCCAAAATATCCAGGAAATCCAGGACAAAATGAGAAGACCAAACCTAAGGATTATAGGCCTAGAAGAGAGTGAAGATCTCCAACTGAAAGGGCCAGCAAATATCTTCAACAAAATTATAGAAGAAAACTTCCCTAACCTAAAGAAAGAGATGCCCATGAACATACAAGAAGCCTACAGAACTCCAAATAGATTCAACCAGAAAGGAAATTCATCCTGTCATATAATAATTAAAACACCAAATGTACTAAACAAAGAAAGAATATTAAAAGCAGTAAGGGAAAAAGGTCAAGTAACATATAAAGGTAGACCTATCAGAATTACACCAGACTTCTCACCAGAGACTATGAAAGCCAGAAGAGCCTGGGCAAATGTCATGCAGACCCTAAGGGAACACCAATACCAACCCAAACTGCGATATCCAGCAAATACCTCAATTACCATAAATGGAGAAACCAAGATTTTTCATGACAAAAACAAATTTACACAGTATCTTTCCACAAATCCAGACCTCCAAGGTATACAAAGAACTCAAGAAGGTAGACTCCAGAGAGCCAAATAAACCCCTTAAAAATGGGGTACAGAGCTAAACAAAGAATTTTCACCTAAGGAATATTGAATGGCTGAGAAGCACCTAAAGAAATGTTCAACATCCTTACCAGGGAAATGCAGATCAAAACAGCCCTGAGATTTCACCTCACACCAGTCAGAATGGCTAAGATCAAAAACTCAGGAGACAACAGGTGCTGGTGAGGATCTGGAGAAAGCATAAAACTCATCTACTGCTAGTGGGTTTGCAAGCTGGTACTACCATTCTGGAAGTCAGTCTGGCAGTTCCTCAGAAACCTGGGAATGATACTTCCAGAGGACTGTGCTATACCACTCCTGGGCATATACCCAGAGGATTCCCCACATGTAATAAGGATACATGCTCTACTATGTTCATAGCAGCACTATTTATAATAGCCAGAAGCTGGGAAGAACCCACATGTCCCTCAACGGAAGAATGGATACAGAAAATGTGGTATATACACAATGGCGTACTATTGAGCCATTAGAAACAATGAATTCATGAAATTCTTAGACAAATGTATGGAAATGAAGAACATCATCCTAAGTGAGGTAACCCAGTCTCAAAAGAACACTCATGGTATGCAGTCACTGATAAATGGATATTAGCCCAGAAGCTTGGAGTACCCAAGACGCAATGCCCATATCAAATGATGTCCAAGAAGAAGGAAGGAGTGGCCCCTGGTCCTGGAAAAGCTCAGTGCAGCAGTGTCAGGGAATAGCAGGACAGGGAAGTGTGAAGGGGTCGATTGGGGAACAGGGTGGGGGAGGACTTATGGGACTTTCAGGGAGGGGGAATCCAGGAAAGGGTAAATCACTTGAAATGTAAATAAAGAATATATTGAATTAAAAAAAAAAAAACCTTCCTTAGGCAGGAATCTTCTGCTATTGCCTCTTGTACTTTCAGGTATATTTTGGTATCATCAACTTTTCTACCACACTCATGTTTGGTTGCCATATGTGGTTGAACGCACAGTTGAAGAATCTGGACTCTAAATGATGTTGGATTCAGGTGTCAAATGGACTCATGCTGTAATGAAATGGTAGGACAGAGAAAAATGAAGGCAATCCATGACAATAAAGGTGAATGAGAAGCCAAATTTCCCTTCCTCCAAGGGAAAGTAAGTCTCACTTTATGGACATAGCCTCAAGGCAACTCCTGGATGTTTAGCAAGCAAACTTACATACTAAAATAACAACTGTGAAAAAAAGTTCAAGGGGACTGGAGAGATGGCACAGTGGTTGAGAGCACTGACTGCTCTTCTGAAGGCCCTGAGTTCAAATCCTAGCAACCACATGGTGGCTCACAACCTTCTGTAATGGGATCTGATGCCCTCTTCTGGCATGTCACAGTGTACTCATGTATATTAAATAAATAAATCTTTAAAACGAAAGTTCATTTCAAGAGTTATCATACAATAGAACTGGGAAGAAAGAATTAATATAAGCTATTTTGGGAACCATTACTAATTCCTACAGGAGCAGAAAAGCGAGTATATGATACTAAATTGTTGGATGGACAGTACAGCAACCACTATCCTTCACTTAGCACAATTTTCTCGAAGTTATATGGTCTATGTTAGCATATTTTTAATGTACAACTCTTTCATTTATGAAGAATTCTTGCTAACATTATCTTTTGGGAAATCAATGTTAACATAAGCAACACACTGATGGTGAAAAGAGAAATTTGTGAGTAGGCTTATAACAAAATTCAGTGTTGTGAACTTGATTCCATCCAGATGTCATCCACCAAATGCCTGTTCTTTGCTAGCGATATGTTGAGTATTACAGGATCCCAACACCTGACCTCAAGCAGGTAACAATGTACTCTGAAGTCACTGGACATCAAAGGAAGGATGTATTTGAAATTGCCCTAGTGCTGGGCGGTGGTGTAATTTCCAGGACAGCCAGGGATATCCAGAGAAACCCTGTCTCAAAAAAAAACAAATACAAACACCGAAAGAAAGAGAGGAGAGAGAGAGAGAGAGAGAGAGAGAGAGAGAGAGAGAGAGAGAGAGAGAGAGAGAGAGAGAAAGAAAGAAAGAAAGAAAGAAATTGCTCTAGGAAAAGATACAGTGTTGTGTTTAGTTCTGCACTTTCTCCCTTTGTTCCAGGAAGTGGCCACACCACCCACTCCCACCAGGCTTCCCTTAAATTTGCAGATAAAAGACACATAGACAGTTGTTCCTTTGCAACTTGCCTTTGAACACTATTGCTGGCTCTACTATCTCTTGCCTGGAAAATGTACCCTTATTATTACCCTTAGCTCTGTTCCTCCCATCTGCCCTAAACTTCAGTGGCTAGTTCCATTTAGCCCCTGCCAACATCCCTTACCATCCTCCTGTAGTAGTGGCCAGAGGCCCTGGCTCCTCCCAGTGCTCACATGCCTGCTGGATTCTTTACCCTCCAAAGCATTGTAAATCTCCTTCTCCATCCTTTTGTCTACCTGCCTATCTCCAGAGACCTGGAGGTCTCACTATGGCTTCCTTTACTAACAAATCAAGAACCAACTGGGAAACAGGAACTTAGCATCAAAAACGACCCCTACACTTCACCTTTTCTATCCAAAAAAAATCTCTTCTCCCAGACATAAATTGAACAAAACCATAACAATCATGTAAATTACACAGTATGGTATACAAATAACATTCAATCCATCATATTTGTCAATTAGAAAAAGTAATTCTACCATCATTTCTAACTGAAAGAACTATGCATCTCTTTTTTTTCAAGAGAGGGTTTCTGTGTAATCCTGGCTGTCCTGGAACTCACTCTGTAGACCAGGCTGGCCTCGAACTCAGAAATCCACCTGCCTCTGCCTCCCAAGTGCTAGGATTATAGGCATGTGCCACCACACCCGGCAAGAATTATGATCCTATCCCTTGATTATGTTTAGATTTTAGCCTGTTATGCCATCTGAAAACCATGCCCTCCACTCTATAACCTCTCTCTCAATGTTAAAAACTTGAGATTGATTACAAGACTAAAACTAGTCTTCAACCCAGTCAGAAATCTGAAAATGACTCAAAGGTTTCCTGTTTATATAAGAAGCACCAAACGTAGCTTCTCAAAGTTAAACAACTGTAGAGACAGCTGACTTACCTGGACAGCAACCCCAATTCCTCAAAAACATTGATGCATCAGTCTTCAGCCTTCTGGCCCAGGATCATCTGTCAGACCTTTATAGAGTAGAATTATTAAGGACTGTTTACCCTATATTGGCAGAGCTAACACTTTATACTATTCTGTATAATGTATCCTTTTCCTGGACAGCATCCTGCCTGCAGATGATATAGGCAAATTCTGCCCAGTGGTCACCCTGCCATGATAAGCAACCTTGCCTGGAGGTGAAGATGCTTGATATCTTCTTTGAACCAAGAAAGGTATGCTCTCAGGAGCAGATATCTCTCATTGTTAAATGATTAAATAACATTAAATGTCACATTCTGTAGGTTTCTGGTGTTTTTGAGGATATATATATATATATATATATATATATATATATATATATATATATATATAGTTAAACATTGACTATTTAGCTATTTCTAATTGAAATATATGAAAAACATGCTTTTATAATTAAATCGGAATCTAACATAAACATGAAGTTGTTATCTGGCCCTTAACTTGTAGCGATTAATCCTCTAAGAACAGTCTATAATTGCAGTTTTTAGAAGGACTGGGTCTAAGCTTTTTATTCTTAGAGGAATTGCATGGCACAATGTCTATCTAAGAGTAACAATATCAATCTCACATTTTGTATCAATAAAAGAAATCCATACTAATGAAAACCTTACATCTCTGTAACTGCTCGCAGTTACATGGAACAGGTTACCTGGAAGGGAAGCTGGGAATGTATGGGAAAGCGGCAAAAAGAGAACGAGAACAAGACAACAGTTGCTGTTCAAGGTCTCAAGGTTTAATGGAGGACTCTTAATACATAGGCAGGGGAGAACCTTCCCCCAAAGGCTGGGAACTTTCCACAGAACCTGTTCGGTTGCTCAGCAGGAAGCTAGTGTATCTCAGGAAACTGCAGGTCCTGGAAGAACAATGGGCTTCACCTTGGTCTGAGCGGTCCACCCTAAGTGGAGGGGATAATGGCTAACACAAGAGTTCCAGCTCAAAGGCTAGGAGAGGAACTTCACCTTGGTTGATGTCAAGTTCCTGCCAGGTGGCATGGCACCCCAACAAGTCTCTCTACAAATCTCTATCAAAATAAATTCTATATAAATGTAATAACTTATAACTTCAACCTTGCATCAATATGAAGATTTCTACCAAATAAGATTATCGCTACACAAACCATCCCATCTATTTCCAAAATTATGACCATTGCTAAATTATCCCTTAAAATGACAACTCTATAATTTGTAAAATAACTATTATCAGACACTCAAATCCAGGGAATTGGTCTGAAAACTCTCTGTAGCTTCTTCCAGCTGAACAGGGCCAATGGAAAATTGAAGGGCTGGGGAGAAGTAGAAAATTTTGTTAGACTTCAGAAAGCTATGCTTTAGCAACCGTTATCCAGTCTCTGTACACTTACAAAGCTCAGGGCTTGACTGAAGTTCTGACTAGATCCATCTGAAAGGTTGAATGAGGCAAGACAACCTGGAATCCATAACACATGGGGTCTAAGCAGGTCAGTTCAGCGTGTCTGAGGATGAATCTCACCAAAGCTGTACATTCTGTCATATATAAATCTCACAACCAAAAATTTAGTACCATTAAGACATCCATATAGACTGTGCAGAATGGACAGATTAGTGAAGGATGACATTCTGTTCCTTGTTTGAGCATGTGAAAGACAGCTGTCTTTTGTAATATGAGTTAATTTTATTAATAACCAATTATAATCAGGTTTTATCCCTGCCACGTGAAGGATGGCACTGTGACTCTTTACCTGTCCTTTTTGATTCTCTTGAATATCTCTACTTCTTCAGGGGTCTGTCCCTGTCATATTGGATGCATATCACTCTGGAAGGGGTCCAGAGCCTGTTCTCCTTTCCTGTCAACACAAATGTAGAGCCTTTCTCCAAAAATAGCAAGTCTTTGGTCCAGCAATGGGAAATCATTAAATGTTTAGCTTGACTTCTCTCCCAGAGGAAATCTAATATAACCACCAAACTTAAAATGACACTCATTTTGATAATTAAAATAATTCAAAGCAAATAAAGCAATCTAAACAAATATTACATTTTGAGACAGTGCTTGTACTGTCCCCTGCCCCAACCTTCCTGAGATTAAGGTCTAAATTATTTATTTAATAACTCTATCTGCTTACTGTATGAGCCTATTTCCAGCCTCTCTTTTGATATAATTCTCAAGGCCTACGTTTCTACTGTCTGAGATAGGCTAGGCACTCTATTCCCTGCCTTCATTCTAATTTTTTAAGATTGAGTGCCTCAATATTCTAATATCTATAAATTCCCTTCTGTTTACTGAATAAGTCATTTCTTAGGCTTCTAAATCTGTCATGCCAGAAATCAATTCCAGAATTCCCATGAAGTCCACTTTTAAAGAATTTGAGTTTTTGATCTTAGCTATTCTGACTGGTGTGAAGTGAAATCTCAGGGTTGTTTTGATTTGCATTTCCCTTATGACTAAAAATGTTGAACATTTTTTTAGGTGTTTATCTGCCATTCGACATTCCTCAGGTGAAAAATCTTTGTTTAGCTCTGTAGCCCATTTTTAATAGGGTTGTTTGGCTCTCTGGAGTCTACCTTCTTGAGTTCTTTGTATATCTTGGATATTAGCTCTCTGTCAGATATAGGGTTGGTAAAGATCTTTTCCCAATTTGTGGGTTCCTGTTTTGTCCTTTTGACAATGGCCTTTGTCTTACAGAAACTTTGTAAATTTATGAGGTCCCATTTGACAATTCTTGATGTTAGAGCATAAGCTATTGGTGTTCTGTTGAGGAAATTTTCTCCTGTGCCCATGTGCTCAAGGCTCTCCCCAGTTTCTTTTCTAGTAGTTTCAGTAGGATGTGGAGAAAGAGGAACACTCCTCCACTACTGGTGGGATTGAAAGCTGGCACAACCACTCTGGAAATCAGTCTGGCAGTTCCTCAGAAAACTGGGCATGATACTGCCAGAGGGCCCCACTATACCACTCCTGGGCATATACTGTACTGGCTAGTTTTGTGTGTCAACTTGACACAGGCTGGAGTTATCACAGAGAAAGGAGCTTCAGTTGGGAAAGTGCCTCCATGAGATCCAGCTGTGGGGCATTCTCTCAATTAGTGATCAAGTGGGGAGGGCCCCTTATGGGTGGTTCCACCTTTGGGCTGGTGCTCTTGGGTTCTATAAGAGAGCAGGCTGAGCAAGCCAGGGGAAGCAAGCCAGTAAGAAACATCCCTCCATGGCCTCTGCATTAGCTCCTGCTTCTTGACCTGCTTGAGTTCCAGTCCTGACTTCCTTTAGTGATGAACCGCAATGTGGAAGTGTAAGATCAATAAACCCTTTCCCCCCAAACTTGCTTCTTGGTCATGATGTTTGTGCAGGAATAGAAACCCTGACTAAGACATATACTCAGAGGATTCCACAGCATATAATAAGGATACATACTCCACTATGCTCATAGCAGCCCTATTTATAATAGCCAGAAGCTGGAAAGAACCCAATGGAGGAATGGATACAGAAAATGTAGTATATTTGCACTATGAAATACTACTCAGCTATTAAAAACAATGAATTCATGAAATTCTTAGGCAAGTGGGTGGAATTGGAGAATGTCATCCTGAGTGAAGTGACCCAATCACAAAAGAACACACATGGTATGCATTCACTGATAAGTGGATATTAGCCCAGAAGCTCGGAATACCCAAGACACAATTCACATATCAAATGATGCCCAAGAAGAAGGAAGGAGAGGCCATTGGTTCTGGAAAGGCTCAGGGCAGCAGTGTAGGGGAATACCAGGATAGGGAAGTGGGAAGGGGTTGATTGGGGAAAAGGGGCAGGGAAGAGGACTTATGGGACTTTCGGGGAGGGGAGATCCAAGAAAGGAGAAATCATTTGATATTTAAGTAAAGAATATATCGAAATTTTAAAAAAAGATTTAAAAAGAAAATAAAAAAGAAATATCCAGGCAAGACCTTTTTATATCACTTCTAAAGCATTTTTTTCACTCAGTCTCTCTTCTGTGGGAGCTTAATATCTCTGTATACTTAACCAATTACCATTATAATCCCTTCTGTCCCTAAAAACAATTAAATCCAATTTCCTCATCTCTATCCTTTGTCTGCTTTTTGGAGGCCAGCAGCCTTTTACTGTCTGCCTCTGCCTTCCTCCAAACAGCCTATCTTTGTACAGCAAGGAATACCAGCACCCGTGAGCAGCTCTTTCTAATCCTTCCAAACTGTAGGAAGAATTGAAGAATTCCTCTCGTGGCTCCAGCAAAATCTATATTCCCGTCTAGCTTTAAGAACAATTAAACCAAACTTTAGAACCCTATCCTTTGATTGCCTGTTTGTAAGAAGCAGGCAGCGTTAGCTTTACTATCTGTTTCTCTGCCTCAGAGCAGCCATCCTGTCTCATGTCACAGCAGGGGACCCAGGTGAGCTGAGCCTGTCCCTGTGTTCCTTTGTCTCAGTTTCCTGTAAGCTGGAGCCACCACTTCACTCCTTGCTGAGAGAACAATTTTTCCATGTCTGAGATTTATATCACTCTGTGTACGTGTAGAAATCCAAGAATTTCTAAATTAATAGTGGATTCTTGTCTTTTTATTTATTTTTTTTAATTTTCATTCAACATATTTTGATCAGGTTTTTCCCTTCCCCAATTCCTCCCAAAATGGAGTCTTGATGAGACTGACCTATACTTGAGAAGGTGAGGAGTCCTTTAGTGGGCAACTCTAGGCTTGAGAGCTAACCTAAATAACAGCAACTCAGTTCAATGCACAGGAAACATCAGAAAAAGACAGGCTGGAACTACAGTACCAACTAATATTGAAGCCTGAAACCTGAGGATGGGATCAGAAGTCTGAGACCATGTGACATACTCAAGTCAGGTATCCATGGCTGATGGAGCCGCAGACCCAGACCCCAGAGAGGTGAACAGAACACAGACTCCTGTGTGAGCTTCTCCACTCTTTCTGTACCTGCTCCATCCAAGGATGCTGCCTGTGGGGTGGACATTCCACTCCTTCCTGAGCCATGTTCCAGTTGCTTCTGGAAATCCCCTCACAGATTCATGGGGAATAGTTCAAGTGTGTTTCAAACTAATTAAAGTGACAAACAGGTTTAACTATCACAAGATGTATCATCCCAGAACAAGCTTCTAAGATAACACATTTGGTTAGCTGGGGTTTAAGCAGATGACAGGGTTTCTTTCTATTTAGAAAACAAGAGAATGGAGTTAAAAATTAGAAAAAATAGGGGAGATGTTTTGTGCACACTGTATGTAGTTATTTCTCTGAACAACTCAGTTTCCATCCAGCTCTAAACCACTGCACTCAGCCAGCTTTATTATCAGATACAAACAGCCTCTTTATAAAACTGTAACATATATAAACAGTTTGGTCACACTATCAACAAACCCTTCAATCACAGCAGTAACAGATTTAGAAGAAGCTTATCATGCCAAACAGCAGTTCCCACAGAGACAACACAGATGTAGGGACTTGTTTCATGTCACATGCTCTCGTGGGTTCACACTGCCGGGCTCCCCTAGAAAAAATCCAAAAACTCTACAGCTTTACCCTGTGGACCTTGGCAGAGGTGTAATTTGGCATCCACGTGTACATAGGTGTGACAAGTAGTTATTTGAGAAGTTCTGAAGAGTCACACCTAATAAATTAGTATGTCTTATCTGATTATTACAGAATAATAAAAAATATAAAATTACACACGTGCTATCTATTGGATCGCATCAGGGAAGAATTTACACAGAACAGACATTATAAAACTTGGTCTTTGTTGATTGAAAAAATGGAAAGTCTGAAAACTGAATATTTAACCTCTTACTTACCTCAAATGGAAGCAAATGCAAACCAGACCACAGGATAAAAGATGTCTGTGATGTCATCACCTGCACATCAATCAGCTTTTTGAAATCTGGAGCACAACCTGCAGTCCAGAATACATATCCCAAGAGAATGCCACAGCCTCCCTAACGATATCTCTGAAGATATTTTCCAAAATACACAAACATGGGCTTCAACTTACTGGCAGGTGGAAAAGAGAAAAGTGAATTCATGAGGTGGGGGCCCAGTGTGTAGTGCCTCCTAACTTGCTGTGTGACACATATCTGATCTTTCTAATCTTTCATTTACAAACTAAACAAAAGAAAACTGTGTACTTGAAGTTCGCAAAGGCAGGCTCCCTGGAGAGTGGCCACTACTCACTCCATATGTAGCAGTACTGGAATTAGGCAGGCATCCCTTCTGTTCTGTGGTTAACATTCTATACCCAAAAACAGTGCATTTTTATTCTCCGATCTGTATAATGATGCTCTATTTCAGTCTTGCACATGTTTGCTTAGGATGGAGTCTCCAATAACTAAGCCTGGGCTTGGATTTATTATACAGCTGAGTATGTCCTTGAACTTCTGATCCTCCTGATTCTAATTCCCAATGATATGAACCAGCACTCCAAATTTTTGCAAACCTAGCGTTGAAACTTGTCAGACCAACACTCTATTATAGAACTATATATCCAGAGTCTCACAGGTGATAGGAAAATGGGGATACCTAAAATGATGGATCTGATTCTTTAGTCTTGGAGTTGGTGGCAGTCATCATCATCATGTGATAAACTGAAGTACAACATCAGGAGGAAGGAGTTCTAAGCAGCAACAACAGACTAATAGTGTCCCTCAACACATATGGCAAAAACATCCAAGTAGCTGCCTAGGCTTGGAACTAGACAAGGCTGTCTATTGTAGAATTTTTGTAACAAAACTTGTCCTACACATTCGGGGTTCAGTGTACACAATGAGAGACATTAACTAGAACTTTTAGCAGTCTTACATCTCCCAAGGAGTTCTACATGACTAACAAAGCAAGCGTCTGTCATAAGCCAGCAGCACCTGCTAGCTTTCTCCTCCCCAGAGCAGCTATGTGGCCCTGACATTACTGGCAGATGGTGACATGAACGGCAAGGAATACACCAGGCCTTGCACTGGGAAAAGTGTGTGCTCAATGCAATGATAACTGTACTTTATTCATTTAAGAAAGATAAGCCAAATAGTCCTGAGAGGAATGAAATATACCTGTAAAACACAGAGTTGGAGAGTTGTTCATAAAATGGTGGCCACCTGAACTGTCATTTATTTTTAAATCACATTTTCTGTTGGAAAATAAGAGATGGGAAAATATTACTTCTACTCTTATTCACTTCATCCCCAAGTGAAGAAAGCACGAAATTGTCCAGTGGTTATACATGGTCTGTAATCTCAACTACTGGGGAGGGCTCGGAGGAAGGAAAATCAAGAGTTCAAGGTCATCTTTGGTTACTTAGCCTGTTGTCCAGGATACAAAAGAACCTGACTGTGCTGTTCCATGTCTCATCACCAGCTCCAAGAAGTCATGGTCTTGGTCGACCCAACTTGCTGTGAATGGGAATCTCAGGCAGATTTTCTACTACATTGGGCAAATAGAAAATGAGGAGTTCAGCTAGTCACAAACACATTTAAAGCATAAAAACATTTTCAGAACATAACAAGATTGAGGTAATCCTTTCTGATGCTCTTGATGCCTAGAGCTGCCAACTGTGGCATCCTGCAACCTTACAGAGCCAATTTACATTGTAGGCTTGAGGTTTACATTTGTTTACACAAATAAAACATAAACAAACAAAAAACAACTATTAAAATCAATAGCTCACCTCAGTTGTGAACAGCCTTAAGAATTAATATTATGAAAATACTTTAAACCTAAAATTTTTCAAGGTCCCATTAGCAGACGAGGTAGAGGATTAAAAACACAAACAAAAGAAAAACAAAAATGACGTGTGCTTTAGGGAAATTCAACTTAATTGTAAGCAATAGTTAGAAAAAAATTGAAATAGTACATATACGCCATAATGAAAACTCACATTTTTATAATGATTTAATACAGAGGTGAAAATCAGATTAAAGAATGACAGGCTTTTCAGTGTCAAAAAATAATAGATTATTATTCAAGATTTGTTGAAATACATCTTAAATACATATAATGAACTCTCTAGAATCCTCCTTGTCAAACATGCTTCTAAGTTCAGGAAAGTGTTCTTGAAGGCTGAGAGATGCAATTAGTACAACACTTACCTGGCCTGTGTAAGACCCTGGCTTCTACCTGCACTGCCAGAGAGCTAAACAACCATCTATATTCTTGACCTACCTTGTCCTTTTTGTATTCCTAAGAACCTCATTAATTCAAAGATACCTTCCAAATTGTATTAACACCTTATATTTGAGAGACTCCAGGGTAGAACTGAAGTTTTTGCTTGACACCCTCGAGGATTTTCTACAGTAGACCAGACTTTGCCCTAGAGAAGGGAGTGTGCAATGGCTAGGGCCCAGCCTTAGAAGACAGGGTACGGAAACTCCATGATGATGAGCGGTCAGCTTGAGCTGGACCTGTGCAGCTTCTTAGGCAGAGTGTATCCACATCAATACCTCAGAGGCTGATCCTTCTGCAGAAACACTCTTGAGCCAGTAGCTAAATGTTCCTTGGAAAGAAGAGCCCAAAGATGTCAGAAGCCTCTAATTCTTATGTTACAGGGGTTTGGGGGTGTGAGTAGTTTGGCTAGGACACTGCAGAGTTAGTTGTGTGGGAATGACGATTAATTATATGTCTTGTAAAAAAAAAAAAACCAATGTGGAGAAAAGGAAAGCAACAGACTAGGGAATGCAAATGGAACTCCACAGTTCCACACTGGGCAGAAGAAACAAAGCCACAGCTGCAGAGAAAGCAGCAGCTTCACACTGGGAGAGTGCAGAGATACTCAGCCTGCTCTGCAGAACACAGTCTAGCTCAGTCTTCCTGGGAGTGGCCTGTCTCCCTACCTTTCCTGAATCTCTCCCCTACCCCCTCTAAGGTCTCAATTACCACCAAACACCCACAGAATGGGTTCTTCCAGCAGCTTTTTAGCACTCTGTAACAGTTGCAAAATTCAGAGCAGAGGGCTGGGGGTGATGGTGGTGGAATGAGGGAAAGGGTACTTGACCACAGGAAACAATCCTTGAGATGTAGCCTCTTAGAGGCCACTGCTTTCTTGATCTCTACCTAAATTCCAGGACCTTTCCTGGAATTTCACTTCACTTAGACACTAATAATGCAACAATTCAGTACTGAATTGTTAGGTAGGGCAGTCCTCCTCCTGCATTCCTCACCTCAGGAATGGCAGATCCTCCACTCCAGATTGCTCCACAACTTCACTGACTTGGCAATCCTCTTCACAAGGCTTGCTTCCTTGCAGAGCACAGCAAAAACTGCATCCTGTCATCCACTCTGATGGAGTTCCTCAAAGCAGGCTACATATCCCTGCCAGCTGCTTCTCCCATGAAAAAAAAGAAGCTTATGGTGATAAGGAGAGAGAGAGAGAGAGACAGAGACAGAGACAGAGACAGAGATGGAGGAGAGACAGAGACAGATAGAGGAGCGACAGAGACAGAGACAGAGGCAGTGAGAGAAAGAGAGAAAATGTGAATTCACATACTGAGACTGAAAGTCCTGGTCAAGAAATGTTTGGTAAGATTCTACCATATACTTTTCCCTCTTAAACAAACATCTTTCAATAACACTCCAGATGCTAAATTTGTCCTTTGTCTCAAGTGTTGCCTCTCATGCTCTCTATAGCTTAAAAGTTTCCTAACAACTTGCCTAGCAAAGGCTTAAAATGTTGTTGAACTATGACTGCTCCTAAACCTGAAAATGCTACAATGTTGAATTTCAAGTGTTGTTGTTCTTCAGTCAGACAGTGTTGTTCAATTCCCTATCTAAGAGTTTTTAACATGACCAAAAAGCAAGTTGAGGAGGAAAGGGTTTATTTTGTTTATACTTCCTTATTGCTGGTCATCATTTAAGGAAGTCAGGATAAGAATTCAAACAGGGCAGGAACCTATAGGCAGGAGATGATGGAAGTCATGGAGGGATGCTGCTTACTGGCTTTCTCCCCATGGTTGGCATGGTCTGCTTTCTTACAGAACCCAGGACCACCAGCCCAGAGATGGCATCACCCACAATGGGTTGGGCCTACCCTCATCAACAACTCAGTAAGAAAAGGGCTTAGAGCTGGATATTATGGATACATTTTCTCAATGAGTTTCCCTTCTTTCAGGTAACTCTAGCCTGTGTCAAGTTGACACAAGTCTAGGAAGATACCTCCTTTAAAGTTGAAAATCTGAAAAGGAATTTTTTACTTGGGGGAGATTTCCCAGCTTGTGGCTTCTATTAGGGGTCTACTGTTCTAGAACTACAAGCTGGCCATCTTCATGTAGAGTAACCTCTCAGCTGCTGGTGAAGATGTGCTTCCTACTCCATGTACTCAACACCCAGCATGACAGTAGATGAATCTACAAGATACCTGAAATCTTAATTAATTTCCTAGAAGATTCTGCTACTAATTAACTTTCGAAATAGCTGCATAATGAATGGTGAACTTCTTTCTAATCTATGCAAAATTGTAAACTGAATTTTCACAGTATAGTTGGCACCTGCACTTTGGATTTCAGGAAAGACACACAGCTATGTAACCACAGGAGGTAGCAGAATTCAATTAATCACTCAAATTGATCCGGGCGTCAACAGTACATTCTTCAATTTTTGTGTAATTTTGCGGACCCAGATTAACATAGTCCAAGCAGCATTAGACCAATCCCCATTTCCTGCTTTTTTTTCCAGTTAAAAAGTCTCTTTTTTTCACATATAAATCAAGTATAATTATAATAATTATGTAAATTATAAGGTATGATATCTACTCATAGACTAGATGTTATCTAGTCTATCAATATTGTACATTTAGATATAGTATTCTATCATCTATCTTAATTAAGAATTTATATTTTAGCTGGGTGGGTGGTGGCGCTTGCCTGTAATCCCAGCACTCTGGGAGGCAGGGGCAGGCTGATTTCTGAGTTCGAGGCCAGCCTGGTCTACAGAGTGAGTTCCAGGACAGCCAGGGCTACACAGAGAAACCCTGTCTTGAAAAAAATACCAAATCCAAAAAAAACCAAACAAAAAAACAAACAAAAAAATGTATATTTTATATTTGAATTATATTTTGACTTTAACTTGTAAATCACCTAAAAACCATCTATTTAAATCTAGATGGTCTTAATGTTACATAACTTAAGTTTGATTATGAGATTATAACTAGTCTTCAACCCCATCAGAGATCTAAGAACAGATTAAATATTACCGGAATATATAGGAAGTGCAAAAACATATATGATTAACCTGGACTGATTTGCTGGTGTCTCATCAAGAAGTAGCATTTAAGACTTTTGCAGCCTTGGTTCCAAATGGATAGACCATCATTTGTGCTCAATTATGCCCGTTCACTGAAATAAACTTTATGCATAGCACCAACAGACCTGGAGAAACTGATTGCTTTTTTGATGTGGAGATCTGCGGCAGAGTTACAATTGCCAACTTATGGTTATAAGAAGAAGGAAAGGTTGGTTGATGGTTTGCCACTTTTTCCTCACCAACCTTCACTCTTCTTTCCTGAAGAGTCTCAAGGATTTCCTTTCGGTTTTGAGTCACTGTTTCTAAGACTACCATTAACCAGGATCATTTGGGCTTGATAATCTTTCTAACACCTCAGCTTCACGGCTTCTTAATTTTTACCAAAGCCCTTCTCTTCTGGACCATATTGGCACTTGCTATTTCACCATTCCCTGGATTCTGTACACTATCTTTAGCATTGGCCTAGCAAAGAGGAGCAGATCTTCCATAGTCCTCCCCAAGTGTAATTTTCTTGCTCTCATAATTAGGGGACTCTTGCTTTTCAGGGCCATTCATACTTCTCAGATGTTAGTCCTTTCATAGCCAAAACTTCTCAATTAATAGCTAAAGTTTTAGACATAGATGGGAAACTTCGTTGTGCATATAAACATCCGAGTTTGGGCAGGTAGAAAAACAAAAAACAAAACAAACACCGGACACTGAAGGAAACTCTACCAAAAACTTTTGTTAGAGTCCAGAAAAGGATGCACAGATGTCCTTCCTTTACTTTGATTTGGGTCCATTATACCTCACATAGGGAGGTATTGTCTTCCCTATGACATTATGGTTGAAAGACCTTTCTCATTGTTTCCCAAGTTCTGATACCAACAGTTGGCAGAACTCTCTAATCATTCCTTTCTCAAGAAGTAAAAGTCATCCAGTCCTCCAAAGAAACTATTTATTGGACTATTCAAGTGACCTGGCCAACTTCTGAGTCCACTATTACTTTTCCCTTGTTCAAGTAGAGTGATCCTATCTGGGTCAAATGCATAACTGAAGGAGAAATTAAGCAAACTTGTAAATAAAATCCCTGCACAATCATTCTCTCCATTCCTATGGCTGTGAATGTAGCTTGGCATTACACCATGGGTCTACCACACCCAAGTCAAGGAAGTAAAAGCCACAGATGCTGCCAAATAGACTGTCTCCGGATTATGAGCCATTAAAATTAAGGTTTTTATAGAGACCCCAGATCCTTCTGCTACCTGCCTCTCTACCTTCTTTTGAGACTTGTGTTTGGTATGAATAAAGGTTTCAATCCCCACTGTCCTCAGTCTTGGATATGGCAACTGAGGAAAACAGATAGGGAAGGTATTAGCTAATGTGAATACAGACCAGCAACCCATATTCACTTTGACCTTTGCTCCCTGATGTGTACTCTAAATGTCTGGTTGTACTGAAGAAAGGAAAGATATGGGATTTCATCTTTGTGATAGGAATACAAAATTTACAATTCTATGAATGCCCTATATCTGAGCTACCCTAGCTGCCAGAAATAAGAAGTTTCTATTGTTAAGGTGGGGTTGTAGAACAATGGTTTCCTAAAAAACACACAGGTATATAGCAAGAGAGTCTCCTCCAAAAAAATACAAATAAGAAAATATAATCCAATGGCTGTTTTCCCCTGCTGATGACCTCTTGTGGCACTTCATACTGCACTTCACTGCCTCTCACGTCAATGTTAGCTAATGGTGTAAGGTGATGTCTGGTCAGTATTAGTGTTTTGCAGAGCTGCTTCATTCAGGCCTACTCAATTTTTTAAAAGGGAACTTTGGTTAATCAAATGATAATTTAAGGGACATAAATATGAATTAGGAAAATGTAGAAAAAGTAACTTACCATTTCTGGACATTTTAATGTTTTAAGGTCAGTCTCATAATTATGTGCTTATAGAAAAATACATCTATATACATGTATTATCCAGCAATTTAGCAAAATACATTTGCTATTGTACTTTTAAAAGGAAACTTAAATTATGTGAATTCTGGTTTTAATGAAACCAAAGCCTAGAATAGTATTTCAGAATACATAAGAATAAAGGGAATTGACACATCACAGATCAAATGAATGAAAGTTTATTGAAAATTTAAGCAACCAAATTTATACCAAAGACCCATATTGTATACAACATACATTTTTTTTTAAAAAGGGAATACAGATGCTTTAAGAGGACTAACTTAGAATGATGCTGTTTTATACTAAACTTCATTAAGTATTCTGAATGAATAGAACAGGGAACAATGAGCTTCCTAATATTGAACACATAGCTTTTAAGGCCAAGTAACATTTGGCTCTCTGAGGTGAAGTTTTAATGGTCATAATCATGTTGTTTTCAATGCCACAAAATAAATTGAGTGGTTAATTACCAGGTCTTCTTCCTAACAGTATGTTGTTCTCTTCACAAAGTATTACATAAAGACATTATCTAAAGCATGAATATTCCTTCTGGGGTACTTGTTAAAGCCGAATTTATTTTGCTTCCCTATTGCCTCCTTCCAGTTGTAAGTGCTACAGACTTGACAGCAGCTCCATATACTTTCATGTCACTGCCTCGTCATCAGAAATCTTAATGACAGCTTAAAAGATACCTTTTGTATAGTGAAGTGAGTGTTGACTGAAGCAAAGTGACACTGGCTGGCCCTCTATCTTTTGAAGCTGTATAAATGTGTGGCATCACTTTTATACATCCTGATACATACCTGAACACATCTCTCTGATTTCTATATTCCCTTGTATATGCTAGGCTGGAGTAGGATTCGCTGTGATTGTGACCAACTTTCAAGCCTCCTGAACACTGTCTTATCACATCACCAATTAATGGCAATAAATGTCCTGAAAAACAAAGTGTTGCAGAACATCCCTCAAGGGTCATACTTCAGCTTCCAAGTCTGGTCTGCTGCCCTGATCTTCCAGTAGCAGTTTGATGACAATCATATTTTGTTAGCTGCCTAGACCTGATATTTGAGTTATGTTGGATTTAAGCAGGTCCCACAAGACTGCAAGGCCTCATCTCACCAGCCGCTTGCCTATGTGCCTCTTGTTTTACATCCTATTTCTTTATCATAGGATTTCTCTGTAGGACTGGCACCATTCATCCTGCTGGTCTCACCCTTGTTTTCTTGAGTCCCATTCTCTAGGATATGGGATTGAATCAGGATTCCCATTTACACACTGCGTACTATGCTACCTCCCCCTGAGCCTTTTCTGTGTGTTTGTTGCTGGGGATTGGAAATAGAGAATGCATACTAAGGAAATGCTCTGTCATGAGCCCAGTCCCCATGTAACATGAGTGTTAAGACTGAGCACAGCTGCCTAGATGTCCAGGTTCTTCCTAGAAGCAACCAAAGAATGAATATCCAGTGGCACAAGCAATATAGGACATGGCAAATGAGTTTTCTAGAGTTGGTCCACTTCTTTGAATGGCCTATTATGGGGGAGCTCTGAGAGGCATGGGTGTCAGATACTTTATCCAAGAATTCCTTCTCGAATGATATGCCTTTCCTGATGGTCTTACATATCCTAACGATTCCTGAGCATCAGTCTACCCTATTGGACAAATTTCCTGCAGATCAACATGAAGAAGAACTTTCATTGAAATAACACTATTTAGATGAATTACTGATTTTATAGAATTCCTGATTTTGTTCAAATATTATTAGAAAGAATGTTTAAGGAGATGGTTTTAGTTTTTTTTTTCTCAGAATCATATAATAAAGTTAGAGTCAAGAATAGAATGTGTCCCCTCCACACAGAATAGTGAGTAAAGGTTGAGTAATAAGAAATAGAATCAGCTTTCATAAACTGCACTAAGAAGAGAAATAGGATTGGAACAAATTAATGATCGTGGAAAATCAATAATTCCAGGTCAGGTGTGCATTAGAATAAAATAAGGTCATATGGGGGCTGGAGAGGTGACTCAGAGATTAAGAGCACTGACTGCTATTCTAGAGGTTCTGAGTTCAATTCCCAGCAGTCACATCGGGGCGACTCACAACCATCTATAATGAAGACACTGACAGTGTACTCACATATATAAAATAAAATCTTAAAAAAATAAGGCTATATGAAACTGTTCTTTGAACTTATGAGCATAGAGAATGAAATCTTGCTTTGAACTACCAACAGCCTTCTGTAACTCCCTTTTGTGTAACATTATATCTGTGAGGCAATTTTATAAAAATAACTTTTGTCTAACAAGTTTTAAAAAGGCTGATTCTAAAAATAAAGGATGCCTGTTAGGACTCTGTTCCATCCATCAAATGTGTATATATGCATATATGTCTGTCTGTACAGAATGTATGGATACCTATCTATATATCTACATATTTACATATGTGTCTATGTGGTCTACTTCCCTGTCCCTTTCTTTCATTTAGTCTGTGCTTTGACTGTAGAATTGAGGACCCTGATATTTACAGTTGATATGCATGTGTAAGCAGGGCCAATCCTGTCGCTGATTTTTGATGTTTTCTTCTTAGTGTACTTTATTCTTTAATAATGAAGACTTTCCACATTATGACTTCAGGGAGAAGAGAATGCTGAATCCTCTTTTCAGGGAGAAATAATGATTCCTATATTTCCCTTAGGTTTTAGTTTCTTGAATATAATTTGTTTAAGCTGTTTATGTCATGGAAAATTATGCACTCTCCTTAAATCATCACAGTTTTGCTGAATATATTATTTTAGGTTTGCTGTTATAGTCTTTAAGAACTGTATGTATTGCGACAGCCTCTGGGCGATTTCAGTTTGCACTGAAAAATCAGCTGTTAGTTTTCTCTTACAGCTTTCAATATGCATTCTTTCCTTTTTTTTCTTAATTTTATTCGATATATTTTTTATTTACATTTCAAATGATTTCCCCTTTTCTGGTTCCCCATTCCCTGAAAGTCACATAAGTCCCCTTCCTTCCCTCTGTTCTCCCACCCATCCCTTCCCACTTCCCTGTTCTGGTTTTGTCTTATCCTGCTACACTGGATCTTTCCAGAACTAGGGGCCACTCCTCCGTTCTTCTTGTACCTCATTTGAAGTGTGGATTATGTTTTGCATATTCCAGTTTTCCAAGCTAATATCCACTTATTAGTGAGTGCATACCATGATTGATCTTTTGAGACTGGGTTACCTTACTTAGTATGATGTTCTCCAGCTCCATCCATTTGCCTAAGAATTTCATGAATTCATTGTTTCTAATGGCTGAATAGTACTCCATTGTGTAGATATACCACATTTTTTGCATCCATTCTTCTGTTGAGGGACACCTGGATTCTTTCCAGCTTCTGGCTATTATAAATAGGACTGCTATGAACATAGTGGAACATGTATCCTTATTACATGCTGGGGAATCCTCTGGGAATCCATGCAGTTTTTAACACTATTGCACGGTAATATTGCTTGAGGTCAGGGATACTGATTCCCCCAGAATTTCTTTTGTTGTTGAGAATAGTTTTAGCTATCCTGGGTTTTTTGTTATTCCAGATGAATTTGAGAATTGCTCTTTCTAACTCTATGAAGAATTGAGTTGGGATTTTGATGGGTATTGTGTTGCATCTGTATATTGCTTTTGGCAAAATGGCCATTTTAACTATATTAATACTGCCAATCTATGAGCATGGGAGGTTTTTCCATTTTTTGAGGTCTTCCTCTATTTCCTTCTTCAGAGTCTTGAAGTTCTTGTCATATAGAACTTTCACATGTTTGGTAAGAGTCACCCCAAGGTACTTTATACTGTTTGTGGCTATTGTGAAGGGTGTCATTTCCCTAATTTCTTTCTCAGCCTGCTTATCCTTTGAGTATAGGAAGGCTACTGATTTGCTTGAGTTGATTTTATAACCTGCCACTTTGCTGAAGTTGTTTATCAGCTGTAGGAGTTCTCTAGTGGAGTTTTTTAGGTCACTTAGGTAGACTATCATATCATCTGCAAATAATGATAGTTTGACTTCTTCCTTTCCAATTTGTATCCCTTTGACCTCCTTATGTTGTCTAATTGCCTGAGCTAGTACCTCAAGTACAATATTGAAAAGATAAGGAGAGCGTGGGCAGCCCTGTCTAGTCCCTGATTTTAGTGGAATTGCTTCAAGTGTCTCTCCATTTAGTTTGATGTTGGCTACCGGTTTGCTGTATATTGCTTTTACTATGTTTAGGTATGGGCCTTGAATTCCTGTTCTTTCCAAGACTTTAAGCATGAAAGGATGCTGAATTTTGTCAAATGCTTTTTCAGCATCCAATGAAATGACCATGTGTTTTTTTTCTTTGAGTTTGTTTATGTAGTGGATTACATTGATGGATTTCCGTATATTGAACCAACCCTGCATCCCTGGGATAAAGCCTGCTTGATCATGGTGGATGATCATTTTTATGTGTTCTTGGATTCGGGTGGCAAGAATTTTATTGAGTATTTTTGCATCGGTGTTCATAAGGGAAATTGGTCTGAAGTTCTCTTTCTTTGTTGGATCTTTGTGTGGTTTTGGTATCAGCGTAATTGTGGCTTCATAGAAGGAATTGGGTAGTTTCCTTCTGTTTATATTTTGTGGAATAGTTTGAAGAGTATTGGTGTTAGGTCTTCTTTGAAGGTCTGATAGAATTCTGCACTTAAGCCATCTGGTCCTGGGCTTTTTTTGGTTGGAAGGCTTTCTATGACCCCTTCTATTTCTTTAGGGGTTATGGGACTGTTTAGATGATCTATTTGGTCCTGATTTAATTTTTGTATTTGGTATCTGTCTAGGAAATGGATTCGTTGTTATATATATTTAAGTGTTTTAATAATGCTCAAAGTATTTTCCTTCCTTGTCTTGTTTATTTGTTGTTCTTTGGGGGGTTGTTATGCATAGAGGAGCCTTGTTCAGACATTCTATATATGAGCATGCTGAAGATATCCATGCCATTGACTTGGTGTCTCTTTTATATATCTTAATAATTAAATGTTTGTGTATTTGATGGTGTTCCACATGTCTTATGACTTCCTTTCGTGTGTGTGTGTGTGTGTGTGTGTGTGTGTGTGAGAGAGAGAGAGAGAGAGAGAGAGAGAGAGAGAGAGAGAGAGAAAGAGAGAGAGAGAGAGATGTTTGCATGTACTTTTGTGTTTCTGCCTTAATTTCTCTTAATGCTGGACTGCAAATTTAAGCTGAAATAAACCTTTTAATTCTTAAGATGGTTTTGACCATAGTCTTTCATTCAAACAGAAGAAAACTAGTAAGAAAAACATGAAGCTACAGAGACTATTCTATGATTTGAATTTGTACAAGTTTAAAACACAAATGCACAAGTATTATACAAAATGTTAACATCTCTAAGTGTCATCAGGCCAGCTATTAAAACTGAAAACTTATTCTAACTTTTACAGATTATTCATCAAATATAATTGACAGGAACTTTAATGAACAATTAGAATCACATAACTTTAGATGACTGTGAGATGCATAGATAAAATTTTCATAAAATATGCTTAAGAAAGTCTGAATCCTTTCCTCTGGGATATGATGTTCATCCCTGTCCTATGGAGAACTGATCAATTATGTCAGGAGAAAACTGCAGTTAATTTAGTGAATATGGAAACAAAATGAGGTTCCTTAAATAGCCATTTAAGTGTTATATTATTTTTCTTGAATAATGTAAAGTGCATTTTAAATTATCAGCCTTCAAAACCTGGAATTTGCTGTAGATTATGTTGATTTTTATTAAGAATAACTCACTCTGTTCATTTTTAAAATATTGTATTGAAGAGATTTACTATTGTAATGTTTTGTATATAAGGGGACATACCATGCTTAGATGCGCTAGTGAGAATTCTTTATCCTTTTACATTAACCATACGTATTTATAGCAAATATTTCTTGATTTGAGCTTCTGTAAGTTTAATTATGCCTATGTCTACAAGATCCTATTTGTATTTGTTCTTGTAAATCACCCAAGGTCCAGAATTCTTCAGAGTTTTGAGAATTTCATTTTGTTTTTGGTCCAATAACTGATTTTTTTCTTCACTTTACATCAAAATAACACACCACACCCCCTACTCTCTTCCCAGTCCTACCCTTGCAAGTCTCTCCCCCAACTTCCCCCTCTCTTTCTCAGAAAAAGGAGAGTACTCCTTGGATAGACCCTACTTAGAGACATCTAGTCCCAGCAAGATTAGGCACATTCTCCTGCACTGAGGCCCAACCAGGCCATTCAGGTAGGGGGAAGGGCATTCAATGACAGAGAACAAAGACAGAGACAGCCCCTGTTCCACTTGTTAGTACCCATACCAAGAAGCACATATTCTACAAATATGTATAGTCCCTAGGTCAAGCCCCTATATGCTCCCTGGTTGGTGACCAAGGCTCAGTAAGCCTGCAGGGTCCCAAGTTACTTGACTCTTTTTAGGGTTGGCCTGTTGCTATGTATTGTAATGCTAAGTGCAAACTCCAAGACTTAGTTGCCCCAGAGCAAGGGTCCTCAAGTAGACCCAAGTGATACAATGTGACCTTGACCCCAAGTTATTTCTTTTCTTTCTTTCTTTCTTTTTCTTTCTTTCTTTTCTTTTCTTTCTTTCTCTTTCTTTCTTTCTTTCTTTCTTTCTTTCTTTCTTTCTTTCTTTCTTTCTTTCTTTCTTTCTTTCTTTCTTTCTTCTTTCTTTCTTTCTTCTTTCTTTCTTTCTTTCTTTTTTGTTTTTTTTTGGTTTTTTTTTTTTTTGGATTTTGGTTTGTTGTTGTTGTTTTTTTTTTTTTTGGATTTTGGTTTGTTGTTGTTGTTGTTTTTTTTTTTTTTTTTTTGAGACAGAGTTTCTCTGTATATAGCCCTGGCTGTTCTGGAACTCACTCTGTAGACCAGGCTGGCCTTGAACTCAGAAATCCGCCTGCCTCTGCCTCCCAGAGTGCTGGAGTTACAGTGCATGCACCACTGACACCCAACTCCCAAGTTATTTCTAACTGTTGAATACAGCCTATAGCTTGGCAGAATTGACATAGGCTTGATGTTCTGGGGTTGGGGTCAAAGGAGGCCTAAAGGGGAGGGAGAAGAAGGTGGAGAGAGGAGAAAAGCACCATTGGTTAGGAGTCAAGAAAGCATGGCTCTGAGGTATGGCCAATTGTAGTTAAGAGCAGCCCAGATAAAACATTGTAAGTAATAACTTGGGGTTATTGACAGGAAAGTAGATTCTAACAGTATAGATGTTAGATATCTGCCCAACTCTAGCGCTGATTTAGGCTTATTGTAAATAATAAAAGTTGTGTGTTTTTGATCCAGGTACTAAATGATCAAAGTAGGGAACAAGCCCCAAATGGGATTAAATATTTTCTACAACATACTCTGTAGGTCTTCTTGTGGTGTCCTTGACCCCTCCAGTTTGCTTGAGAATTTTATTTCAATAACGAAGGAGTGTACAACACACCAACATTGAATAAGCTTTTGCATCACTGCAATTGTTGTCCAATTTGGAATAACTAAATTATTCCCGAAACCTGTTCAATTCTTCTAAATTGTTCAATTCTTTTCAGCTATCTTTCCAATGCATTCAGCAAGTATCTAAAGCTGAAGACAATTATGTTATTGTTAGTGATGTTATGTTGTTTTTGTTAACACATATACCTAGAGTCAAATAATAAGTCTTTGCTTGTTTGATTGTTTGTTGTAGTTTGGCTTTCAAGACAGGAAATCTCTTTATAGCCTTGGCTATCCTGCTAATCTATCTGTGGATCATGCTGCTCTTGAACTCACAGAGAGTCTGCCTGCCTCTGCCTCCCAAGTACTGTGATTAAAGGCATGCTCCACTACCACCTGGCCCATAAATGACTTTTTTTATTATCTTGTCTGGTTGATCATATATTGCATCTTACAGGGAGCTCCTAAATTTATTTTAGATTGGAACTGGGCACAGTAATCTTTGACCAATGGGACATTAGTAAACACTGACCTCTCCAGTTTCTGAAAACTCTTCTTTTACCATGTAAAGCAGGCTAGACTAGCTAGCCATAAATGTAGAAGAAATCACTACCCAGTTCAAATGACAGACATGATAGCAAACCCCAGTTGATCAGATAAAATGCTGATCTGATCATCGTACAAAGAATTAACGTGAGTCATGAATAAAACAGGACTCTTCAGGCATGAAATTATGTGATATTTATTATTACAATAAAGAATATGTGCAATATAAATAAGCAAATACAATTAATTTATATACTATACTTTATAGAATTTTAATCAATTAAGACAGAAAAATTGTCAAATCAATTAAGACAAGTTCTAACAAATCCTGCCAGCATTTTGAAAAGGAGTTGTGGAAAGAATACTCAAACAAAAGAAGAATGAAGAAATGTGTGGCTATAGGGATTTTAGTCTCTAATAAATGAAAAAATAATTATGTACAGCTAGCTAACTGGGCAGATCCAGAAGAGACCTCAGACAGCCTACTACAATTGTCCCTCCTGCTGAACAGTATGGCATTTAATGGCCTTGTGCCAACAGGTTGCTCCATATTCACTGCTGATGTTACAAATATCCTCTCAGACACTAGACTCACCTCAGTTCTTGTTGAAATTGATTCTAAAGATTTCCTCAAACAATTAGACAAATATCAAGTGAAAACATATCCGGAATCTGAAGATGAAAGGCATAAAGATATGTAACTTCACATTCTGAAACACATCTCCATTCTAGACAGTGAATTATGAACTGCTCATTCACTATAAATCCTGGGCTTTTATGATGCTAACTGCTGACTGCTAAGAAAACTTTACGATAATAATTCTATTATTTCAGAAATTCATTTTGTAATATTTATTTAAGCCTTACTATTTATTTATTTATTTATTTATTTATTTATTTATTTATTTATTATTTATTTAAGCCTTACTATTTATTATTTATTAAGCCTTACTAACGTAAGGCTAATTTTTGACATACATTTAACCCGGTTTGTAAAGATAATTTTTTAGTATTTTATCTGCATCGAGATGAAGTGTGACAGAACCTTTTGAAAGTAACAGCACAGATAATAGATGAATAGTGACACAGAGCTTTGTTCATTGGAGCTTGATATTTTAATCAAGTAATTGTTTTCTCTAAGATCCTGGTACTTTCATACATTTCAAAGAACTGTGCCATCTTGTGTAGTCCCATGGGCTAGTAGGAAGTGAATAGACAGGTAAGACATGAGCTTGAGTACAGTGAATACCTCACACAGGATTCAAATGCGAATATTGATCATGCACAAACTCCTGGAAAGTCCATACTCCTGGAAAATTACTTAGTTTTGGTTAAACAGGTGCTAAATGGAAAAAAATGGTATTTTGTGATCCTTCTAAAAGGAGATTAGTATCTATCTAGATTTATGTATGGCCTCTTACACTGCTTTTAAATCTAATTATGTAGGAAACCTTCTCTCCCCTGTGAGTCAAGCCTTGTAACTAGGCACAGAAGTTCACAGAAGTGGTCCATTATTCCCCTTGGTATGTGTCCTTTCACTAGCACAGCCAAAGTGAGCATATGGGGTAGCATTCACATCAAAATCGATGAAGTTATTGAAAGTGTCCAAAATCCCCTTAGTATTACTACACATCACCAAACTTTTGCCCAAAAAATGTATTGATGTTTTCTCCAAGTATTTTCAAGTAGTTCTCAATGAGATATTGTATGAGAGAAATATGAAACAAAGGGCAAATAGGTCATGATGTCATTTGACAGAGTTGTAAATCACATTTGACACAGAGTTTTAGAGCTTAGAAAAATGTAAAATTCAGAATCTAGAGGAAAAACTTCATTGCTAGAAAATATATGAGCGTGCTGGAGAGATGGCTCAATGGTTAAGAGTGCTGATTGCTCTTCCAGAGGTCCTGAGTTCAATGTTCAATTCCCACCAATCACATGGTAGCTCACAACCATCTGGAATGGGATCCAGTGCCCTCTTCTGGTGTGCCTGAAGACAGCTACAGTGTAGTCATATAAATAAAATAAATCTTTATATACATATAAACACACACACATATATATATACACACACACACACACACACACACATATATATATACATTCCACATCGATCCCAATAAAATCTGTGTGAGAAGTTCCACAGACGACTGAGGCATTAGACTTCAAAAGAAGGAGGTCTCCTGGAACTGGTTGTGGAACCCTCACCAGAAGCAAACATATTGAGCTGTAGTTCTCATGGCAACAAATTTTCATTCCTTTTATTAGTTACAGGTTTGGGTACAAAACCATCCCTAGAAATGGGGTCACTAACATGACCTTATCTCTGGGAAAACCAATGCTTTTCTTTTCAAATCGTTTACAAAATTATTATGATAGATAAAAGCTTTCCCAACAATAAGATTTCATATGGCTACATGTGTGTCATTAGATGTAGGTTTCAGTATATGCTAAAGAAAGCCTTAATCAAAATAGTTTAAATTTTGTGTATTATAAAGATTTATAAAAAATCAGGCATTAGATGTTAAATAATAATTAACCATATGGGGCTGGAAAATTAGCCCAATGGTTAAGAGCACTGACTATAAAGATTTATTAGCCTGTTCTTGAGAATATGCTACTAGCCTTGGATGACCGCTCTATTGAATACATTCTTATAGAATTGTTATATTTTGATAACTTATATTATTAATAATAATGTTACCTGTTCTGCTTGTGATTTACTGAACATGTAGTTTCAGAGTTGTAGATGATTTTTGTATTTTACTGTGCCAAATGATTTTTGTTGGTGTTCATGATAGTTTTGTTGAATAAGGTTTCTAAGAGTTGATATGTTTGATTTTTAATGTATAAAATCCCCTGCTTGGGAGTTGCAAAATACACTCAGATTCAGACTGCTGTGTTTGTTTCTGTTTGTCACTGACAAATCCTTACCCACCTGGACTTCAAAGACCCTCATCCCAGGGATGCCCATACCTGACTGGGGTGGTCTGTACCATATACTAGTGTATGTATACATATATATATATATATATATATATATATATATGTATATACATATATATATGTGTATATATACACATATACATACTCATATATATACATACATATACATATATATGCATGTATATATATAAGTGTGTGTGTGTATGTGTGTGTGTGTGTGTGTGTGTGAGCAACTTTCCTCTTTAAAAAATTATATTTACAAAATTACACTGGACAGAAATTGTAAGATACCACCAAACAGTCAATCAAACACAATAAGCTAATGGTCAAATTAAGTAATATGGTGACTTATCGTCATTGCATCTTTGAATAGATTTGGAATGGCCTAGAAGATTGGTTTGGTTATCGATATGATGGCCTAGAGAGTTTTAACTCAGAGCAGAAGACTTATGCTGCATGTGGAAGTACAATCTTTTGACTGTAATGTTTAGCTGAATAAAAATGTGATAACTCAGGAAGCAATGTGAGCACCCACTTTCATTGTTCTTTGTTTCTTGACTGAATACGCTACTAGAGCACTTCATGCTCCTGATATTATTACATACTATGAGCTGGATAACCCCAAACCATGAGCTAACATAAAGTCATCTTTCTTCAGATTTTGTCAGGTATTTTGTCAATACAATAAGCAAAAGAACTAACATACATACATACATACATACATACATACATACATACATTCATACATACATACATACATACATACATACATACAGCATTTGTGGTTTTGGTGTTTATAATTATAAGCTACTCTAAGTAGTCAGAATTGCTATAATTGAGGTTTTACATAAAGTATATAATATTTGAGAAGCAGTATCTGCCATTGTAGTCATGACTATCCATTAATGGTGAAGTGACCCAGTCTGGCTTTTCACTCTTGGTAAAGAAATACTCTCAGCCTGTAAAGTGTTGAGATTGCAGGTATGTGCCATCATGCAGGACTTAGGATGTAGTTCTTTATTCAAAACACTATTCAGGTCGGGTAGTGGTGACTCATGGCTGTAATCCCAGCACTCTGGGAGGCAGAGGCAGGTGGATTTCTGAGTTCGAGGCCAGCCTGGTCTACAGAGTGAACTCCAGGACAGCCAGGGCTATACAGAGAAACCCTGTCTCAATAAAACCAAATCCCCCCCCCCAAAAAACCCCAAAACACTATTCACATGTAGAAGCAAATAAAATGTGTCATTTTTTTGCCACAATTTTAGCTCTAAGAATATAAAACCTTAAAATTTGTTGTGCAACGAACAAATAGTGCCTCATTACCTCTGTGGATATGACAAAGGAAATCCTTATATGTATTTTAAGAAATTGCTGTTTGTATAGAAAACAATTACAGAGAAATATTCAACTGAAGAATTCACCTTAGCCCCCAACCCTTCACGGATCCCTACATGAGTCCCACACAGAACATTGCCTGAACTCTACTGTCTGGCACAGTAAGAATAGAAGTTTGGATTTACTGCACTGGGACTAGAAACCTAAGAACAGAGTTTTGGAGTTTTGGAAATGAAGATGAATCTCTTTTAAGAATAAAAATTCTCTAAAATATATTTGAGAAAAATAGTCCTTGTATATAGATTTCAAATGAGACAAATGTTTGC
This sequence comes from Apodemus sylvaticus, assembly GCF_947179515.1. Lineage (NCBI taxonomy): Eukaryota > Metazoa > Chordata > Mammalia > Rodentia > Muridae > Apodemus > Apodemus sylvaticus. The sequence continues at coordinate 114,153,321 of NC_067480.1, forward strand.
TTATAATGTCAAATTTTTGTAATTTTTCTCTTAATTCAAAATGTATAGCTTTTGAATGATACATTCATGAGAAAGACAGTACTGAACTCAAATACAGGATTCTGAGTTTTGACAAGTGTTCTGCAGGACAAGTTTGTACTTTAAAGAGTATCTCATTAATAATTTTGATATTATTGTGCCTATACTTTTTTTAAAATGTATTTTTCAATTTTTGATTTTTCGATACAGGCTTTCTCTGTATAACCCTAACTGTCCTGGAACTTACTCTGTAGACCAGGCTGACCTCAAAATCAGAAATATGCCTGCCTCTGCCTATCTAATGTGCTGGGATTAAAGGCACATTAATTAAAGGCACTGCCTGGCTAATGCTTGTACTTTTCAATGATGATGTTAAGAAGGTGGCTTGAGATTACAAACAAGTAAGACCTGATATGTACAGCATTTAGTCTCAAACATAACTTCTCTAAATTGAAGCCTTGTGATCAATTCTTCAGACCTTCAAATGTTTTATCTCCATACCCTTAATCATCAGCTAATAGCAATGTTTTGTGATGTTGCTCAGCCTTGCTGAAGGAGGGTTCCCACTGAATGCACGCTTGCAGACTTCATTGGCATGCTTGACTTCCAGTGCCTCTCTATTTTGTACTTGCCATTGAAGACATGATTCCCTCAGTACATCAAGCCTATTCTTAGCCATGTGTCAGTGCCACAGGCTGCCACAGTATCCCATTGGAACTGTAAGCCATTATAGATTGTCTTCTAAAATGGCCTTGGTCATGGTACTTTATCAGAGCACCCAGAAGATACATAATGATTCATAATGAAGTTTCCTTCATTATGATCCTTATGATACTAAAATTTCCCTAACCTTTACAGCAGATGCCACAACATGCAGAATCCCTGAGTATGTATGCTTCTTCTCCTACGTCCAGCTTCTCTTTGAGGGCCTGGCATGATCTTGTATTGGTCAACTCTCTGAATATCAATTTTGTGTCTTTATCACTGATAAGAGAGAGCATACCTGGGCTGGAGAGACAGCTCGGCAGTTAAGAGCTCTGATTGGTCTTCTAGAGGTCCTGAGTTCAATTCCCAGCAACCACATGGTGGCTTACAACCATCTGTAATGGGATCCGATTCCCTCTCCTGGTGTGTCTGAAGACAGCTACAATATACTCATACTTAAGATAAATACAATCTTTAAGAGAGAGAGAGAGGGGAGGGAAGCATACCCTATATGGGAGAAAGCCAAGTACCTGCCATTGCAGATCCACCCTTTCAGACCTACAGTGTGAGCCTTACTATAGTACTCACTGTATCATTATACAGGACTGCAGAGTTAGAGCTGGAAAGTGGGAACTTTGAATTGTACCTGATCCTCCACACACATTTTCTTCCATGTGATGATACATTAATATTGAAATACCTCCTACATTCTAAGAGACTGGAACTTTTGCTCACTTTTGGACTTCAGTGGCAAGTTAAAAATATACCTTGAGGTTATTTAAGATTTAAGACCTATAATCTGCAGTATGCTCAACCTGTTTGTTTATTCTACCTTGAGGAGAATAGTCTATCACCCAGCCTTATTTGCCTTGGACTTCCCATGAAATCAACTTTGCAACTTCAACTAAAATACAGGATTAATTTTTAATCTTAGCCATTCTGACTGGTGTAAGGTGAAATCTCAGGGTTGTTTTGATTTGCATTTCCCTAATGACTAATGAAGTTGAGCATTTTTTAAGATGCTTCTCCGCCATCCGAAGTTCTTCAGGTGAGAATTCTTTGTTTAACTCTGTACCCCATTTTTTAATAGGGTTGTTTGGTTTTCTGGAGTCTAACTTCTTGAGTTCTTTATATATATTGGATATTAGCCCTCTATCTGATGTAGGATTGGTGAAGATCTTTTCCCAATTTGTTGGTTGCCAATTTGTCCTCTTGATGGTATCCTTTGCCTTACAGAAACTTTGTAATTTTATGAGGTCCCATTTGTCAATTCTTGATCTTAGAGCATACACTATTGGTGTTCTGTTCAGAAACTTTCTCCCTGTACTGATGTCCTCAAGGGTCTTCCCCAGTTTCTTTTCTATTAGCTTCAGAGTGTCTGGCTTTATGTGGAGGTCCTTGATCCATTTGGATTTGAGCTTAGTACAAGGAGACAAGGATGGGTCAATTCGCATTCTTCTGCATGCTGACCTCCACTTGAACCAGCACCATTTGTTGAAAAGGCTATCTTTTTTCCATTGGATGTTTTCAGCCTCTTTGTCGAGGATCAAGTGGCCATAGGTGTGTGGGTTCATTTCTGGATCTTCAATCCTGTTCCATTGATCCTCCTGCCTGTCACTGTACCAATACCATGCAGTTTTTAACACTATTGCTCTGTAGTGTTGCTTGAGGTCAGGGATATTGATTCCCCCAGACTTTCTTTTGTTGCTGAGAATAGTTTTAGCTATCCTGGGTTTTTTGTTATTCCAGATGAATTTGATAATTGCTCTTTCTAACTCTGTGAAGAATTGTGTTGGAATTTTGATGGGTATTGCATTGAATCTGTAGATTGCTTTTGGCAAAATGGCCATTTTAACTATATTGATTCTACCGATCCATGAGCATGGGAGGTTTTCCCATTTTTTGAGGTCTTCTCCCATTTCCTTCTTCAGAGTCTTGAAGTTCTTGTCATACAGATCTTTCACATGTTTGGTAAGAGTCACCCCAAGATACTTTATACTGTTTGTGGCTATTGTGAAGGGGGTCATTTCCCTAATTTCTTTCTCAGTCTGCTTATCCTTTGAGTATAGGAAGGCCACTGATTTGCTTGAGTTGATTTTATAACCTGCCACTTTGCTGAAGTTGTTTATCAGCTGTAGGAGTTCTCTAGTGGAGTTTTTTGGGTCACTTAGGTAGACTATCATGTCATCTGCAAATACTGATTCAGGAGACAGCAGGTGTTGGAGAGGGTGTGGAGAAAGAGGATCAGTCCTCCACTGCTGGTGGGGTTGCAAATTGGTACAACCACTATGGAAACAGTCTGGCGGTTCCTCCGAAAACTAGGCACCTCACTTCCAGAAGATCCTGCTTTACCACTCCTGGGCATATACCCAGAGGATTCCCCACCATGTAATAAGGATACATGCTCTACTATGTTCATAGCAGCCCTATTTATAATTGCCAGATGCTGGAAAGAACCCAGGTATCCCTCAACAGAAGAGTGGATGCAAAAAATGTGGTATATCTACACAATGGAGTACTATTCAGCCATTAGAAACAATGAATTCATGAAATTCTTAGGCAAATGGATGGAGCTAGAGAACATCATACTAAGTGAGGTAACCCAGACTCAAAAGGTGAATCATGGTATGCACTCACTAATAAGTGGATATTAACCTAGAAAACTAGAATATCCAAAACATAATCTACACATCAAATGAGGTACAAGAAGAAAGGAAGAGTGGCCCCTTGTTCTGGAAAGACTCAGTGAAACCAGAACGGGGAAGTGGGAAGGGGTGGGTGGTAGGTCAGGGGGAGAGAAGGGGGCTTACGGGACTTTCAGGGAGTCGGGGGGCTAGAAAAGGGGAAATCATTTGAAAAATAAATAAAAATATATCGAATAAAAAAAATTAAAAAAAATAATAAAAAATACAGCATTAATATTAAATTACAAAAGCTGGCATGACTCTGAACCAAGAGGGGTATGTGTGAGTATGTGTGTGTGTCTGTGTGTGTATGTGTGTGTGTGTGTGTGAAAGAGAGAGAGAGAGAGAGAGAGAGAGAGAGAGAGAAAGTGAGAGTGAGAGATGGTAATCTTTAATCCAGAAAACAGGTTGATAGCAGTCCTAATAAGAAATATCTACCATGAATACTGTATGCAGCTTATAAATACTGCTTGATAGTACATTGCTTAATATACTCTTTCATTTATTATCTGGATCAATGAGTGCCCGAGCCAGCCCCAGCAGAGGTGTTTCTTTCTTCTTGGTTCTTCTTGAGGCAGCAGAAGGGGGAAGAGCATCTGCAGGGGTAAGACTTTGTCTTATAAAATTCTGGGGTAAGACTTTGTTTTATGTAAAATTTAGGGTTGCTGTATAATAAAAGGGTTACTTATCTAAGTCTAAGTTACTATGCTAATGTAGCTGACCTGCCTTCTGTGTTCCTTTGAAGCCAGAGACTGCAGTTTCAGGCACTTAGCACTTCACCCTAAAACAGCAGGAGATTAAGGAAAGGATTAGTTGCTAGAGCCTTTTTCCCATTGTCCAGATGCCTCTTGCTTGTCAGTCTAGGGTGAAGTTAGGAGCAATAAACTTCTATTGAACCAGGAGAAGAGAATAACACTTGCAGAAAGAAAAACTTCTACATAAGTGAATATGCATAATCTTACATAAATTAATACACAGCTTCAAACATACAAATTTCCATGCAAAGTCAGCAAGACAAAGCTTGCATGCATTCTCACAATTTCATACTTACACACATACATGCATAGATTCTCACCATCACATACTTATACACACATCCATACTTACATATGCATATGGAGCAAAAGACTAACACCAGTGCAGAAAGAACTCACTCATTCTGGATGAAAAATGGACTCCAATATTTATTGCATTGAGAAAGAAAAAGTTCCCACCCCTTTAATGCTAAATGAATTAAATCCATGTTTGTAAGGAAAAAAAAAAGCTTTGTTTCTTTTAATAAGACTTAACCTGTCTTGTCCTTACCATGGGACCTGTCCCGCCCCATGGTAAGGAGAAGCCTGCCTGCTCCTTCTGTTCTCTGCAACATCTTTTTTCCCCTCTTTGCCTCTGCATCCTGCACATTGCTCTCTTAGTAATTTTATGTTACCTATAGTTTCTAAGTTATTCCACTCTGCATTCTCTTTCTAATCTTGTTCTCTTATGACTAAAAACTTCTCCTCAGTTCAGTTCTTCTCTCAGCTCGGTTCCACTCACCTAAATTCTCCTGGTCTCTCTTCTCTTTGTCCTCAGTCCTTAAACATCTTTCAGAATACATGATCACAAGTTACAAAGTTCATCACAAGTTCACACAAAATACAAAGTCATAAATTGAAATCAAAGTTTACAACAGAATGTTGACATGCATATCCATTAGGAGTAATTATCTAGCTAGACATTTATCATTTGTCTTCTCTACAGGTTCACAGAAAATTTAAAACCATAACTAAGTTATAAGTGAAGTTTTGTATAGATAAACCCATTCAATATTTTATCTTCTGTCCTAACACCTATAGTAAATCCTAGTTCCCCTTTTTATGACCTTTGGTTAACTGCCTTCCAACCTTGTAGAATGTGCTGAGTAGGAGAATGTCTGATTGCCATCTAAGAGCAATTAACTGGTGACATTTGGGAGACTGGCAGAGTTCCCTTTATAGTTGTGACTATCAGAAAAGGACCTAATAGAAGTTCCACTATTAAAGAGCTTAATAATCACAGATATAATTTTAGGAATTCTTGTAGGATCATTAACAAAACTTGTCATCTATTGTCTACATAGCATCACTATAAGACAGTACATCTTTATGGATCTGCAGAGATCTGCTCCAAAGGGATGTGCTATTCCTTATTGATTATTTTATATGTTTAATAATAACAGGAAAAGCATATTAATAGCAGGAAACTTTTGTAAAATTAGTACCACACAGCCTTGCTGAATTATATAATAATCCATAGCAGGACATTTTAGGATGGTCAGCTGCTAGTATATAAGCTTGTCCCATTATGGATCCCAACAAATGAGGCTACTTAGAGTCAGTAAGATCCATCCTTTCTAAAACTTAAAGATTTCTGTGAAGTATCTCCTGTTCTTTCCAAATGTGATGATTTCTGATCTGTTCAATAAAAATCATCGCTTTTTATTAGGATTTCAACCACAGGGAGAAACAAACAAGAAAGAACTCAACAGGTACATATTCAGACATATACCATGGACAGACAGACAGACAGACATTACTTAGACAGAAGACACAGAAAGCAGGGTAGAACATGCAATTCTGGGTATGCTCTTCCTTAAACTACCCTAAAGAGAAATAATTTGATTGCCTTTCCTAATGCGACACCAACACAGTTTTGGGATTCTGAGGTTATTACTAATGGGTTGAAACTCAAGTATTTTCTCCTCAAAGAACTCTAAATTTTAACCCTGGAAACAGAAAATGTGTTTAGATCACAGGTTTATCTTCAGGGAGCTGACTACATTAAATCAGACTTCTCTGCCTCCAAGCCCCTGGAAATTTTGCTCTCAATTTTGCTGTTCTTTCATAGGTAAACCCTTCCACAGTCTGTCATTCTGTTCTATTTAGTTTGTCCTTATTTAGCTGACTGCATAAGACCCCATTCAGCCTTCCTGTATGTCTGCACTCTTTTAAAATGCAGCTTATATATGAATTCTCAAGGTTTTATTGATGAAACATCTGTTGAATCACTCATTTCTCTATACTCTAAGTGTTTATAGCTCTCAGTGTAGAAAGATGCTATCAGAGTAACAAACCTACAGAAACTACAATCTATCCAATTGTCATTGATTTATTCTGTGTCCTTGTGGACTCCATAAAACCTTACTGAAGATATTCTTAGTTTTCAGAGGTACGATTATAGCAGCTGTGGCTACTGCTATATTTATAAAACATGTAAGTTTTATAAACTTATTGTAGTACAATCTTTTATCTAAAACGTTAAGCTTATTTCCATGTAACATAAACTTCCCTACATTGAGAATAGTGCTTGTAGGGATGTTGGAAATTCAAAAAATGTTTCCAGCAATTATTTAGTAACTCATTTCAAATGAAGCAGGACAAAATATGGAACTTTTAAATATATTTGTTCCTAATAAAGGATTGATGCTTACCACATGTACAATTTTCATGTTGAACCACTTGAAATGTAAATGAACGCATGGCAAATATTTCACATCATAAGAATGACACTTCTCAAATGCAATCAGTGTCCATGAAATGAGATCTCAGACTAATGAGGATTTCAAGGAAGAAGCTGACAGAGGGATGTGAGGCCGAGGTGAGCTCACTGGTGCCTCCACTCTCATCCATAAGGGAAAGTCTTTGCTTGTGAGAAACTATACAGAAAGTCAAGTAAATTTTGGTGACCACAAAATTTCATTCAAAAATCTAAATATAAAAACTAATTCTGGGCTGGATAGAAGGCTCAGTGGTTAAGAGCACTGACTTCTCTCCCAGAGGTTCTTAGTTCAATTCCCAGAAACCACATGGTAGCCCACAACCGTCTGTAATAGAATTCAACACCCTCTTCCCATGTGTTAGACATGTATAGACAGCTATAGTATACTCATATACATAAAATAAATAAATAAATCCTAAAACAATAAAAAATAAAAACTAATTCTATTTTAAGTTAGGACCACAATAAAAAATATGTTGTCAGAAGACAGGCAATGGTAATCCCAGCACTCTGGAGACAGAGGTGGATAGATCTCTTGTGTTCGAGGCCAGCCTAATCTACAGACTATTCCAGGAAAACCAGGGCTACACAGAGAAACCTTGCATCTAAAAGAAGAAAGAGAAGAGGGAGAAGAAAGAGAAGAAGGAGGAGAAAGAGGAGATAGAGAAGAGGAGGAGGAGGAGAGGAGGGGAAGGAGAGGATGAGGAGGAGATGAGGAGGAAGAGGAGAAGAAGATGAAGAGGAAAAGAGGAGGAGGAGGAGTTTGGTTGATTTGCTATTAAGGGTTAGGAGATGCTAAATAAATAAAGTGCCTGCTCTGCAAGCATGGGAACCTAAGCTTAGACCCTTAGAAAATGAATAAAATGAAGCCCCAGAAGTCATTAACCGGTCCACAGTCATGCAATCAGTAAGTGGGAGCAGGCACAATCTGGAATGAAGATGTCAAATGTTCAAATCAACTACAGGATTCATTTAGTTAACAATTTTTACCAAGAGCCTATTAGGTACCAGGCATAGTTCTAAGTACTAGGGATAAAATTATGAGTAAATCTAATGCAATCTCTACCCCGTAGTTAGGAAGAGAAAGCCAACAAGTCTAATGGGAATAATTAACAAGTGAAAAGTGTATCTGATAATAAATAAGAACAAGAAAAAGAAAAAATATTTAACTTAATGCCAAACAAAAGAGTCAAACAACAGGAAGAGACTTGCTTCTATGTTAGGAACCAGGAGAAGTTCTCTCAAGTAAAGAACAGCAATAGAAGTCAAGAACAACTGCCACCAGCCAGAAATGGTGCCCGGTACATCTGCCAGGGTAGCATCCTAAAGCCCTAGTGAGATTGAGAGTCATGGGGTAAGGCTGAGGTTAGGTTGGAAGCTGCCCTAGTGGCAGGGAGAAGCAGCTTAGATTCAATTCTGTATGTAACCCAGAGCTTTTGGAGGATTTGAGCACAAATAGTTCAATCCAAGTTCTTTTTAAAAACAGCATTCTTACTGTTATGTGAGGAACAGCAAGCAAAATAAGGACAGCAGTGAGGGTGCTAACCCAGCAATCTAAGGAAGATAACGCTGGAACTTAAGACTTGAATCTGTCATGGTTTCAAAGGAGATGAGATACTAAAAGAACCCGCAACGTCTATTTGAATTATGCATATTATACTCTCAAGTTCTGTTCAAAGAAAATTACATTTTTAGATATCTATTAATATCCACATTAATAATGCTTCAGTTGGCATTATTGTTACTAGAAAATAAGTAAAAAAATATTTTTGATTGTTTGTGTTTCAATATTCTGTTTAATTTACCCTTTGATTGATGTTGGTCTTTATTTATGATGGGGTCTAACTATGCAAGCCCTAATTGGTCTATATCTCACTATGTAGATCAGGTTGTTTTCAAACTACCAGAGATCCCCCTGCCTCTACCTACTTAGTGCTGAGATTAACCAAGGCCAGTTTATACTATGATTTACAATCCCTTACATTCTAATAAATCACTAAGGACCATACCAGATTTCAGGATCTGTTCACTTGTAGACAGCAGGTACCTAAGGTCTCCTCTGACTAGTTTCTTCTCATGGTCTTTTCTCCAGCATATCTGGCTATATTTAGTACATAGCTATTAGTGTGTTCCATAGAAAACACTTACCTAGAACCTGCAAATTCAGTCTTAAGAAATACCTTCCTTTTAAAAACTAAAGGAAATTTTTGTATTCAAAAAAGAATGAAAAACTTAGCCAAGGTCATACAGCCAGAATCAAACCCATATCTAAAGTTTTGACCTTTCAACTTCAAAAGCCATTGCAGATTGTATGTTTGACTTTATAGGTATAAGTAATCATTGAAACTTGATTGGTTGTGGAGAAGAGATTTTTTTTCCTATGTAGTTTATTAGTTTTCGATTGGTGTTAAAGGAATGGAGTTACATATTTAAACACATTAACTCTGAAAATTTTTGTTTTTCTTCCTGAGACAACATAGAAATTAATCTTCAAAAGTAAACCCCACCATTTAAAAAAATGAACAAATACGCATTAGTTAACATATAAAGGAGTAAAGTTTCACAACAATATAAACAAAGTAATACTAAGTGACCTAAAGACACAAATAAGAAAACATAGTAATTCAGGAAAATGGCAAATAACTAGACTAAGCAGTAAGCTGAGTGCTCTCTAGCAGACTGAATTCCTGGATGGAGAGCTTCAGGTAAGCTCTAACAAGCACAGGCAGCACTGGAAGGGCAGAAAGGGCAGATTCTAGCAGCATTTCCCTGGGCTAAGCCCTGTCAATGTGAGAAAGCAGACTCATAAAATCATAATTCTACATTATACCTGGCCCAAGAAAACCAGCGAAATCCTAGATTTGTATCACCTCTACTGTTTTGTAAACAGTTAAGGAACTTCCTACTTGATGGTCTGGACTTTCTGAACCAGCCACAAGACAAAGTGCTTCCAAACTGGGACAAGTGCCCCCTTCTCAGTCTACCTGGGCTGCTATTTTAACAGCAGACACAAGTGTGAACAGAGCACCTGTAGAGTCACATAGGGAAAGGGGCACTGTATATGAAGGGAAAAATAAGTAACAAGTAAAAAGGAGTATGGGAGACATTGTGTCCCGATACTGAGGGCAAGACAGAGGGAAAGGCGGGGATGAGCCTCAGCGGGAGGAAACTAAAGAACTGTGGTGTGAGCCCCAGGCGTCGCTGCCATGAATGCAAAAGCCTGAGCAGACCTCCAACTCAGAGGGAAGGAATGGCCAGGATGTACCGGCGCTGGAGGAAGGAGGGACTTTATGATGCAGATCCGTGGGCGGCGCATTGCTTGTAGGCTACTCTGTAAAATCTAATCTGAGACTGCATTGTTGTTAGGATAGTCTTCATTGTTGGAATGCTCATAGAACCAAACAAATCCTAGCCCAAATTCCACTTGTTTTTTGACACCATTCTGCCTGCAGATAAAATTATGGCATTTCCAGTGGCTAGCTTAACAGAATCAAAGCAACTCCCCATGTAGGTAGTGATGTTTATCCCCTTCTTTGAAGTGGAATGTGGGTACTGTTCACAGTCCTTCTAAGCGCCACAACTCAAGTTACCTGGCAAGAGCCTGGTATGCCTGGCTCAATATGAAAGGGGCTGTTTGCCCACCTCCTCACTCTCTTACTCCCTTCCCTTACCCCACTTCCCTCTCTGTCCTCTCCACATTCAGCTCCCCCCTCTCTCCTTGTATTCATGGCCAACCTCTACCACTCTTCTCTTCTCTCTTTCTGTCTTTGCTGTTTCTCATCCTCCCTCACCCTCCCTCCCTCTCTCTCTGCCTTTCTCTGTCTCTACTCCCTCAACTCCCCTCCCCATACACTAAATAAACTCTACTCCATACTATATCCTTCATATGACTGGTACCTCTGTGAAAGGGTAGTCGCAGCATGGGCCCACAGAGGCACCCCTTCTTCCTCTACCAAACACACTTCTGGTTCTCTCTTTCTTTTTTTATGAAACACCCAACAGGCACTGTCAGGAGCACACGGGTCTTGTAGTCACAAGATCTTTTAATAATGAAGTAACTTTAAATGCCATATTTGGTGGATCTCTGACACTTTTCAAGTGTGCTATCTATATATATAGCATGCTGAATTTGTTAAAACTGAACAGTCTTAACTTACTAGGGACCCTTGAGTGAACCACGTGGAGATGGAATCACTGCAAAACGCACGAGGAACGTTATTAAAAAATACTAGCATGCTAGGGTCACTCTGTATATAAAGATGGAATGACCCCCCACCATCCACACCAAGGACTTTTTATACAGACCCCAGGGCAGATTCCATTAGGCACAATGTGATTGGCAGAACAGTAATATCCTTAAACAGATTGGTCCACTAGGGGATGAGGTAAATGGCAAATGGTCAGTATGGTCAGTCTTTGGAATGCATCCTTACCCCTAGGTTGGTCTCTCCCTCCCCCTTGTGGTCTGAGGAATGCAACCCAGCCCCTGACTCTTTTTAAGTTTCTGAGTTAACTCTTTCAAATTGTTAAACATTGATTATTTTTAACTATTTACTATTTGAAAAACCTTGAAAGCATATTATTGTAATTAACTAAATGAGAGTCTAATATAATTATCAGTTTGACAGTCTATTAACTTGCATTACTTAATTATCCTAAACAGTATGTAATAGCAGTTATTAAAAAGACTGGGATGAAACTTTGTATTCTAAATGAGTTGCATAGGCACAATGCCTATCTAAGAATAACAAGAAATTTAAGTTTTGTATTAATATACAAAGATTTATACCAATGAAAACCTTAAGTTTGTATCAATATATAAATTCTATACCAATGTAAGAAAATATAAAACAATTCTGCATCAAAATATAAAGATTTCTACTAGTGTCAGATTACAGCTATAAAATGCTTTATAAAAATGTAAATCTAGTAATTCATCCAATATATTTAATTTCTTATAATATTATGCTATCTCCCTTTTATCTTTTCGACCCCCTTCCCTTTACCTAAGAAAGAAGGAAGAGAAAAGGAAAGGAACGCTATTTAGTTTCATCCTTGTCCAAAACTATAATTATTTGTAAATCATTCCTTAAAATGACAACATATCTATAATTCATTAAATGACTAAAACTTAAAGAATTAGGACAACTGTCTTCTTATGATTGCTTCCTGATCATTTGGGTAAAGAATTTCTTTTGGGGGGGGTCAAGAAAGACATTGGAAAAATGGTTAATTCAAAATAAAAGCAACAGGTAATATTTGTTTTAGCAGTCCTTCCTGAAGATGTTCTCAAAGCAAATCTCTGGAAACAGCATCAGTTTGAGTCAAGATCAGGCAAGGAGCTGTAACAGCAGGTCAATTCAGGATCCATGACTGTGAACTTATCCGAGATGCCCTCTTGGTATATCATTCTGTAATATAAAATGTGACAAACAATATTTAGTTCCATAAAGATATTTGCATGGAATGTGCAAGGTGCACAGATCAGTTAAGTATGAATTTTTGTTTCCTGTTTGAGCAGGTAAAAGACAACTCTTTTTTTTATGAGTTCCCTTGATCAATAACCAAATGGTAATATATCTTCAGTCATGCCATATCAAAGGATGGCAGAGATGAATTTTGAGGAATTTGTAGCCAACAAGATTTATAAGCTATGTATAGCTGCGTTCTGGCTAAAGACAGCACATTATTTTTAAAGTCATTGTGATAGCTGGTTTTGTGTGTCAACATGACATAGGCTGGAGTTGCCACAGATCTTCAGTTGAGGAAATAAATCCATGAGATCCAGCTATAAGGCATTTTCTCAATTAGTGATGAAGGGTGGGAGAGGGCCCATTGTGGGCGGTGCCATCCCTGGGCTGGTAGTCTTTGGTTCTATAAGAAAGCAAGGTGAGCAAGCCAGGGGAAGCAAGCCAGTAAGTAACATCCCTACATGGCTTCTGCATCAGGTCCTGCTTTCTGACCTGCTTGAGTTCCAGTCTTGACATCCTTTGGTGGTGAACAGCAGTGTGGAAGTGTAAGTTGAATAAACCCTTTCCTCCCCAACTTGCTTCTTGGTCATCAAGGTTTGTACAGGAATAAAAACCTTGACTAAGACAGTCACATAGATGTTAGTAGAAGTTAATAGTCAAAAAGATAATGGGTGAATAACAGAGAAAAAAGACCTGATGACTGAAATTTGAAGCACTCTGTTTAGATGCTGTCAAGATGATGAAGGACCAGCTAAGTAGACTTAGAAGGATGAATTGTTAGAGAAGTAGAAAACGGGAAAAGAAACACAATTCTACAAAAGGAGGTAATGTTTCAAGGATGAAAGGCCAAGAGAGTCACGTGCTACAATTAACTCAATGTAAGGACTAGAAGTGATCAAAGCACTTGACAATAGAGAGGGAACTATCTGGATAGATCACATAAAGAAGTAGGTCAAATTCTGGATTGAAACAACAGAAAGCAAAAACATAGAAGTAAACCCAGGTGATTATATTAAGCCTTCTTCAGGGCAGGCCCCATTCCCAAGAGCAGCTGGACAACACAAAACTAACTCAAGGATTTTTTTGTAGACTTTTTGGTCTCATTTTGATTTGTTGGGCATCATTGCCATTGTATCTCCAGTCCAGCCTCCCTCTAAAGCTTTGAACCTCTCCACTTCTCTTTCTCTTCCATCTCTCTACCACATACTTGTAAATGGTAATGGCACCCTCTTCCCTGCAACTCAAGGAGACAGGTGGGCTTGAGTGTTTACACTGTTTTCTGGTTGCTTCCTTGGGAGTTGGAGAGAAAACCCGAGATCTTCCTGGATTTTGTTTTCCTTCCCATGTCCAGTTCTTAAGAGAATCTGCCATGCTCCTCCTGCTTCCTTGCCCAAGTCCTTAATGTGCAGCTTCTCCTACCAGGCATCATGTTATAGACGGCCTCATGAGTTCCAGCTTCTAAACGTTTGTTAACTGTTCTCATCTGCATCTTTTTTCCCTTGTGCATTTAAGTTTTCTTTAATTAAGAAGACTCAGGACTTGAGGGATGGCTCAATGGTTAAGGATTAGCGCTTTTATGGAGGATTAACATTCAGTTTCTAGCACGCATACTGAGTGGTTCACAACCCCTATAACCCTGTTTTCCACAGGCACATGAAAGCACAGGCACAAACCCACACTAAGACACACATGCATACAATTAGAAGTAAGAAAATATTTTTTAAAAAGAATCCACTTTGCTAGGCAGTAGTGGTACATGCCTTTATTCCCAGTAGCAGGAGGCAGAGGCCAGTAGATATTTGTGAATTTGAGTCCAATGTTGTTTACAGATCGATTTCCAGGACAACCACAGTTAGACAGAGAAATTCTGTCTTGAAAAAATAAACAACCAGCAGTGCTACCAGCTAGGGACCAAGTGTTCAAACACATAAGCCTAAAAGGCACATTTCACACTCCAACAATAGGAACAGCTAGACATCTTTATAAATAAATAAACAAATAGCATGTTGGATCTATCTGTAGCAGTGGTTCTCAACCTGTGCATTGTGATCCCTTTGGCAAACCTCTGTCTCCAAAACCATTTACATTATGAGTGTCAGGAGAGAGGATGGGGAGAGGGAGCTCTACTGGTGATGGTCAGTCACTAATGAGTTCCTACACCGTCACAAACTACCACATCTAGGAGCATAGTAGGTGCATAGTCGTGTTTTGGAAAGTACAGTGTGTAGCAATTAGAAGTAAGCAGTAACTACCAGAGAAAGGGTGGAATGCAGCTTGGAGTTCAGAGTAAGGCTTGGCCGCTGATTCAGCATTGAAGACACCACATTACTGACAAGCATTATTTCTACAAGGGACTGGCATTAATTTGTTGTTGACATTTACCAATCAGAAATAACTTGGGAACAAGATCACATAGCGCCCCTTGGGTCTATGTACCGACTCCAAAACTTGGGGACCTACACTTAGCATTACAATACACAGCAAGACCAAACCTCAACACCTATTAAAGGCTCTCCCTACTGAGTAAGTTGAGCAGTTCTCAAGCTGTGGGTCAAGACCCCTTTGTGGTTGAATGAGCTTTTCAACAGGGTTGTCTAAGACTATCGGAAAACACAGATATTTACATTAGAATTCATAACTGTACCATATTCACATTTATGAAGTAGCATTGAAATATAATCTTATAAGTTGGGGTTCACCACTACAGGAGGAGTTATATTAAAGTATTGGAGCATTAGAAAAGTTGAGAATTACTGTATTTCTCAGCCATAAGTGTAACACATTGCTTTTCTGCTTTCTCTGCTTTTCACTGAACTTTCATGTCCCATGGGTCCACTAGAATTCGTATAAATTATCATAGTGCTCACAAGGACTGAAACACTCACCAGTTTTCAAACATGGCAACGAGGACTATTGCCATGACTATCAGATATGTGTCCTGCTCATAGACAAAACTCTTTTGTCCTCCTGTATTTTACTTACAAGTTTAAAGAGTGTTAAGAATTTCAAAATAGAGCCTGGAGAGATGGCTCAGTGATTAAGAGCACTCACTGACTGCTCTTTCAGAGGTCCTGAGTTCAATTCCCAGCAACCACATGGTGACTCACAACCATCTATAATGAAATCTGATCCTTCTTCTGTTGTGTCTGAAGATAGCTACAGTGTACTCACATTAATTAATTAATTAATTAATTAATTAAAAAAAGAATGTCAAAATAATGATAATGGAGCCCATAAGCAAGTGTTAGGGATCCTCTGGGTGAGGAACCCAGCCCAGCATTTGGACACATATGTCAACAGTGCTGAGGCTGAGATGTCCTGCTCCCTGAGATGTCTCTCTTCTAGTTTTGGTATTGTGCATGTCCAGCTGGTAATCAGTGCCCCAAATTTTTATCTGATGAGGATCACATTTATTTAGGTCTTGGATTTTTATCATATTTTCAACCCATGATCATATTAAGTTATTGTCAAAGGAAGTTTTGAAGATGTGATTAAAAATAATAGTGACTTGATGTTGAGATAATCCAAAGGGAGGTCATGCAATTGGGCTCAGTCTCATTACATTCCTTTAAAAGCAGAGAATTCTTTATGGCTGGTGACAGATAGAGAGAGGTCGGGAAATTTGAAGCTTGGGACTGATTTAGACTGCCCTTGCTGACTTTGAAGATGATGAGCTGTGAAGAAGGGCTTGAGAGAAGGCTTTTCATGCTGAGTGTGAGCTCTGATCAATAGTCAACAAGGCTTCTGCCCTATAGCTGCATGAAAAAGTTCCCTCACTCTACAACCAGAAACAATTTAGAAGTGGCATTCTCCCCAGCCCTCCCATACTGGCACTAGATTTCAGATCATAAGTAGAGAACCCTATCATCTGTATGGACTTCTGACTCACAGAACCATAAGATGATACAGGGGTGCTATTTTTAACCCTTCTGCTTATAGTAATTCTTTGGCTAAAATTAGCAAACTAATATAGCCCACTGAAGTGTCAGCTATTAACTCCTTAAGTGTTTCTGAATTATAAACCCTGGAAGTGGATGATCCCAAACATGAAAATATATGCCAGTATGTGAGGTATCTATCTGGTGTAGAAGAAAATGACTTGGCTTAGAGGATATGGTTAGCACTGCTTTCTGACAGTTTCAGGAGAGATGTGATGCCTCTTATACATACATACTAAAAAAAAAGCAAGGGACTTTTTAAAAAAAATGTTATGATCACTGTTGAGGTTTTAAAAGATCATCTTTACCCTTTTCTTTTTGCTTTATGCTTCAAGTTCTAGGAATTCTCCACACTCAATTTGAAACATGAAAAAATTCAAAAGCTGTAAAGGGTTTTGTTAAGAGGCATCCATAATTCTCATATGTAAAGGGGCTTGTATATGAGAAAGATGCAGAAAGATGTAAATTAAAAAATTGTTCTGAGCTACCTAATGACCCTCTAAGTGACAAAACACTACACTAGAAGCTGAGTAAACTCAATCTGAAATTCATATTTTAATAGAGGCATCTGAACATGTTGACTCTATCAACCAACAGGGAAATAAAACATGCATTGTGGGCTGAAGTTACCTTGGACAATAACCATTCTGCTAAAATTCAAGAATATTTACAAAACAGCTGTGATAGTATAGGATGGTATATTCATTCACAATGCCCTGTAAGTGAGTCTGTCTTCAGGCAAGAACAACAATACTATTATCTACGTGGTCTGAGGCAATACTACAAGGGGAAAGATAAGAAGGTAGAGAGAAGAGAAGAGATCATGGGTAGGAATCTTGAAAACATGGCCATGAGGCCTGGCCAGTTGGAGTAAGAGCAGCCTAGATGAATATGACAAATCATATTGTGGGATTATTGGCAGGGAAGTCGACGTAACAGCAGAGAGGGTAGATATCTGCCCAGCTCTAGTGCTCACTAAACCTTTTTATTAATATGAAAATGTTAGGTCTCTCATCTAGGAATTGAATGGTCAAAGGAGTTGTAGAAACCTTCAGCTGAGGAGCCCCGGGGACTACTGTCACGGAGAACCACTTGAGTAGTGGCTCTGAGGCTCCTGACACCTCATAAGTTGCCACATAGAAGTCTGTGGATTCGAGGGGGAAATCAGTGGTCAGCCTAATACACATCCTCACCCATGGGATTTGCTGTTCCCAAAGTTCTGTTGGCTGCCACCATCGCCCCCCACACCCAAACCCACTGGCAGGTTCCTTGAGTCAGCCCTCACTTACCATCCTACTCACAATCCACAGTTCTGTGTTAGGAGGTTTGGCAGCAGCTCTGGCCACAACCACTACACAGGGAGTTAGGATGCAGGCGAGGACTCCTGTGAAGCTCATAGCTGGAGGTGGCATCCTGAAGCACCAGATGTGGGCATGCTCCCCATCCTGAAAGGCTCCAGGACAAGTGGGAGTGCTCCTCTTTGTAAGTCTGTGGGAGGAGAGCAAAACTTTACTGGGGTGAGCAATGGGGGTGAGCAATGGGGAAATCATGTGGCCTCACACCTGTACCTGAACCCCAAGCCACCCCACCTGCTGTGGTCCCTCGCTCCCATGCTGCTACAGAGCTCCCAGCAGTCAAGTGGATTCTCCCTAAGTTTTATTTTGTGCTTTGACCCCAAACTCTGGTAAAAGTAAGGCAAATTGCATTATGTTTTAGGTCCATTTTATACTTAAACACTCTCAGTAGATTTTCTAGGATGCTTTTGCAGTGCTTAAGCAGGCCTTGAGAGACTACCAGAAGAATGTATCATTGTATTCTTTTCCCAGTCCACAGGAGTAGCCTTCCTGCCAAGAATAAACAAGTCCTAACTCTGCAGACTCCTACACAACTAGGTAGGAAACTATAACTGAACTGTGCTTTCAGCTTCACTAAAATTATGTCAAAGAACAGGAACAAGTGTAGAGCGAGGGGGGGAGAAGACACCTGTTCTCTCAGAAGCCAGGATCCCCAGCAAGCTTCCTCAGGCACAGCTAGGGAAGATGGAGCAGGCTGCAGTCTATGGGCACCAGTGTTCCATTCCTGTGCACAGCCAGTCAACAGTTCCTCACACATAAACACAAACAACCCCTGACCCAGAGAAAAAAGAAAAAAATATCATCTTAACAAGGAATGAACACTAATCTCAAAACTGGCTGCCCCAGGGGATTTAGAGATCTGGTGGGATGGAGCAGGGGTGTGGTGAGGGTGTTAGGCACATCCTTGTGGAGACCGGGTTGGGGGGAGGAGGTATGTGAAGTGGAACAGTCAGAGTGCAGATGATGAGAATAAAATCTGGAGTGCAAAAATAGATAGATATTCTATTTTCTTAGGAGCCACCAGGCTGATTTCCAGAGTGGTTGTAGCAGCTTGCAACCCCACCAGCAGTGGAGGAGTGTTCCTCTTTCTTCACATCCTTGCCAACACCTGTTGTCTCCTGAGTTTTTAATCTTAGCCATTCTGACTGGTGTGAGGTGAAATCTCAGGGTTGTTTTGATTTACATTTCCCTAATGACTAATGCTGTTGAACATTTCTTAAGGTGCTTCTCAGCCATTCAAAGTTCTTCAGGTAAAAATTCTTTGTTAAGCTCTGTACCCCCATTTTAATAGGGTTATTTGGCTCTCTGGAGTCTAGCTTCTTGAGTTCTTTGTATATATTGGATATTATCCCTCTGGGCTCAAAGCCAGGGCTTGAGCAGAGAAACAGGAACAAAGAAATGCATTACATTGCCACCAGAGAAACCTCAGAGGGAGGACCCAGCTGTAGTTTTCCTTCTCCCAAGTGCAAAATGTGTAAAGTGTAAACAGAAAATAAACCTGCAGTTTTAATTGAATCATCCTCCTGCCCCCCAGTGTCCAGGGATAGACAAGTGTAGAGACAATCCTGGCTTTTCTATTGCCTACCTGCTTGTTCAACATAAGGAATGGGGTGAATCAAGAAGGGACCAGCTTCCTTTCCTTATAGCTCTAGGGTAGTACTTGGAGTCATTCATTCCCACAGCTGTCAGTGTCTCCAAAACTAATTCACTAATTGGTCAGAGATGTTGATCACTCCTCAGCCTGACTTAATACTAAGAAAACACCATCTATCTGTTGATTATGTGGCAATATATACTATTTATATAAATATTTCTCTATGTAAAAAAAAGTCAGGCATTGTTCTAATCAGCCTTTATATGTGACATTGTTGGTTTTCTTCATAGCTTTTACTATTTTGATTCCTCTGCACATGTAATATTTGAGTATTATGTGTCTACTTGATGTTCTGTATGCTTTTAATACTTTCACAGGTATCTCTTATTTGGGGAATCTGTTTTCTGACAAATCATATACAAACAGTTAATTCATTGTATTCAATAGAGTCAGTAAACACTAAGACTAATCTAAGGTCCCTAGGTTTTAGTCTTGAGTGTCCCTCCTCTCAGGTCTCTGATACATTCTAGAGGTTCCCCTCAACTTCCAACTTCCCAAGGTTGCCTGTTTGCATTCTTTTTGCTGGCAATCAGCATCTCATTTCCTGTTTCCTGGTTCCCCTCCCTGAAAGTCACACAAGCCCTCTTCCCTCCCCCTGTTCACCAATCAAACCCCTCCTGCTTCCCTGTCCTGGTATCCCCTACACTGCTGCATCGAGCTTTGCCAGGACCAGGGCCCACTCATTCTTTCTTCTTGGACATCATTTGATATGTGAATTGTGTCTTGGGTGTTCCAAGCTTCTGGGCTATATCCACTTATCAGTGAGTGCATACCATGCGGGTTCTTTGATGACTGGGTTACCTCACTTAGGGTGATATTTTCCAGTTACACCTTTTTGCCTAAGAATTTCATGAATTCATTGTTTTAATAGCTGAGTTGTATTCCATAGTGTAATTAGACCACATTTTCTGTATCCATAGTTCCATTGAGGGACATCTGTGTTCTTTCCATATTCTGTCTATTACAAATGAGGCTGCTACGAACATAGTGGAACATGTGTCCTTATTACATGCTGGAGAATCCTCAGGGTATATGCCAAGTAGTGGTAGCCTTCTCAACAAATGGTGCTGGTTCAACTGGAGGTCAGCATGCAGAAGAATGCAAATTGATCCACTCTTATCCCCTTGTACTAAGCTTAAGTCAAGTGAATCAAGAGCCCCCACATAAAACCAGACAGACTGAAACTAATAGAAAAGAAACTGGGGAAGAGCCTTGAGCACATGGGCACAGGGGAAATTTTCCTGAACAGAACACTTATAGCTTATTCTGTAAGATGAGGAATTGACAAATGGGAATTCATGAATGTACAGTTTCTGTAAGGCAAAGGACACAATTGCACAAAATGGCAACCAACAAATTGGGGAAACATCTTTAACAACCTTACATCCAACAGAGGACTAATATCCAATATATACAAAGAAATCAAGAAGTTAGACTCCAGAGAGCCAAATATCACAATTAAAAAGTAGGATACAAAGTTAAACAAAGAATTCTTACCTGAGGAATATCGAAAGGCTGAGAAGGACCTAAAGAAATGTTCAACATCCTTAGTCATCAGGGAAATTCAAATCAAAACAATCCTGAGATTTCCCTTCACCCCAGTCAGAATGGCTAAGATCAAAAACTCAGGAGACAGCAGGTGCTGGGGAGGATGTGGAGAAAGAGGAACACTCCTCCACTGCTGGGGGGATTGTAAGCTGCTACAATCACTCTGGAAATCAGTCTGGTGGTTCCTCAGAAAACAGGGCATAATTCCTCCTCTCCTTGAACAGGTATTATTACTGATGTCTATCTATCTATCTATCTATCTACCTACCTATCTATTTACCTATATATATATATCATCTATCATGTCACACATATTTTTATGAAAATATGTTATTTAATAAAAATTCCTATGTTTCAATGATGGTTAAAAGATTACAATTTTAAAGCCTATATATAGGTAAGTAGAGATAGATAGATATATCAATTATAAAGTCACAAATATTTTTTATAAAATATGTTATTTAATAAAAATTCCTATGTTTCAATTGATGGATAAAAGAATACAATTTTAAATCCAAATGACTTAAGGACATGAAATGCACTTGTCACTCTGTCAGTTATAGATGAGCCTTTGAATATTGACATCACAATAGCCTGTCACCCTGGCTACTAAAGAATCCTCAGACTTCAGTGGTTGGCTTACCAACTGCAGTCTTCAGTTTGGTGTTTAGTGCCAAGAAGGAAAGTGATCATTTCACATCCATTGATTGGATTCTACATTTGTGGGTTGACAGAAAGACACAAAAGAAAACCTCCAAATAAGAGTGCTTCCTGTATCATCTGTGTATGTGCTGAGATCTGAGCTGAGGCCAAACACAGCAGTATTCTCTTTTATGGTTTCAGCTATCAAACTGTGAACACGCAGAGTGCGCATGCGCGAAACGCAGAGTGCGCATGCGCGAAACGCAGAGTGCGCATGCGCGAAACGCAGAGTGCGCATGCGCGAAACGCAGAGTGCGCATGCGCGAAACGCAGAGTGCGCATGCGCGAAACGCAGAGTGCGCATGCGCGAAACGCAGAGTGCGCATGCGCGAAACGCAGAATGCGCACTAGTAAATCAGAATCAATTCAAGAAAGAAACAAAGGCATCCCAAACAGCTTCCCACCTGAAGGTAACCCTTTGTCACACAGCTTCATTTGGACTACAGATAGCAGGGGAACAATGACTTCTAAATTCGTTTCTTTTTTTGTTTGTTTGTTTTCATATAATTTTTATTGGATATCTTATTTATTTACATTTCAATCTTCCCAATTCCCTCCCCCCAGCTAGAAAATCCAGAAAATCTCACCCGCTCCTGATTGAGTGTATGCCACACACACACACACACACACACACACACACTTCTGCCTCCCTGCCCTCAAATTCCCCTACACTGAGGCATCGAGTCTTCATAGAACCAAGGCCTCTTCTTTCATTGATGCCTCACAAAGGCCATCCTCTGCTACATATGTGACTGGAGCCTTGGGTCCCTCCGTGTGTACTCCTTGGTTGGTGGTTTAGACCCTGGGAGCTCTGGTTGGTTGATATTGTTGTTCTTTCTATGGAGTTGCAAACCTCTTCAACTGCTTCATTCCTTTCTCTAGCTCCTCCATTGGGGACCCCGTGCTCAGTCCAATGGTTGCCTGCAAGCATCCGCCTCTATTTCTCAGGCTCTGACAGAGACTCTCAGGAGAAAACTATATCAGGCTCCTGTCAGCATATACTTCTTGGCATCCACAATAGTGACTGTATATGGGATGAATCCCCAGGTGGGGCAGTTTCTGGATGACCTTTCCTTCAGTCTTTGCTCCATACCTTTTCTCAGTATTTTCTGAGTATTTTGTTCCCCCTTCTAAAAAGGATCAAAGAACCCACACTTTGGTCTTCCTTCTTCTTGAGCTTCATGTGGTCTGTGAATTGTTTCCTGGGTGTTCCAAGCTTTTGGGTTAATATCCACATATCAGTGAGTACATACCATGTGTGTTCTTTTGTGACTGGGTTACCTCACTCAAGATGATATTTTCTAGTTTCATCCATTTGCCTAAGAATTTCATGAAGTCATTGTTTTTAATAGCTGAGTAGTATTCCATTGTGTAAATATACCACATTTTCTGTATCCATTCCCCTGTTGAAGGACATCTGGGTTCTTTCCAGCTTCTGGCTATAATAAATAAGACTGCTATGAACATAGTGGAGCATATGTCCTTGTCATATTCATTTCTTTTTCAAGGCATAATTTTTAAAAGTCTTCTTAAAAACATTGCATGGCAGTTGATTTTTGCCTTCAGATGGGAATTCTGTATGTTAAGTAGAATCTTTACACTGTCATATTAAAAGGAGAATAATGTTAGACAGCTTAGTGGCAGAGGCTGATCATGCATGTTCGAGGTACAATCCATATCCACCCACACTGGCAAACATTTTTAATAATAATTGAAAATATGTACAAAACAATTTGCTTAGGAAAATATACCATGAAGGAGCTTATATACCAGAAAAACATTTACATCTTTTTATGAGTTGTGACTAAGAGTAATTGATGAATCCATAGTATAAGGGATAAAGAAGTGTTATGAGAGGGAACAGAGGCTGCATTTCTTTGGGCATATAGAGAGGGTATGTATGTATGTTTGTATGTTTGTATGTATGTATTCTGAGCAAGCACTTTCTCCTGAGATATATCCCCAGCCAGGAGAGAGGCTCTTCTTGAAGGTTTTAATTTGTGGTTTCTTAGAGGTAGCACTTGCTTTCCTTAAAAGCATTTAGAATGTCATGTTGAAGAGATCATGGAGGAAGATGGAGGACTTTATTTTACATTGTCTCAGCCAGCATCAAGTGTTCATGGTACCCTAGGCAGTTTACCTACAGTTGGTTAAATATTTAGGAAAGGACATTTAGAAGCATGTCTTCATGAATCTGGCCTTAGCTTGGGCTTTGTCAGTTCTTTATTTTATTTTCCTTTTGTTTTGATCTGAAAACCTTTAAAATATGATTCTAACTAGAAACTTTAAAAAAAAAAAACGACAAAATTCAGTAATGAAGACGCCTCATCTTACAAGTGAGTCTTTACTGGCTAATGATGAATGCTCTGACAGGCTGAGGAGCTGAGGAGCTGAGGGAACAAACAAAACAAGGCAAGGTGCTCAGTCAGCAAAGGCTTCCAGTGCTGTTGAGGGAGCAGCCTGGAGAAGCACACCCTGGGATTAGCCCCTCTCCTCATCTAGTGTTCATTCCTTCATCCAAATTTCTTAAATACCTTTGAATACTGGGCAGTTTGCCAAATGTGGTAAGACTATAGAAGTTAAACACTTGAATTTGCTTTTAAGCCCCGACGAGTAGGAGGTTTAATTGTTTGTTAACAAAACTCTGAAATGGGCAGGGAACAGTTATATGAGAACAGTTACAAAGGTCTGATTCACACACACTGAGTTTGGGGCCTGAGAGGAAGGCTCTTGAGTGTGGAAAATCACAAAGATTTAAGTGCTTGTGCGAGAGAGCATATACACTGGCCTCCTGGTTTAGTAGTTTACTGTGAGTTCTGGAAAGAGGCTCCTTCCTAAAGAGCATGGACAGGTGATCCCCTATAGAGATGTAAACACTGGGCGTAGTGTCTCTGTAGTTTATAGCAAAGCCATAGGTGCTGTTGTTTTGGGGTGAGCTTCCAGTTGGGATTATAAGGTAGAAAATGTCTATAAACATAGTGCCAACGCTCTGCTATATTTAATTTGCGAAATTATTTTGAGGTAGAAAAAAATTGGGCCACAAATACAAATACTGATACTTAAAATTTTCTGTAAACAAGTTTTTGAGTTATCCTACATGATCTTTTTAAAATGGAAGTACTTGTAAATTGCTAATTTATTTCATCTAATTGCAGGTGGAGGGGCCTCAGGTGCTACCATGTCATGGGCTTTCCCTTTTCTGTTTAAATATACTGTATTTCCAAGTGTTTATATACTTGTAGCATACAGAAAAACAGCAAGCTCTTTTGTTCTTGTACCTTGTATTCTGTGGGAATGTGGACATACAACCCTCACCCCAACCCCTGCCAACCGAATACTTACTGTTTCGATCTCTCTCTCTCTTCTTATATTCACTGCCCATTGTTCCTAGAAAACCACAAAGCTTGCATTGACTGGTTGAAGAGCATGGTTCTCCAGTCTCAAGGCCTGTGCAGTTGACCTATATAATCTCACCTCTTATTAATTCCTTGCGTCTGTCTGTCCAAGGTGCAGTGCTCCTGTGTACTTCCTCATGATGCCTTCCTGTTTAGAGTGCTGTCACAAGTCCTCTCAGGACCAAATTATTTCTGCTGCATTCATACTGCAGCTAGCAACACTTGCACTGATTTGGGGACTTTAAGAGAGCAAGTATTTACACCTTCTCTTTCCACTTAGGGTTTGTACATGCCTGCCTGACTAACCCGGAAGTCAGGAAGTGAGGGGACTTTGTTTAAAATGGTATAACTCTGAAGACATGGGCACTGTTTCCAGCCTCCTCCAGAGAAGAAACGAAGTTGCTTAGCTTATTTGGACCTATAAACCCTGTAACTCTGTTTGGTCATCTGTGTGTCCAGGCCACAGTATTGGGCTCTTCTCTCCTTTGTACTCTCTTTTTATTTTATACTTTAGACAGTAATGCCACAGACAGTGAGGATTTTCTGCACCTTTTGTGATTTTCTTGGAGATCCAAGAAATTTGCTTGGAGATGATTTTAAAAAGATCATGTAGGATAACTTTCTTGGAGATCCAAGAAATTTGCTTGGAGATGATTTTAAAAAGATCATGTAGGATAACTCAAAAACTTGTTTACAGAAAATTTTAAGTATCAGTATTTGTATTTGTGGCCCAATTTTTTTCTACCTCAAAATAATTTCGCAAATTAAATACAGCAGAGCGTTGGCACTATGTTTATAGACATTTTTCTCTTTCTTTTTAACAGCTACATAATATTCCATAGAAATATCATAATAAATTAAAACAAATTCTAAAAGCACGAAAATGTACATGTTAGTTGTACAATATGTAATTATTGTACATAAAATGATAAGCTGACTACAAAAAGGATAAACTTGGTAGATTATTGAAATTTTAAAAATGGTGTATTCCCAGATTTCTTTTGGTTTAAACTCTTCTGGGAAATAATTTCCCCAAGCCCTAAAGAGATTCATGTTAAGTGGTGTTCAGATTGAAAAACAATTGACAAATACTTTTACTTCTTAAGGAATCAAGATAGTATTTAACAATTTTCAAGGAAATGGTAAAAATGAAACAACACAGCCAGTTGAGGTGAGTACATGCTTTGAAAGTAGACCCACTCAGTCTTAAATTTTCACCTCAACAAGATTTGGCCAAGTGATTTCATCCTGCTAGTTTCCTCATTGATAAGGGAGACACACTGATATTAGTACCTACCTCATTAGTACCTACCTCATGGGGCTTATGAAAAACAAAATGAAATATATTTGATACAAATGGGAATCATACACATACACACACACACACATACATATGAGGTATCTCTTGTTCTCTCTGTCAACATGATCAGACTTTGGCTACAAATAGTATCTCAAATACTGTACTTCTTAGTAAACTTGCTTGGACTGCATCATAGGCTTATAGAAGAGCTCCTGGTCCTAAATATAGCCTTTGTCATCGTTGTTCTCATCTTCTTTATTTCTTATCCCTGGTCTTTCACTCAACACCTTGTCATTAAGGACCCCTGTTCCTGCTCGCTCAGGTCAAGTGGATGGATACTAATCTACTCTAATACACACACACACACACACACACACACTGATATAGATTATATACATATATATAATAGAGAAATTAGAATATATATAGGACTTAGAATCTACATTATTAAGCAAGGTCACATGACCTCAAAAACAAATGAATCACATCTTTTCTCTCATGCAGAATCAAGTCACTAACGTATGTGTAGATGTTGACAAATGTACTTGTGGATACCCTGTAACATGAAGAAAAGCTAAGCACAAGGGAATGATGTGGTCATTGATTTCAGGTCATTGATGAGTTAAGGGAACAGAGTAGTTTTTTCTGATTGAAATGTTGTTATAGAGTTTGGGCTTTTTTTTATTAGATGAATACATAAAATATATTCAATACTTAAAGAGTAAAATTTAATATGAAAAAATCATAGATTCTACTTTGAGTTGCAGTTCTAACAGAACATAAGTTCATTACCTTACATAGGCTTTGGGTCTGGTATGTAGTGTTTTTATTTATTTGCATTTTTATAATAAGGCTTATGAAAAGAAAAACGGAATGTATGTAGGGGAATTTTGATCCTTTTCACAGTATCTGGCATACAGCAGGTGAACACTGAATGCAATAAATGTCTATTTATAATGATTAAGGTAAGAATTCTAGTTGCTGGATTTTTGACCAATTCCATCTTTATGTAACTTGTCACTATGCCTTATAGAGTGAGTGATCTTAGCCAATGGACATATTTGCTTTCTTCCTTAACTCTTAGGATATGGCTTGGCTTTGCAATCTCTGGAAAGAAGGGCATGGAAACACTGTTTTTTCTATGTACCGTATATAGAATGCCCAGTGCTGGAGTTAGCCATGAGTCAGAGTATCTACCAGGGCTTGTGCTTAGAAAAGTTCATTGTCTGGCTCATGGGGCTATATGCAAAGAGCTAGAATCTGTCCAACTGTTGATGACTTCCAATCTTACCTATTTTAAGTTCTCAGTTTAAATACAATTTGCCTGGGAAGTTTCTTGAAAGTTTAATATTTGGTTTTGTCAGGTCAGTAGGAGAAACTCTTGTATACCATGAGTTTTCAATATATGGCCACTGCTTTAAACTCTGCTGTCAAAGCAATATGGTAGACCCAAGCCCAGAAAATGGTCCTGGTTCTGTTACCAACTCATTTTGTGTTCAGCCTCAGTTTCCTTGGTTGTAAAGCAATCATATTAAATTAGTCACCCCCAACCTCCCCGCGGGATGCCTCAAATTACAAAGGCTAAGACACCCAGGCTCTGCACTGCTCTTCCCCCATGTTCAGAATTCACATCTTCATTTTTCAGAGAAAAGATTTCCATTGATTGAAAGAAAATGCAATGGAAAACATGTGGAGCTGTGCATGGTGGTGCACACCTTTAATCCCAGCACTCAGGAGGCAGAGGAAGGTGGATCTCAGTGAGTTCAAGGCCAGCCTTGTTTAAATACCATTTTCCTTTGTGTGTGGGAATGAACTCTCCATATGTAGTACTTGAAAGGCTCAAGTAGCCAGGCAAACAACAAAATGAGGAAAACAGGTGATGGTTGAAGAGACTGGTGGGGGAGGGGTGCCTGCTAAAAAGACAGTAGCTTCTGTTCCACCCCAGTTTAGAGTTGTTGAAAAGGAATATTTATGCTATACCTTTAGTTTCCCAACACTTACCTTTTGTCTCTGCCTAACTCACCCTTTATATGTGAACTTTATATGTTGGCCATTAATTAAAACACAGGCCAAACAAAAATGCCCAAAGCCATCTAGTTTGAAATCTATACACACACACACACACACACACACACACACACATAAACTGTGCATATGTGTGTGTGTGTGTGTGTGAGAGAGAGAGAGAGAGAGAGAGAGAGAGAGATTCATATTTGTTGAGTATCTATGTCTAGAAACTAGGTAAACCTTTTGTACTAACCAAAGTATTTGGTTTTCACAATGATTCTATGAATTACTTCTACTACTACCATTTGGAGGTAGAAAATTTGGGTTAAGTGATTTGGTCAGTAAGTAAAAGCTTCTACAGATAGTCAATCCTATGTTTAAAAAAAGTCTCCTAGCTGGAGTTCTAACCACATACACAGTTGACTGCTGGGCATGCAATGTGAATAAATGGCACATGGGCTGCTGTATGGCAGAAGCTGCTGAGTCATATGGAGATAGCTGTATGATACCAGTTCAGTGCATACATGTGCGTGATAGGATAAAATACTGAGTACTGTGTACTTTTATACTTTATGATTTTTTAATAAAGCTCAGTTAGATCATTGTCATTTTTTAAAAAGAAATTTTAGTCTTTCTCTTTGCTGCAAGCAAACCAGACTCACTGAGCTTTGGATCTAGTACCATCTGTGTCCAAGGGCAAATACCCCTTCTCCTTGCCATATATAAGCCCCACTCATGGAAAGGCTCCAAGTCTTGAGTGATGATCACTTCCTCTGGGCTAGAGTATGAAGAAGAAAGTAAATCTAGCAGGAGTGGTAAATCCCCACAGACATCGATAAGTACTTGAGGTCAGAGACTGCATCTTTTATAGTTTGTCTACATACCAAAGTCATTAATATGAAGAGTCATCTTAGCAGTAGTGGTTGTAGTAGCGAAAATAATACAAAGAAGTTAGTCTCAGTCTGTGCTTTGCTATCCGCTTTCATGATGCCTAGGACTCAGGGATGTGTCTTTTGAGAAAGTAATGTGAAATCATCCTTCTCATGCTCCTCCTTTATTTCTGCTTTTTTCACCTAACCCTCATAAAATGTGTTTCAACCCTCACAACTCTTGCCTATAGGAATAAAACTATAAGATATTAGGAAGAAAAATAAAAATACTGTGGGGGAAAAAACCCTGTATGTTTATCTGTTTAGGTTGTTTCCCAGGGGCTTTTTAGGATACTTCAACACTATAACTTTTGTTTTTCCTTCTCTGAAAAAAAATATTTTCACTGTATATATTCATTGTGCATATACACACATTTTATAGATGTATCTGCTATTCATTGAGCCTGTCCTCCACTGCACTCCCCCCTCACTTTCCCCTTTCTAGCTTATCCACTTGATGTGGGGTGGGGAGAAGGAAAGAGCCAGTGACCCTGACAGTATTCTTCTTGACAGTCCATACCCATCACGTGAGTGGAAAGTACCAAAAAACCCATTTTCAGAACTATATCTCGAGTCTCTGGCTCCTGAAGAAAACCAGTGTGGTTCCGATGTGGGACGGGAAGAGTGGTTTGCATTGGCACCGGCCCTGCGGGTGCTTTGGGGCTGGAGCACACACAGCTGTGGGTTACAGATGCTTGCTCTTCACTATTAATGTGGCCAGCATGTGAAACCATGGCACCGCAATACTACACAGAGGTCCACGCCTCTGATAGTTTGAGAAATAACTCCCAGCTGAAGAAATGTTTTCTTTGGAGGGCTGGAATACATTCCAGAACAGAAGGTCCTCTTTCAGAAATGGTAGAATTAACCACTGATTAATTCTAGTCTAGTGATGTTGGACTGGGCATTGGGGACTGCATCACATGTATCTAAGGGCTTGGCAGCTTTAACCAAAAGTACAAGGGGAGAAAAAAAGAAACGAAAAAATAAATTAAAGTTCCTTTAAATCTTTGGTTAATAACTTCTGCATTCCTTACTGCGTGTATATCACAGACCTTGTTGTATACACTCTCAAGGCATTGCATAGTTTCTTTGAAATCACAACTGCAAAGCATTAGTAGAAGCTGTCATCTGAGTTGAGCTATGATAGACATGTTTCTACCAATTATTATTTCCCTGAGGATGGGGGAATCAGAGGCCTGTATATACAGACAGAAGAAATGTGTATGGTGTTGGGTATCGCTTAAAGTTCAGTAACAAAAATTATCTTCTAGACAGGAATTTCTTTCTTTCTCTCTCTCTCTCTCTCTCTCTCTCTCTCTCTCTCTCTCTCTCTCTCTCTCTCTCTCTCTCAACGTATGTGCTCCCTTCTAATGGTATACTTGAGAGAGGGTCTTCCATCTGCCATTGTTAGTGAGAATGTTTTCTCATCCAGGTTACAATTTCCATTGAAATCATTGCATACAAGTATTCAGAAGTTAGTTTATTGACTCTTATTGCACTTCGGGGTATCTAATAAATAATTTATTAGCTTGATGGATATGTGGCTACCTAACTATGGAGTATGAAATATGCACTGTTTCTCTAATACACTGTAGGGAGACTTGTTTATAAAGTATTTAGTATTGGTTTTATAATGCACTGTTGACAACAGGAGACCACGAAGCTCAAAGATCAATCTCATTTTGGCCCACAGTATTAATGCTACTTTATAAAGCTATATGACAGGTCACTTAGACAGCGGTCCTTACAGAAAGGACTCTGTTAGGAAGGCTGGTTGTAGTGGCTGCCAGCACAGCAGATAAATGTCTTTGTCCATGTCCCTGAGATATTTGTTCAGTGGCTGTTGATACTGGCCATGTGATGGAACTCATCTTTTCCCTGGTCTCTAGAGGGATTCTGGACTAAAAGTGCTGAGTTCTCCTAATGCAATCCTCACTAATTGGGTAGAGAGTTGATGTGACTTTGGATCACATGGGCCTGGAGGTAGGAGTCAGCAGTAAGGGATGGGGGGCTTACCTCCTCAGCTTTGTCTCATGTCTGCTAATGAAGCAATATTCTTAGACATCTCCTCTCTCCTTAATTCAAATCATATATGTGATATAGTTCAAAATATTTCCAGTTTTTATTTGCTTTGGGGAATTTCTTTAGCCAGGAGTAAACTTGCAGCCATTTTTTTTTTAAAAAATGCTCTGTATATATTTAGAATTGGGTTTATGAATAAATAAAGATCAAATAATTTGGTCTAAAATGTATTCTTGGCATTTTAATTCTTTTACATGAACTCATCAGTGTGGGAATGTATGTGATCACTGTAGTTCCCAAAGTTCTGTTTCTTTCCTGGGCTATAAGTTCTGGAGCAAGGCATTACTCTCTGCATTCAGAACCCTTTATTGGTTTTCAGTATTTCAGATTTCAGTGTCAGTATTTCCAACTCCTAACTACACTGCCTTTAAAAAAATTCTTTAAATTTTAAAAGATAAATAAATCTTAGAGAGAGAGAGAGAGAAAACGAATGCACCTATGTACATATGTATGTATGTATGTATGTATGTATGTATGTATGTATGTATGCACCTGATTATCAAATCCCCTGGAGCTATAGTTACAGCAGGTGTTAGCCATCTCATGTAGATACTGGGAACTAAACTTGGATCCCATGCAAAAAAAAAAAAAATTGTACATGTTCTTAACTACTAAGCCCAATGTGTTGTCTTAAAGCCAACATTGTCTTGACTGGGAGGAGACTTCCTAAGTACTTTCAGGGGCAGCCCTCTCTGCAGTTGACCTGTCTTCTGATCACCACTCATGGATTCTGACCTTCATTGTGCCTTTTTTTTTTATTCGATATAATTTATTTACATTTCAAATGATTTCCCCCTTTCTAGCCCCCCCACTCCCCGAAAGTCCCGTAAGCCCCCTTCTCTTCCCCTGTCCTCCCATCCACCCCTTCCCACTTCCCCGTTCTGGTTTTGCTGAATACTGTTTCACTGAGTCTTTCCAGAACCAGGGGCCACTCCTCCTTTCTTCTTGTACCTCATTTGATGTGTGGATTATGTTTTGGGTATTACAGTTTTCTAGGTTAATATCCACTTATTAGTGAGTGCATACCATGATTCACCTTTTGAGTCTGGGTTACCTCACTTAGTATGATATTCTTTCTCTAGCTCCATTCATTTGCCTAAGAATTTCATGAATTCATTGTTTCTAATGGCTGAATAGTACTCCATTGTGTAGATATACCACATTTTTTGCATCCACTCTTCTGTTGAGGGATACCTGGGTTCTTTCATTGTGCCTTTTTAAGTAGACTGTTCCTTTTCTCTTCTCCAGTTGTTCTCTAGTTTGTGCTCTTAACTGGAGTTGTAATATCTGTGTTTCTTTTTAAAAACATTAAGTGTATTTATTATTGTTTTAAGTAAAA
The DNA here is from genome assembly GCF_947179515.1 of Apodemus sylvaticus. Classification (NCBI taxonomy): domain Eukaryota; kingdom Metazoa; phylum Chordata; class Mammalia; order Rodentia; family Muridae; genus Apodemus; species Apodemus sylvaticus. The sequence continues at coordinate 114,185,967 of NC_067480.1, forward strand.
TATAATTACATCATTTCTCTCCATTCCCTTTCCTTAGTCTAACAACTTCCATGGCCCACCCTTGCTCCTTCTCAAGTTTCTGGCCTCATCTTCTTTAATTGTTACAATATGGCAGGGCCTGAACAAGGACAATGAGGGGGGAAAAGTGGAAGAGGGAAATCCCGTGGGACCCCAACCTCAGATAAGAACTACAGGCAACTAAGGGATGCTGAGAGAGGTTGTCTTCCCTATGGAAGATGCCCTCTCATTGGTTATTCAATGCCAAGTGTCTGGTCCTCAAAGCATGTATATGCAAGCAACTGAGTAGACTGAGTAGGTCCTATTTACACACACACACACACACACATACACACACACACACACACACCAATTCCTGAATTTCTTTGTTTTTGTTGGGTTGAGATAGGGTTTCTCTGGGTAGCCATGGCTGTCTAGAATTCACTCTGTAGACCAGGCTAGCTTCAAATTCAGAGATCTACTTGCCTCTGCCTCCTAAGTGCTGAGGTTAAAGGGGTATTCATCACTGCCTGGCCTTAATGCCTGAATTTCTTACCAGGGAAAAATTTCTATATCATTCCTTTGTGTCTGAGGGATTTTTTCCTCTCTTCAGAGAACCTTTTCATTTGTGTTCTTACCACATTCTCTCCTAGGACTCTTTATATCATTTTCCCTCTGGCTTAGATCTTCAATATCCTCTTAACTGTCTTGGTACCCTTTGCTCACTCTAGATTTTTCTTTTTAAACCTCCCATAGTGGAAAACAAGCTGTCTGTTCCTAGGGACACTTCTTTAAACCCTGCTAGCTTTTCAAGCCCCAAGGTTATTTTACTGTTCCTGCCCCAAATTACACATTCCTTTGCTCCTCAGACTGAGCTAAACTGTATTCTCCTTTCTCTAGAAAGTGCTGCCAGCCAGATCCCTAGTGTCACACTGGCTCTTGTGATCTACATGTTTAATCGTGTGTATGTGTCTGCATCTTGGGAGGGGGGCTTGTGTGTGCACATACATGCAAGTGCCTACAGAGGCTGGAAGAGGACATTGGATCCCCTGGAGTTGGAATTAACAAGATTACAGGCAGATGTGAGCCACCCAACATGAAAACTAACTTGGGCTCTCCACAAGAGCAGCGTGCTCTTAACCAGTGAGCTATCTGTCCCATGTCCTTACACATGTCCTGTCTGTCATTCCTAGGGCTTTCATTTCATTCCCACGGTGTCTTTTGTGTTTTGCTTTTTTTTTTTCATCAGCCTTATCTGCTTATTTTACCTGTTTATTATAATAGTTCCCTGATTGATCTCTTAGCTTCCCTTTAGTTATGTTTTAATGTGTTGTCATAGATGTACTTTCTTTAAAAATATTAATATTTACCCTGTGTTGAGGTTGTCTTTTTGTAGAGTTGGCTGATCACTTGGTGGATAACAGAATAGCAACTGAGTGGACTGTGGGACTCTTACCCATAGTTCCATTACCCACGCATCTTCCCATTTATTACTGCTTTATCCATCATCCTCCCTGCGCCCTAGTGAAACTAGATCACTTCTCTAGAAGAATATTGGTGGTCTCTCAGGGCCTAGAACAAAGGCAGCCTTTTCTTAGATGCTTCTTTCACATATCAGAGGGAAGGCATCCTTCCCTAAATCATAAGGATCTACTGTGCTTGCCTTAACACTATCTCTATTTATGTTAGGTCGTTTTCGCGCATGGCTTTTATTCTGTAGTAGATTATAAACCTGTGAGCAGGGACCATGTCTTATTTTGGTGTTCCCCACAGCTTCTTGTACTTGGTATGTGAAGCTTGATAAATAGTTCTTCAACAGTGAGTAAAAAGTTTTATAATGATTTTCTTGATGATTAGTAGAAGAAAATGGAGTAAGTTGGGGTATTGACTGGAGTGTGGCTCAGTGGTAGAACTTGTGTTTGGCAGCCCCGGTGTCAGATACCCACCCGACTGTCCAGTTCCTCCTTAAAGAAAGAATCTTAAGTGCAATGCTGGTTTGGCTTCTTAGCACACAGGCTTGCACTCAAGAAGCCCTGAGTGGCTCCCCTGTCCTGTCACCCTTCAGTGAGCTATTCTGTTATTCCTCATTGTTGTTTTCTTATGCTTCATATATTTAACTGTTGGTTGCTATACACCTTAGTAATTAACTCTTTTTTACAAGTGTTTGAGTGGTCAGAGGAGTATATTATATCTGTAGTTTTTAAGATAAAGTATCTTGATGCAACCAGGATTTCTGTAAAATACTGCCTGCAGACTATATAAAACTTCCTCTTCTAATCTCTCAACAGGAACATTTTGTGCCCTCCCCACCTCCAAATTGCCTCAGTTACAAATCGGAAGGCAGGCTTGATGACCAGGACTGGCAAGCACATTTTAAAGTCCCATGCTGTGGAGTTGATCCATCTCAACTTGAGGTATGTTGTTCTTTCTTATTTAAGTCACTTAAATATGCTCACATTCTCTGACTGTCCTATTGAGGTTTGTTCCCACATAATTATTCTTTGTTCCACCCTCTTACTGTCTTTCACACTCATGTGCACGCTAGGAAATGAATGTGTTTACTTGCTTCTCAACAGTTTTTAACCTCTGAAGATACTGCATGAAATAGAATTTTGTGGCAATAATTCGAATGATTTTGATTGTGATAAAGTGTCTTCTTTTATTTCATCCCCTTTTCCCCCTTTTCATTTTTTATACATAGTTCTAGGGAAGATTTATTGTAATTGTCACTGTTTTTAAAATGGATGTGTTAGGGTAGTAATCTTTGAGAATTGAAATGTAACACATATGTAACACACACACAGACACACACACACACAGACACACACATACACGTGCAGACTAATGAGTTTCCCTAAGATGATCATAACCAGGACATCAGTTGATGGACAGACAGTGCAGTTGTGTGTGAAAAGCTTCCTGCCTGCTTGCGTCCAGCCGAGGTCCTACACCAAAGGCCCCCACTCTCCCATTTAAGTTTTTTTAATTTGAAAAACAATCCAGAAATCATACAAATTTTCTTTGCATCAATGTTTTTCACTTAAATGTATGTTCGTGTGGGCATATGCATGATTTTGTGTGTAAGCATGTTTTTGTGTCTAAGTAGTTTGTAAGGGCTTGTGTATGTTTGTGTATGTATGCATGTATGTATATGTGTGTATGTTCTTGTATATGTGTTTGTTAGTATGTGTGCATGTGTTTGTGCATGTATGTGTGCATTTGTGTGTATTTATGTATGTATGTGTGTGTGTTTGTGAGTACTTGTATATGTGTTTGTATGTATGTATGTATGTATGTATGTGTGTGTTTGTGTGTGTTTGTGTGTATTGAGCCTTGTAACAGGGTTTTCTTGTGCAGAAGTGAATCTCAATCTTTCTTCTTGACAGTAATTTAAACTATTACTGTGACATTTTTACTAGAGCTGCCAGCATCTCAGGCTACAGTTTTTAGAAGGAAGTAAATAAAAGCATTAATATTATCTTTACAATCCCACAACTTTCGTGGTCATATGAAAGTAATTCCCCAGTGCACTTCCGTGCCCCAGCCTGTTGGATTTTTGTCTTTTGCTTTTGCTTTTGCTTTTTATTTTTATCCTCATAGTCATTTAAGGAAAGATACCACTGATTCTTTCAGAAGATTTTTCTCACAGGACATCAACTGAAGCTTGTGATAGTAAGACAGCTTTTGTCACTGCTTGTACACACAAAAAAATTAAAGTCACTTTTTTACTTTTTAGATCAAAACAAAATAGGAAAATGTTTGATCTTTTGTAGGCATAAGATTTGTACTGACTGAAGATGCTTTTTTGAAATGTGAATCTTGATTCCAAGGGATTCTCATTTCCTTAGCATTTTGTAAGCTACCTGATCTACTGTACCTAACCACATCTGTCCATTTTCTGATCTTTTGCATCCATGGATTATAGCCTTTTAACATTTCCTGGAAGTGCTCAGGAAATTCCGGCGCTCAGCCCTGACTAGGGTGTCAGACACAGCATCTCAGGCAAGTTAGACAAGTGTCAATTGGAGCATTTTCTCCTTTTCAGTAAAGCGTTTAGGTAATATTTTCCTAAGTGGAATGTTAATGTCACTCTCTGAATTAGCTCGAACCTTGTTTAAGGGGCTTGTGTTCCTTTTCTGGTCACATAAAGATATTTTTACTGCATAAGGTTTTCTCTGTCAGTATTGGTCACCATTTTCTTCTCTCAGTGCATAGCAGCTGTTATATATGTCTCGTGCACTGATGTGATTGGTGTTCCTGTGAGTTCACATCTGAGTATTTAGTATGTCTATAATGGTTTGGCAGAAAGCTGACTATAAATGAAGGCATGGGTACTCTTACTTAAAAATTGAACAATGGTCTTATTCCTCAGAATCTTTGGGCTGTTTTGGCTGAAGCTACTATATGTTGAAATGTCCAACTAGGTTGTCAAAGCCATCTGGCATTTATATATAGTTATATATAAATATTATAAATATGAAGGAACAAGTGAATTCTAACACAGACTCTTGGAGGAGAAGGATTGAGATGCCAATCAAAGATGATAACATGAATTTAGATTTTTCTTCTCCTTTTCATAAAGACCCTTTAAGCTAATTTTAAATTAGCTAATTCATGGACTCTAAACCTAAATTCTTACCATAAAGATTTTAATAGAAAGAGTAATAGACTGTGTAATTTAGATCGTTTACATATGACACTTGGTTACATTTAGTTGTTGGCGTGCATGAATCATATATCTTTTTGAGGATAGGATCTCACTCCTATCTGCTTTGAAACTCACTATAGAGATCAAAGTGGCCTGGGATTCACAGAGGTCTGCCTGCCTCTGCCTCCCAAGGGCTGGGATTAAAATCTGAGCCACCATGTACCCCCATGTACCCCCTGCCATGCGTCATCCTTTTAACCTGAATTAAAGACTGCTACATACATGTCAGTCTGCTACTTACAGCTCAGTCACCGAATAAACTGAAACAAGAAAAACAATTGCTAAATAAGAAAAATTTTCCTGGTTCCTTAAAATTTAAACATGAGGACCCATGATTACCAGATGTTACTGTTTGGGAACATTGGCAATCGAGACACAGTTGTCCATCTCTTACAGAGATCGAAATGGAAAGAAAGAAATTGGAAATCAGTTGGCAAGCAAAGATTTAGGTGTAAATATTAGGTGAATCTTAATTGTAACAATGAGTATCTTTACATTAAGGAAGATAATTCATAGAGGCAGGCAGATCTCTGTGAGTTTGAGTTGAGGCCAGGCTGAGCTACATAGTAAGTTCCAGGACAGTCAGAGCTATGTGGAAAAAACCCTGTCTCAAAAACAAAACGATACAAAGCACAAACAAAAACACCTGTAACAACCAAACAAAACCGAAAAGATAATTCAGATCTTGATCTTTTATTTATCATTTTTTATTTTTATGATCTTTTTTGGTTATTTTACTTATTTACATTTCAAATGAACAACATTATCAACCAAGCAGCTCTTGATCTTAAGAAGTACTTTTAAATGTCATTTCTTCTTTTCTCCACAGAGTGCACATAGATATGCTTGTGTACTTATTATGTTTGAGTTTATATGTGTTAAGGGAAACAAATATTTTACTGTCCTCTCATCAAATTGTATAAACATAGATAACTATACAATTATAAAGCAAACAAAAAAGTGGAAATTAAAATTTAAAATTGAAATTATTATTTAAAATTTAAAATTGAAATTATTATTAGCTTTACTTTTTCCTATTCTTTATATTGAACCAAATTTGTTCCTCCTTAACTTTGTGTCTGAAAAGAAATGGCACAATAAAGTAGGGGTGTCAGGCTTCACAAGGGGAAAGGGTGGCAGGCTTCACTAGGGGAAAGGGTGGCTGTCAACCTTCTTCCTTAGGAGTATGGAAGTGAGGGAAATATCTGTTCAGAGGAGTTTTCCTTCATTAGTTCTTTCTCCTTTTTTTCCCACTTAACACATCTGTTAGCATTCCACACAAACCAACAGATGTTGCAAAGCAAGTCCTACACTTCGTTCTCAAGAAAAATGACATTTCCTCAGTTGCCTGCCCCACCTCTGTGACTGAGACCAGCCTGCTGCTCCTGCATAATTTGCATATATTAAGTTATGTGCCTTAATGCATTAGGAACCTGAGCTTCAGCATTCCTTTATATGTTAAGGTCGCATGTCATTAGTGACTAGTTTACAGGCTGCCTTAGAGTTCTGAGAAGGAAAGTGATTTGAGGATGGCAACCTGATTCTGTACACTGAGAGTGGATAGCCAGTTAGCAATATTTTTTTCTATAAAATAGATGAGTTACAGAAAGCTCGAGCTGTCCCACCACGAGGAAGTGCTGATTGTCATGCGATGTGAAGCATCATTTTTATTATTTTGGCAAGAACAGGGACAGTTTTGTCTTGACAAGCCATTAGATGAATACCAGCGTGTGTCACATGAAAAACCACTGATCTTTAACCCAGGTCTGTACTTAACCAAGCTTTGGAAGTAAATTGTGACTGAAGGAAGAGCAAAGGCCAGTACACTGTCATTACAGATTACAGAGTCTGCTAACAGTGGGAGAACTGAGCCCAGGGAGTCACAGGTGCGGTTCTGTAAGCTGTCAGTTGTCCTGCGGATGCTTCTTAAACTGTGTGCAGAAGCCATACATTTATTTTATATTTGTTCAGGATTTACGTTGTAGCCCTAGCTAGGGAGGAAAAAAAAAACTGAAAAAAAAAGAAAGAGAGAGAGGGGGGGAGGGAGGGAGAGAGAGAGAGAGAAAGAAAGAAAGCCTTCAAGTGCTTTCTTAGTGCAGGGCCTGAGTTTCTTAGCACAGAACCACGACCTTTATATAGCTGCTATGTTCTCAGTCACAGAATGACCTTAAGAAAGCCCTGTGTTTTGAAGAAATTAAATCCAGTGAAGAAAAGTAAATTTGGGTATGGTGGAGCACACCCTTAATCCTAACACTGGAGAGGCAGAGGCAGGCAGATCTTTCGAAATCAACCTGGTCAATAAAGTGAGTTCCAGGCCAGCCAGGGCTACATGATGATACTCTGTCTTTAAAAAAAAAATAATTGTAATATATATAAAGAAATGATGGGTTATATTCCCATAAACAAACAAACAAACAAACAAACAAAAAGCAACACAATAAATAAACTAGTTTATTCCAAAAGTATATGCAAAAGAGCATTCTTTGGCCTGTCAGTAGTCAGTAACTGTGACTAACTTTTCCATCACTGTGTAATTTTTGAGAAAATAAAAGAAAAGACCCAAATTCACCTCACTACAAAATATTAAAAAGATAGTAACATTCTAAGCAATCACTTGTGGGAATTACTGCTTACAGAGCGAACAGGAAAGAACACACTGCCTTCCTCTGTTGGTGGGATTGCACTGCACCTCTCTGTAGTCTTGTTATCCTACACTAACTGAAATGCAAATTCTTTGTAACTAATTGGATCTCATTGAGGGTACATGCACAGTGTGTAGTTATGTGCAAAAAGGTTTTTAAAAGTATGAATTTCCTGTAATTACAACTTTTAATTACTATCCAAAGTGTGCAGTTAGTGCAGGGTTAGTATATATGCTTAACTTTAAAAAATATTATTAGAAGCATGACTGGTGAAATGTTTGATAAATACCAGATAAAAACAAATGTGTAATTGTAGCATCTGTAAATTGAATTTAAACTATTTTTTAAAATTAACATTTAGGATTTAGAATTTGAAGTCAGTTGAGTATACTGATGGCATGTTAATAGTACAGGTTTTTTTAAAATAAATAAATAAATAAGTAAAAACATTGTAAGTGTTAAAACATCATTAGTTATTTCCAGAGCTGCTTACCTTGTCCACTCTCCTGGTCTTATGTTACTGTTGTAAAAGTATTTCAGAGTTGTATGTGTGTATGTGTGTGTGTATGTGTGTGTGTGTGTTACTGCTGTGTGTTATGAAGAAGAGTTAGTTACTCCTAGTTCTACAGTTTCTTCAGGACCTTGAGAGCTCCTTGGTGGACCTCTCAGTGTACACAGCCTAACTCTCAGTCTCAGGGACTGTGAGGAGCGTCATGTGACCTTTCAGATTTGTGATCCCCTAATCTGAAGTACATGACTTTGAATCAGGAAGAAAGCAATAATTGTGAAAATGATGTTTATCCCCATGGCCTAGTTGTAAATAACTTGGATACAAAGGATTTCAGAAGGTTATTCTGTAATCTACAGAATGTTGAGCCAATGGAAAGCCTCAGGAGATGTCTTGGTGCCTTGGTTTTGTTGTTAGTCATGGACCTGAGTCTCTAAAAAACAATTCAAGTCTCTTACTGGCTAGAAAAGCATCAAGGTTCTACATTTCCCTATGGAAATGGATGGCAAGTTCACATAACATATTTTGGGACTTTCTATAGGAGTCAGAATTTTATGTTCTAAAATTTATTAAAAAATGGTTTTAAACATAATAAACAAAACATAAACATTCAAGGTTTGTACTTTAGCATGTTTATATATAGCTAACTCTTTGGACTGGTGTCTGTTGTTATAATGAAGCTTTTACTTTTTTTTTTAACTGATTTTAGGAATTAACTAAAATTTTGTTTGACAAAATCCATCTAGGAGGTACAGTACTGTGTAATTGTTGTGATTTTTCTTGTGAATCTTACGAGGCTATCCTGATGTTTTTTTTTTTAAAGATTTATTTATTTATTATATGTAAGTACACTGTATCTGTCTTCAGACTCCCCAGAGGAGGGCATCAGATCTCATTAAGGATGGTTGTGAGCCACCATGTGGTTGCTGGGATTTGAGCTCTGGACCTTTGAAAGAACACTCAGTGCTCTTAACTGCTGAGCCATCTCTCCAGCCCTATCCTGATGTTTTTAAGGCGTGGCTACGGCAGGAATATTTAGGTAATAGTTTTGCTGCAGACTTGTTTGGTTAGACCTTGCAGTCTGAGAGAGACCGGTTTGCATACTCTGGGTAGCATTTTGTCAGAGGACTGTGCCTGGGCATAGCAGATTTGGATGTATTAGTTAGTCAACCTGATAACCCTGTACAGACTGTATTGATTTTGTAGGAGAGAGTTTATGAACTAAATAAACTTGGGGTTGGTGTCTTAATAAACTGCTTCTCTCAGTCTGTCACATTTAGTTATGGAGCTGTGCAGTTTAGGGGGGAAAAGGGCTAATTCAGTTACAGATTGTTCACAGCAGGGTCTCCAAATTAGCCCTTTGTTTTGTAATGCCACCTTGCTTGGGCTTGTGTTGAGCACATTTCTCAGTTTTGCCCTAATGAGTTGCAACACTGATAATGTGGCTGATGATCTTTCATTGATTTCACTATCACTTGCTTGTCTGGTAATTGATCCGTTGCTGAGCCTCTAGTTAATTATATCGGCTTTGACATGGCCCGATCCCTGGGGAATTTCAAGTCTTGTAGAATAACAGTTTTAATAAAAGAGTCTATTACTGCAGGTGCTTGCTGCTGCATGAAAATTGATTTTTGTCTTGTGGTGTGGTGTGGTGTGGTATGGTGTGTGTGTGTGTGTGTGTGTGTGTGTGTATGTGTATGTGTGTGTTCGTTCGTTCATGCCCGCATGTGTGGGGATTAGGGGAAATACCTGGGAAAGAAGAGGATCTCAGAACTGAGAAAAAGGGGTGGGGCTGGAAAAATAGGAAGAGGGAGTGAGGGAGAGTGGGGAAGGAGGGGGAAGGACTAGGAGAGAGGGAGAGGAAGCAGAAGAGGCCAAAGAGAACATGCAGGCAGAGGATACAACAGTGCTTGAGGGGAGCAAGGAGGAAGCTTGCTGTTGACAGTGTCCTTAAGCCTCCCACAAATAACAGCCATTAGTGGGAAGGTCAGGAGCTGAGCAGGCAGCTTGACTGAGGCACTGAGTGCCACTTCAGAAATCAAGAGGCTAGCAAATTTTAGAGGGAGTTAAGTGGGTAATAGTAAAGGTACAGTCACCATTGGCAATTGACTCATAGGGGCTTTTCCCGCCCTCCCCCTCGAAAGAATATTTTTATTGACCACAGGTAGACTTAATATATTTTAAGGCAACAATTCTTTGGGTTCTTGTTTGTCTCCTTTCAGATATTGAATTTGCTTCTTTTGAGACTTTTTTGTGCTTAATGGTGGTGAACTGGAGGGAAGTTTAACAGAAAAGCTTTCAGGAGATGTCAGTTCTAGAAGGGAAGGCACATTTGTTTCAACATAGTGTACAGTTGCTCATCTTTTCTCATTGTCCACTAATGACACAGGCTGCCATCGAAACGCTTTTCTGTTTCTTTTGTTGTTTCTGAGAGGAAGGTTTATTGTTATTCTTTCGTTAAGAAGGAGCGAACAGAGTGCTACATTTGTCCTCAGTATTTGTAAGTGGCTGAAGATTAATGTTCCTTACATTTTAAGTTTAGGAAGGATGGCTTTTTCCTGCTGACTACTTTTATGAGATGGCATGAATTTAGCTTTCCATTTTGAAGTTACAGTGTTTATGTACAGTGGATTTTGTTCAGTTCTGCTTTTTCCATAAATAAGGGAGATAAATACTATCTAACAAATGGTTGTTTTGTTTTAAAACTGGTTTAATTAAAAATATGACCTGCTATCAGGGTTATATTTCATCAGGCAGGGAAACATTATAGAATTTTCCATAGAGGTCCTAAATGAAAAATGGCATTTTTATATGCATTACTTTTTGCCTGAAATAGGACAGGTTTCTTTTTTTCTTCATCTTTTGCCCTTTTTTTAAGATTTAAAAGGTTGATGTAGATGTCTTACCTGAGAACTTTAACAAAGGATTTTATTCTGCATGTGAGCTTTAAGAAAAGGTATTCATTTTTCTTCTCTTCCTTCAGTGTCTCTTTACTTAACCTTCCATTTGGTAATTAATGGCCTGAGGTGCTGGGTATTAAGTGATATATATTTATTTTTGCATATGTTTAGTGTACATCTTCCATGTTTAACTGGTAGCTTTGCTTGTTCACCCTTTATAATATAAGGTCAAATCTCTGTATATTATTTTCCCTATGAGTTTATATGTGGTTATAAATAGCCCCAGCATTACGGTGTGACTTGTGGAAGCTAATATTTAAAAAGCCACTAAGCAAACTTTATGTTCTCATCCAGATGAATCTTTACTTGCTTCCAGTTTAATTAAAAATATTTAAATGTCATAGTTTTGCAAGTGTTAAAGAAAGGACTGGTGCTGGATATAACATGTTACAGCAGAAAGCATTGTTGGCAAAAATTCCCAGGGAAGAGCCCTGGCTTTCCCTGGCCTTGTGGATGGTGATCGTGGCAGTCCGTGGAGTATGCACCAGTGTGTGTGTCTATCTGTGTATCTGGAGGGGGGTTAGTACAGTGTCATTTGGTGCCTGACAGTGGAACAGTGCAGTTGACTCCTAGCTCTGCTGTCCAATGACATGCAGTGGCTGAGGGTTTGAAGCTGATGGTTGGGTCTCCAGTGCTGCCTGTGCACCTGACAGGCAGCTGTGAAACTGAGCAGAGGCAAGCTAGGGGAGTCACAATCTATGCATAAATGATAGGGATATCTGTGCAGAAGGTGCGAAGGAAGCTCTGACCCCCCCCCTCCCCCAGATCTCCCTCTTCCCGAATGAAATGCACAGTTCAGCCAGCTTCTTACCTACACTGTACTCCTGCTACTGGCTGCCAAGAAGCTCAAAAAATCCACCTTCACTTTTCAGTCAGAAGAGGCAGAAGTGGATGTGAGAGAAAGAGACACACAGAGAGACAGAGAGCCAAAGAGGGCAAGAGACTTGACTTTAAGAGACTCCTGTACTGACAACTCCATGCAGTTCGGAACCAGAACGACTGCGGCTGGACCAGGATTCATGGGGACATGGCAAAACGCTGATACTAACCTCTTATTCAGAATGTCCCAACAAGTAAGTTACTTTTTCTTTCATTTTTTTTTAAAGAAACCTCAAGTTGTTATGTGCCCTTTTCTTCCTGCTACTTTTCTTTCTAAATGTTTTTGAAATTAAAATATATATATATAATTTCTGTGTTACTGGAATGTGCAGTGTTACTTCATGGCTTCCCCAAGGGCTCTTTAAGGAAAAGGGGGGAAAGGACATCGAAGTTAGAGAAAGCAAAGGCATTTGTTGCAAAATTTCACCGTGTGCAGCCTGAGCCCTGCCTTAATTTATTTCTTTGTTTCCCGCGAAAAAGAGAAAAGGCCACTCAACAAATGTATCTTTCTGACTGTGAAAGACTCGGTCAAAGTGTCTGCTGTCTCGAAGTAGGTCTTGCAACTGAACAGTCATAAAGCGCGGGCCCCTCACAGCAGCGGGTTTGACTTCTGGTGTCTGGAGCAGCTGGACTCAGACCCGAGCGAGGCTGTGCAGGCTTCCCTGCCGGCCGGGTCAGGCCAAGGGCGGCAGGCTGCACTCAGGCTTGCTCTCGGCCTCCATTCCGGCTCTCGGTGGCTCGGTGCCTTCGCTCTCCCCTGTGCTCCACTGGCCCAGGTGCAGCCAGCTCGGCTTGTCACCTGCCCACCGCCTGCCGCCCACCGCCCAGCACGGTGCACTCACACTGGGCGCGGCCCCTGCGTTCTCCCAGAGCCGCTTCTCGCTCAGCCGCCGCAGGCAGCTTGGCTGCTGCCCTGCAGGGAGAGCTGCCTGGAGAGCGCCAGGGCAGCAGCAGATGGATCATTAATCACCCGCAGTGCTCGGTGATTTGAGCCCTGCATGCCAGGCTCCTCTTGCACAATTGCAGGCTCTCAGGCTCCGCAGGGGAGCGAGGGTTAAGTGGAGGCAAAGGGGAAACAACCCAGAAACTTTCCTCTTTTCAGAAGCCTACCCCAAACCCATACAAAGCAAGAGTTAGTTTATCTTCCATGCAGCACCAAAGTAGTACTAACAAATATACTGGGATGTTAAGTAGATGGCAGTTGTTTAAAGATTGGTCTTGCCCCACTCGTTTAAAATAACTGCAACTGCTCTTTTGTATGTAAGAGTTCACGGAAATTGAATACTTTGGGGTAGATTTTAAAATGTTTGGTAATGAAATAAAACTACTTTAAAGGCTGTAAACTGCCACAAGATTAGAAATAACAATTGCCAAAGAAAGTGCATAAAGCCCAGCTCTTGAACATTTAATTGGTAAACAGTTTTATCAGCCAGTTTTAGATAGGAGAAATGTATTTGAATAAGGTGTATTTGACATCCTGCAGAGGGACCCTGATAACTACTGATCCAGGAAGCTGACATTTAAATGCAATCAACATAAGCCCAGTAAGCAACTCTTTATGTGCAATCCTTTTTTTTTTCCACACTGAAAAGTTCCTTTCTTGTCTGACACAGATGCTGCTTGTCTCTGCAGAACACTTTTCGAGATGTTTTTCTGAAGCACTTTTCTGTCTGAGTGGCTCTCTTGTGGTTGGAACAGAGTGTGTTTTCACTAACCTTAGAATCTAATAACTTGTGCCCCACTTTAAAATTTAGATATCACCAATCCGGGTTTTCCTTGAGTTGTGTGTATGTACATGCATGCTGTGAAAGGTTAGATTGCTTTAGGTTTTTCCCTCTAGTGAAAAAAGAGTTAATAAAACAGATAGAGATAATGATCAATAGATAAATGGCTATTGAACCACATAGATGTGTTAGATTGCTGCTTTGGCAAGAGCCCATTTCCAAGTAGATTTGCATCTAAGGAGACTTTAAGTGATGCAAAACATTTAGGACTAAAAGAAATAAAAGCAAATTACATAAAAATAGGTCAGAATTAGGAAAATAATTTAAATTCCTCATAGAGAAACTTGTATGATCAGCTCACTGTGGTGTTTTCTGTGTGTTTGCTTGTGTACCTGTATGAATGTATGTGGACTGTGAGCCTTGGTGCCTGTGAGAATAGACACAGGGAAGGCCTTTATGCTTGATGAACAGATTATGACACAGAACACTATGACAAAGGATGAAAATCACAAACTTAAAAAGTATTGTAAATCAACCATTTAGCTGTAGTTTGTTATTATTTTGTTTTTTTGTGTGGTTGTTGTTGTTTTGGTGTTGTTAGTGATGCTTAGCTTCCCATTTACTTTCAGAGTTACTAAATGTTTACCTTTTGTGTATTTTGGAAGTCATCTAAGAAGAGTATATGTTTACATGTGTAGATGTACTTTTCTTTCTCTTTCAAGATGCCATTTCAGAGTGTGTAGTCTTAAATTCAAAATCTGCCTAAATATAAGCCTGTGCTGTGCATGCCTAATGTTTTTGTTTTCCTTATGGGTAGTGGGTCAGCAGTGCTGGTTCAGTGTGAGTGGGACAGAGTGTGTGCATGGGGGATGGGGTGGGGGGGAGGGAATGATTCTTGAAATGCTCTCTTAAAAGTCAACAGTTTGAAGAATAATAGTTTCAATATCCGCATTAAGCCACCTTTTGCTAAAGATAAAAAGGTTTTTTTCTAATTTAATCAAATATGTACAATTCTATATATATAATTGTTTAGGATAAAAGAGGCTTTTCTGCTTGATTATTTTAATCTCTGAGTAAAAATTTAGCTCATAGAGTGAATGAAATCTTTTAAGTACAGTTTTTCACAGTTTTCTATAGTAGAATAAAAATTAATATTTCCTTCAATATCTTGGTAAGCATTGGACAAAACTGACAACTAGAGCCAGTAAAAGATGTTTAAAGACTGAGCTATAGAGAACTCACCACATATGATGTTAGCTACAGAAAAATGTATGCTTGGGAATCTGATGAACGCTGAAGTTGAAGAATCTAGGTCTGTGTCTTCTAAACGTAAGCTAGGCAGAGGCATGGGACAATCTGTATCTTGCATTTCCCCTGAACAAAGTTAGATTTCCTTAACTGTAAATCTTTCCTTTATCTAACATTAGCAAATGATTGGACTCAGACTCAGTGGAGTTAAGTCTGTTCCCCTTAAAGCTTTAAATGGGACTTCCTGACTTCATCTCTCTACCTTACACTATTTTCCCTAAAATCAAAGATTATTCCTCTAAAAATCAATATGATTTGTTGTTGTTATTGTTGTTTAGAAAAATAATATTTTCTTGTAGCAAGATACTTGAGAGGTGTAGCTGTTGACTTTTGTAACTGAGAGTTCTGGATTCAGTTATGAGTTGATAATGTCCAAAACCATTTTCTCCTTTTCCTTATCTCTTAAAACCTCAAAGGTTATTTTTCTCAGGATACTCTCTTAAGGTGTTGTTAAAAAGACAGATGGGGGTGGTAGGAGAAAGGAGCTTGCTTTTGGAAGGTTGTTTTGTTTTTTTTAATCATACTTTGAAAGCTGTTTTTTCTACATAATTTGTACGTTTGTGTATTTGAGACAGTAGCAAATAAAATCCTTATAGCTTCCTCTAAGAGCAGGTATAGTTCGATCTAATTGAAATCTTTTTAAGAAATGACACTGTGCAGATAATGGTGATAGTGTACTTTTCCCTTATTACCAGAGGTGTTTATACCTTTTATTATTGCTCAGGTATACTTAACCTGTTTCAAATAAAATGCAGATCCCTTAATAAGGTCTCTTTTCAGAGTAGAGTGAGATACCAAGTTAGAATTATAAATGACGCCTTGCATCATTATGGAGTAATTTAGGATTCACCCAATGATGTAACAAAATTAACAACATAATTTCATTGTGAAACTGTGTCTTATTAAAGAACAACTGTCTGACATTCTTTTACAGTTGCTTTATTTAACTTCATGCAAATATTATTAGTAGTGACATTTTTCTGTTGTGTATTAGATTCTCTCATTAGCATGATGTGTTAGTTATCACCAGAGAAATCATTTCCTAGATAGGTGAGGGACAAAATCGAGAAAGCTAAAAATTATATCAGTGATTTACATTACTACCAGACCATCTGCTCACCAGAGATATGACAGAGTAAACTTTTTGACTAGTATAAAACCTAGCACTTCCGAGAAATGATTAAAAGATATATAAGAAATATATAATAATATTTTTGGAAATCATTTACAAGAGTGCTCAATACAAATTTTTCTTCCAGTAGTCTTTTAGTATTTTCAAATCATGAGGACAAACACAGTTCCAGTCATAGGATTTGTAGTCAAAATGGAAATGATGTGTGTTTTCTTTTCTGGTTTCTAACCCTCCCAAAAAATTTGAACATCTCTAACAATTTTAAAGATTCATATATAGTATTTCTTGTTGTCACCTATCTAAAATATGTGCTGTGGGTGGCTTGGTTGTTCTTTGAAGTTCATGCAATATATTTTTATTCTAAAGCTTCTCCTCAAAACTGGACACATCCCTTTGACAATTGCTTCCTTAGTTTTACTGCCTCTCTTTTGCCTAATGCAAAGGAATTACAAAGTGCTTGAAAGTAACAACTATTGAATCAGGTATCCTTTTGCCAATCTGTCATTTTGATAAGTTCAGGAATGTGGTGCTATCCTCACATACAAACATGTCGGTGACGGGACTATCCTTGTTTTACTGCAGGCCTGTCACCCTGGCTACTAAAGAATCCTCAGACTTCAGTGGTTGTCTTACCAACTGCAGTCTTCAGTTTGGTATTTAGTGCCAAGAAGGAAAGTGATCATTTCACATCCATTGATTGGTTCTCGATTCCAGGCTGCACTGTAAATGTATGTATATAATAACTAATTTGATTCTTATGATAGTCTAATGGAATCAGGAAGTGTTCTATCTTGATTCTCCAGATCTAGAAAACTAGATTTTAACTTGGCAGTGTCTTCATGGAAAGTTACTCAGTAGCAATATTCAGTACCAGTTCCCTAAAGAAACAAAGTTATTAAGGAGTGCTATGCTTTTTGTTTCCAGGAGAATGCTTTCTATAAGTCTTCAAAAAATACCTACCATGAACATAAGACAGTAGTATTTTCTAGACTATCAAATTTGTTTTTACCCATTAAAACACAAACTTTTATTGTAAACTGGTCAAACTTCAACCTAAAATTTATGAATGCTTCAGTTTTCCCCAAATTGTTATTTTTTTCTTAAATACATTGTGTTTTTTAAAAAGTTTAGAAGATTTAATGTTAATTCATAAAAAGGAATCATCTTCCACATATGTTCATTTACTTTTAATATTTAATATCATGAAACTGAATTGGTATTATTTTTGTAAAATTTCTTTACATTATTGTTTGATGTGTGTGATGATAACCAGTGACTGCTGTTCCTCCTGACTCCTCTAATCTCATGACTCACAAATGCTTTCTACATAAAAGCTGGTGTCTATCTACATATTCTTTGAACAATATGTCATATGTTTTGAACAGTTTGATATTCACATAATATGTTTTAATATTTAAATTATATGAGCAGGGTAGCGTAATGAATTACCAAAAGAGTAGCTATCAGTATATATATGGTTGTGAAAATATGTGATTCCTTACAAAGATGTATGGCTCAAATTTAAAGCCACTAAGTGTAAGGGAAAGAAATGCGTGTGCCTTTTTGTCCGTTGTCATGGCCCTTAGAATACTGACATCACAATGGTTCTTCATCCTGACTGCTACAGAATCCTCGAACTTCAGTAGCTTGAATACCAACCTTAGTCACCAGTTTGCTATTCAGGACTAGAAAGGCAAAATTCGAGTTTATTCAAAGGTTCTCCCTTCCAGGCTCCACCAAAAAGGTATTTTTTTTTATAAGTAATTTGTTTCTCATGATAGCTTAATCATATCAGGAAGTGTTCTCTATTTATTCCTCTAGATCATATGAACTAACTCTCAACTCAGTAGTGGTTTCTTGAAAAGGTAGACATTCAAGCCATATTCGGTACCAATCTTCTGTAGAAACAACATTATTATATGAAGGGAGGTATGCTTTAAGCATACAGGAGAACAATTTCTGTAAATCTTACCAAGAAAAAGTGTCCAGGTTATGCTTGAGTATTGTTTTATATGCAACCCAATTGTTTTAACCACCATGACTACAAATATTTTTTAAAAGAATTGGTCATTCTTTTTTGTAGACCCTAAACCTAAGAACTCCCTGGTTTTCTTCAAATTGT
Source organism: Apodemus sylvaticus (assembly GCF_947179515.1). Lineage (NCBI taxonomy): Eukaryota > Metazoa > Chordata > Mammalia > Rodentia > Muridae > Apodemus > Apodemus sylvaticus. The sequence goes on from NC_067480.1 coordinate 114,203,947, forward strand.
TATAGTTACAACACATATTTTGTTCTTTGGAATATATTTCTGAATATTTGAACATTAATTCTAATTAGACAGGAACTACTTTCCAGACATGTTAATTTCCTTTCAGTTTGTCCATCACAAAATTTAGTTGCTATTATTTTGTAACATATCTTCACATTAGTGTTTGAAGTATGCGATGACAACCATTGGCTGCTGTTCCTCTTGACTTTGAATCTCATGGGTCTCATAGGCTTTCCACATAAATGCTGGTGTCTCTCTACATATTCTTTGAAAGACGTCATATGTTTTGGTGAGAATTATAGTCACTAAATATATAATTTTAATATTTATATTGTATGAGCAGGGTAGAGAAAAGAAACCACCAAAAAGTAGCCACTTCACTATTATAGGAAAGGAGGTAATTATGGATTAGATAAAAATGTTCAGAGGCATCTAAAATGTTTACAGCCGATTGAAGCTTGATTTTACGACTGATGCCTAAGAGAGAACAGACAATATCAAGGTAGAATATTGGACATACCTGGGGGAGTGAGAGAAACACTGCCTTCATAAAGCAAAGGGTGCTTCTATAACATTTTGGGAGTTATCTTAGTGCATAAGCTGATGGAGATGTTTCGGAAGGAATGGAAATCTAAGGAAAATGAATAACGATTACTTTTACTTCCTGTTCATCTTAAATAAGGGCAAGGGTGGCTATTGGCTCCAGAAGCTTGCTACAGCGGGGGTGCTGAGACGCTGCGTGAGCCCAGCGACAGGTCCAAGCATGTGACAGAGGTAGCTGCTGGCCGCCTCTGCCCAGCCAGCGAGCTCCGGGTATGCTCGCTGGCTCCTAGGCCACCGTGGAGATGTCGTCCCACTTGTTGTCCCAGTCATCTTCGCTGCCTTGGCTGGCCTGGTGACCTCCAAGGAGCTGCTGGGGCGACTTAGGTGGTACTATCAGTATAGGACTAGGCTGAGGGGCCAGGTCATCACTTGTTAATGTTCCTAGATCAAAACATGAGGAGGACACAAAGCATTCTGATCTCCAATGCTCTCTAGAGTACAAATTAATTTATGAACACATTCAATCTGGATCCTATTTGATCTAAGCACCTATATGTTTGCACATAAGTTCTGTACTCAATTTCTAAATTCCTCCGGTAATCTTGGTTCTAGTAATGAATTCATATAACTACATATAGACCAAAATTCACATGCACAAAGTCTTCTGAAAAAAATAGAAATCCATGAACATAGAACTCTGTAACTGTGTACCTGCTCATGAGCCTGCCTGGGTTTCCTCAGTCTTGATGCAAGTACTGAAGGAGAGGTGGGGTGGGGGATCAGGCAAAGAAACCATGGGGAAGTAGAGACTGTGGAGTTCTAGTGGAAGCTTAAAGTCCCTGAAAACCCCACGACAGCAAGAGAAGGAGAACATGGAATATTTTAGCCAGGTGTGTATGGACTTCCTACTCAGCCATTAGCTCTCCTTAATTTGAGCCAGAGAAAGAATAATAGTATTTATGTTGTAGACTCTGAATGTGTTTTCTGGGGAGACCTTATGGCTACAAGTTGAGGACCTGTTGGAGATAATAAAAGATAGAAAATCTTGCCGATTTTCCTATTGTTTAGCGTCCTGAGCATAGGCCCCTCAGGAATTGCTCTAGGAGTTTATTGTGACTGGGATAAACTGCGTATATATGTTTTGGGCTCAATTAAATGCAAAATTTAAACAGTGTCTGAAGGAACTTGGGATGCGGAAATTCAGCAATGAAGAAGGAACAAATGTTCTGAACTTCATGATCGTTTAGGTAGAAAGTTGCTAATATCTTTCCTTTCATTTTCACTAAGGTTCAAGGTAATCAGATAAGTCACCCAGAAGACAAAAAGTATGCTATTCTGCCTTACATCTCAAGTCCTGCTTCTTGGGATAGAGACAGAAATATACCCAGGCATCTAGCCAGTTTGGATTACATAGTTAGACCTGATCACAAGTAAAGCCAATTCTAGAGAGGAGAGAAGGGATGTGCTGATATGTTTGTGATTCTCCATCCACAAGCAAGGAACCTCTCAGGTGATTTCATTAACACATTTAAAGAGCAGTTTATCCTCCTTGCTGCTGGCATTTTCCTGTTTGCATAATAAGAACATTTGTAGTCTATGAGGTGTCAGGTACAATGACATTCCTGAATGACAATCATGCAGTTTGTGAGGTAGGATATCCATATAAGGCAAGCTAGCCACATGATTTTCTTACCTCAACCTCACTGAGCTTTGAATGACAGTGATGTTGATGTTCTATTTAGACCAGAGTTAATGATATAGCATGCTCAAGTTCTGGAGATCCAAACCCCACAAATCACCAATATAGCTGCCAGAAGCTAAAAGATACTAAATAGTTACACAAAGGCACAGGTGACAATAAAGAAATATTCATTGCTCACAACCTGTGTTGTCGTGATCTCTTAGGCGACGTACCTTTAAATGGTCAAGAGAGATTCCGAGGGAGCAGCCAGATGGAGTTCTCCACAGACTGACTGGAGCCAACTGAGGAGACAGAGATTCTAAGCAGAATGAGGTAAGTGGCATGCCTGTCACTTACTGTTGAGTGCCTCTCCCCTCTGCCTTGTGTGAGCACTATGCATCTACCTCCATCTGTGACATGGCTTTCTTGATAGATGTACCAGGCTGAAAGACTGGTCAACACACTGGTCCTGCAGTTGGCATTCCAGGACCCTTAGCCATTTTATCCAGAGATATCTGAAAGAGAACTTGATTGGACAGTGGTTGATGGAAGTCCAGGAAAAGGAGGAAGCAGTGGATGCCACAGTTATCATGAACTAACATACAAGTCTGCTTTCATGGTGACTCAGGGCAGCTTCTCAAGTGTACAGTAGAGAAAATGGCTATATAATTGTAAACAACCATTTTGCAGTATGTGTGTCTACATGTGCCTCTCTGTCACGGGAGGTTTCTCCAATTGTGTGTGATACATGAGTATGTACAGAGATGAGGGTCTCCATGAGTGAGAGATTATGCTTGTAGATGTGAGCATTCATACATGTGTACTTAGTTCTGTGTGGGCCTCCTCTGCCTCTATGCATGCAGCACAACCAATAAATCAAAGACTTTGTTCTCAGAGGCTCTATTGCTGCCCTGAGAGCCTGTTACCAAGGCTCAAAGGGTATTTGAGCAAGAGAGAGATGTGAGAAAGCTGGGCTACACTTGTTAGGCAAGAAAGTCAACTGTGTTTGGAAGAGGGGTAGAAGCTTCCTTGGATTCTTCTATGTAGGAAACCATGAGATTGTCCATCAGTTTAATCATCCATACACCCAAGAAGCTGCATCACATACTGTTTTGCAGGTGTGTATTGTTGTGATCATGGGTGAAAACAGGGCTTTTCACAGAGCAGCTCCCAGGATAAATAAAACATAGATTTCTGGATAGGTCAAAGCTGTAGGCATTTTGATGGAATAGCTCATTTCAACTTACTTCAAGTTGTACAACAATCTACCTACCCATTTGGTTCTCACTGTTTACAGTTCTGTTCCCTAGCTTCTGCTTCCATCAGTATCTTTTCATACTCCTGCATCTGCTTTTCTCCCCTCTGTCTGTCTCCTGCCCTGGTCAATCCCAGTAGTTTTTTTTTGTTTGTTTGTTTTGTTTTGTTTTGTTTTGTTTTTTTGACTTGCCTATTAGCTGTCAGATATTTATAATTAGCAATCAGCAGTAAGGCAGTGCCAGAATATCTCTTGGGTTGCCACCAGGCAAAGACACTCATGTTTTGAGCAGCTATAGATCAACAAAATGTAAAATCTAAAATACAGTGATGGTTCAGAAATGACAGCATCAAACTCCTGCCATCACTTAGCTCTTTGTCAGTACAGATTTAACAATTGAAAATACCGAGATGCACCTTCATATACAGTAAGGAATGTCACCTGAACAATGGGTGGATATGTGCACACAGCATGCAAATATGGAGCTCGGAAGACAATTTCCGATGTTGCTCTATGTTACCTTCCACTTTCTTTTTTTTATTTGATATATTTTTTATTTACATTTCAAATGATTTCCCCTTTTCTGGCCACCCCCCCCCACTCCCCGATAGTCCCATAAGCCCCCTTCTCTCCCCCTGTTCTCCCTCCCACTCCTTCCCACTTCCCTGTTCTGGTTTTATGCTATACTGCTACACCGAGTCTTGCCAGAACAAGGGGCCACTCCTCCGTTCTTCTTGTACCTCATTTGATGTGTGGATTATGTATTGGGTATTCCAGTTTTCTAGGCTAATATCCACTTATTAGTGAGTGCATACCATGATTGATCTTTTGAGACTGGGTTACCTCAGTTAGTATGATGTTCTCCAGCTCCATCCATTTGCCTAAGAATTTCATGAATTCATTGTTTCTAATTACCAAACCTGTGAAAGATCTGTATGACAAGAACTTCAAGACTCTGAAGAAGGAAATGGAAGAAGACCTCAAAAAATGGAAAAAACCTCCCATGCTCATGGATCAGCAGGATTAATATAGTTAAAATGGACATTTTGCCAAAAGCATTACCCATCAAAATGCCAACTCAAGTCTTCATAGAGTAAGAAAGAGCAATTCTCAAATTCATCTGGAATAACAAAAACCCCAGGATAGCTAAAACTATTCTCAACAATAAAAGAAATTCTGGGGGAATCAATATCCCTGACCTCAAGCAATACTACAGAGCAATAGTGTTAAAAACAGTGACAGGCAGGTAGATCAATGGAACAGGATTGAAGATCCAGAAATGAACCCACACACCTATGGCCACTTGATCCTTGACAAAGGGGCTGAAAACATCCAATGGAAAAAACCTAGCCTTTTCAACAAATGGTGCTGCTTCAACTGGAGTTCAGCATGCAGAAGAATGTAAATTGATCCATCTTTGTCTCCTTGTACTAAGCTCAACTCCAAATGGATCAAGGATCTAAACATAAAGCCAGACACTATGAAGCTAATAGAAAAGAAACTGGGGAGGAACCTTGAGGACATTGGTACAGGGGGGAAAAGTTCCTGAACAGAACACCAATAGCATATGCTCTAAGATCAAGAATTGACAAATGGAACCTCATAAAATTACAAAGTTTCTGTAAGGCAAAGGACACTTTCAACTTTCATGTTTGTGAGCCATCTTATGAGGTACTAGAAACTAAAGTTGGATCTTCTGCAAGAGCAGTACATGCTCTTAATCACTAAAGCAGCTCTCTACCTCTCATCTAAGATACTTAACATTTGTTGGTTTGTTTGTTTGATATGGGTTGCTAAAGGGATAAAGGTTTGGAGACCAGCAGATAATTTCAGGAAGGGGGTTCTCTTCTAGATCTGTCTATTTAATTTGATAATGAAACTTAGGCTACCAAACAGAAAAGCTCAACACAGTAAGACTTGGCAAACCAACAAAAGAAAAGAGCTTAGGAGAAGACACAAGAAACTGAGACATAGTTTTGCACATTCAGGAGTCCCATAAAAATACTAAACCGAAAGATAGGTTTGGGGAAGACTTGTTTGCATACCCCAGTACGTCCCATGTTTGCTGCCTCAGTGTCTGTGTATACAAATAAGCTTTGATCAGTTGACTTAAAAGGCTTTGTTCTCCTTGTATCTAGTCTATCTTATGGAAAGTATATTATTTATTCTTATTTTTCTACTTCAGGATTTTCTTAACTCTGAGGAGGGGTATTTAATAGAGATATCTCATATGGAGTGGTGTGTGCTGCTCTCTCTCTCTCTCTCTCTCTCTCTCTCTCTCTCTCTCTCTCTCTCTGTCGCTCTCTCTCTCTTTTCTCTGTGTGTGTCTGTCTGTCTGTTATTCTTTCTGTATGTATCTCTGTCTCTCTATCTCATAATGTCTGATTGTTTGTATTTGTTCCCATCAGATACATGAAAAATCTCCTCTGATGGCTAAATGAGGCACTGATTTATGAGTATATCAGAATATCACAAGAACCAACTAAATTGTTACATTTATTTATTTATGCATGCATTTTTAGATCTGTAGGATTGATATCACTTAAGTATTTTGAATATCTACTTTCCGTTCTTGGCCACTCAAGCAGTGTCAGTGTGTGTAAATCGCTTGAGGCACAGGAGTGGCAAAACTCCCCTGAGTACCTCCAACTGCCAATTTCCATGTAGAGAACACTCTAACTGCCCTCCAGGCAGGCCTCAGTCTTCCCCATCCACACTCCATCCTAACAGAGTAGCCCAAGCACACAAGTCGAAATCCCACCAATCCCTATCTTCAAAGAGTTGTGCCCAACCCCAAGAACAGGTATATATCCCTGTCTTCTACTCAGTTTGTTGCTGGCTTTCATCTGAGCAGAGGCAGCCAGCCCAGTAGAAGTTAAGTTTGGTTCTTCCTCCCAGCCCCACGCTCCCAGGAATAAGACTCAAACTCAACATATATTTACAAATACTCTAGTCATATAGTTAGGCTAATTTCTGACTTGATCATAACAAAAATTAATCCATTTATTCTAATTCATATTCTGCTGTGTGTCTGGTTACCTTTCCTCAGATACCATATGTCTGTCTTGTGACATATTCCGAGGTGAATTGTCCAATCAGCACTGTCCCTAAATCCTTTCTGCTTCCGGTATGCCCCACGTCCTACATTCTGTCTAAACTATAGGCCAGCAGAATTTAATTGACAAACCAATTCCACACAAATACTTGCACATGCATGATTATGGCTGCATTGTTTCAAAGAGCCAGGAAATAGAATGGGTCTAGCAGCTAATCATCCAAAGAACATTAAAATAGCATGTGCCAATATACATAACAGAATTGTATTAAAAGGTCTCAGTTATCTTTGAATGATTGCTGAATACACCCTAAAGCATCAAAGACACAAAATTAGATTTTCTGATAATCATATTTCAATACTCAATATTCAGGCTTCTTTCCGATATATTTTTTATTTACATTTCAAATGATTTCCCCTTTTCTGGATCCCAACGCCCTGAAAGTCCCATGAGCCCTCTTCCCTCCCCCTACTCCCCCATCCACACTTTCCCACTTCCCTGTTCTGGTATTGCCCTATACTGCTACATTGAGTCTTTTCATAACAAGGGGACACTCCTCTGTTCTTCTTGGACATCATTTGTGTGTGGATTATATATTTGGGTATTCCAATTTTCTAGGCTAATATCCACTTATTTGTGAGTGCATACTGTGATTGATCTTTTGAGACTGGGTTACCTCACTTAGTATGCTGTTATCCACCTCCATCCATTTGTGTAAGAATTTCATGAATTCATTGTTTCTAATGGCTGAATAGTACTCCATTTTTTTATCCACTCCTCTATTGAGGGATAGCTGGGTTCTTTCCAGTTTCTGGCTATTATAAAAAGGACTGCTATGAACATAGTGGAACATGTGTCCTTATTACATGCTGGGGAATCCTCTGAGTATATGCCCAGGAGTGGTATAGCAGGGTCCTCAGGAGGTGACATGCCCAGTTCTCTGAGCAACTGCCAGACTGATTTACAGAAGTTTGTACCAATTTGCAACCCCACCAGCAGTGGAGGAGAGTTTCTCTTTCTCCACATCCTCGCTAACATGTGCTGTCTCCTGAGTTTTGAATCTTAGCCATTCTGACTGGTGTGAGGTGAAATCTCAGGGTTGTTTTGATTTGCATTTTTCTAATGACTAATGATGTTGAGCATTTTCCAAGATGCTTCTCAGCTATCCAAAGTTCCTTGGGTTAAAATTTGGTTTTATGGTGTCTAACTTCTTGATTTCTTTGTATATATTGGATATTAGCCCTCTGTCAGATATAGGGTTGGTGAAGATCTTTCCCCAGTTGGTTGGTTGCCAATTTGTCCTTTTGATGGTGTCCTTTGCCTTACAGAAACTTTGTAATTTTATGAGGTCCCATTTGTCAATTTTTGATCTTAGAGCATAAGCTACTGGTGTTCTGTTCAGGGACTTTCCCCCTGTACTGATGTCCTCAAGGGTCTTCTCTAGTTTCTTTTCTATTAGTTTCAGAGTGTCTGGCTTTATGTAGAGGTCCTTGATCCATTTGGAGTTGAGCTTACTACAAGGAGGTAAGGATGGATCAATTCACATTCTTCTGCATGCTGACCACCAGTTGAACAAGCACCATGTGTTGAAAAGGCTATCTTTTTTCCATTGGATGTTTTCAGCCCCTTTGTTGAGAATCAAGTGGCCATAGCTGTGTGGGTTCATTTCTAGATCTTCAATCCTATTCCACTGATCCGCCTGATATTCAGGCTTTTTTAAGAAAATGCTTTTCAGTGAATTTTACCAATTCTAAACATCAGTGAGATATTATATCTTGTGTAAATAAATAATCTACATTATGGAAACTTGAAATCAGCATCAGTAATCAATCCATTGTTTCAAGCATTTTCATTGGTTTCTGTTAAAACACTTTAATCTTCTAATTATTTTCAAATAAACATATGAGTCATTATTAACTATACAGTTAATTCACAGTTCAATACAAGTTAGAATATCTATTTTCTAATTAATACATCATAACCTATGACATATAATAATTGATTTTATATTATTGATTTTTGACATTATTAATTCTCAACACATTCAGGAAATATGGCACTCATGCACTGCCAATGAGTCTGGGAGATTCCTTAGGGTCCTTCAGAGGTCCAACTGCTCTCTGTGGCCTGCACTGAAACCCTAACCTCTGCCCTGCCCAACCATGCCAGCTGACCCTTCCCATCTGGAAAGGATGGTGGCCCCAACTCCAGATGAATCTTGAGTACATGGTATATGATTATCCTTGGCCCTTTCTGCCTATGGCCCTTAGCAGTGTTGTGACATTTTCTCTGTGACCTGGAGTCCCCATCTCAGGTTCTCCATTGAGAGGCTCTTGCAGGGCTCATGTGACTTTGGGGGGGCACAGTGGCAGACTAGGAATAAGAAAGGTACAGGATACAGTGAGTTATATCCTGGCTTTCCCCCACCTCTCTTGAGTTGTTCTGGAGGGCTGCAGACACTTCGAACCTGTAACTCTCACTATGAATTCAGGCCATGGGTCAGAGTGTCCCTTCCAACCTGGACATCTGCTCTCTCAGAACCAGGAAACATACCCCAGGAGAGTTAGCCTCTTTTAAGGGTCTCTCTTGTGGAATTAGAATGACCCTGTGACCCTGTGATACCACTAAGAGTAGGGCACAGGTGAGTCCACCCTGGCTGTGAGAATCTTTCTTCCCCAGGTCTAGAAATGTCAGGTCAACCAGAACTTGGCGGAATTTGTGACACAGGACACAATTTTTCATTAACTGCCTGGACCAAATGTGTGGACTTCTAGATTGTTTTTAGGGTCCTTAGCCTTTCCTTAGAGGTTGGGCAACTGACTCTATGACCCTCATTCCCAGCCCTGGGCTCAGGCCTAGAAGAGATGTCCTTGCTAAGGTGTCCTCCATTTGCTGGAGGGAGGCAGCTCCCACTGTGTATGGGAAAAATGAGAACATCTATTGCAAAATATTCTTGCTGCCTACAACAGGAGAAATTTAATATTTAATGTATGGATTAGAGATATCCAAGCATATGGTAATTTAATAAATAAAAGTGTTTGGGTTTTGTGACATATATTTTTTATTGCTAAATCATGCATAAGCATAACAACATGTTGCCCTTGTTGCAAGTGGTAGACATGGCATTTGGAGGGGACTGGACAGGAGAGGTGACTTTGGAATCTGTTCTCCTACTTTTTACTCAGTTCTTTGCTGAAGGCATTTGTTAACTGGTATGGATACATGGGATACAAGATGGGACCAGGCTGAGTGGGCCCAGGAGTGGTTCCTTTCTCTATCACAAGTTTCAATGCTGGTCACATCCCCCAGGAGCCACGCTGTCACTCAAATGATGCCTTCAGCAGTGGATGCATCGTCCAGAGTTGCCCACAGGCATTTGTATCACAAGTCCCAGTTTGCAGTTGCTCAGGTGTTTTTTTCAAGAACTATTTGAGTTGTATAAGCAGGGCTGATTATTCCCATTTTACAAATTCATTAAACAAGAGTAGAACTGGAGTCTTAGGTAACTAGGTGCTGGATGTGGCCTCTTGCATGACCCTGCCTCCTCTTTGGGGGAACTTTGCCAAAGGCAGAGTCTCCTCCATTCCTGTGTCTCCCTCTGGGGCAATGTTTACAAATTCAGGGTCCCCAGAGACAGCAATCCTGTGAAAGCTGGCAGCCCCAGGGCTCCTTGGAGCCTGCAGCCCACTCCAATTACAAAGAAACTCAGAGGGCTCTGCTGAGCTATTTACATGGGTGGCTGGGGGAATGGGGCACTCAGCAGGACTGGGGGTCCTTCTGCCTGGTCTCAACTCCTGTCTCTGCTGCCTCTGCCTGGCTTGCACAGCCAGAAAGGGTCGTCTGGTTTAGGGTGGTTGAAGACTCAGGATTCTAATTCCAAGCATTAGACTTGGAGATTTGGGCCATTTCTGTTTCCCACTGCTCTTCCCAGCCAGGCTTCTCTCTAGCTCTGGACAAACCCTTTTGCTCTCATGGGCCTCAAGTTTCTTATCTGTAAGACATGGGAACTAGCATAGGAGAGCACTGTTAAAACTCAGTGTCCCGTGGCATAGCCTGGTGAAGAGAAACCACCCACACATGACCACTGCTACTAAGAGCAGCTCTTACTGAGAGGTCAGTAACTGATCACAGTATCAAGTATTAGATAATGGATTACAGGAAGGACTACATAGATGATTATAGTTTATCATTTATTCAACACTTAATGTATCCTAGAACACTGCTCCAACACTGTCAATTAAATATACACCAGTCCTGTTTACAGATGGGAAAACTGGGTCTAAGAAGGACCTTGATTTCATACAGTCTGACTTTTGAATATTAAGGTGACTGTCTATATCCTTCTGTATGCTGTGGATAAATAAATATAATTATGTGCCTAGATATAAAGGCACACATAGGTGAATATATTACTATTGATACATTAATAATAAAATAAGAGGCTGGACATGAAGTCAGGGAGGTTCTCAAGGCTTTATTTCACACCCTTCTAGTTCCATGGGTGAGAACTACTCTGGCTGGTAGTGCAGGGAAGGCTGGCAGGATGCTTATGAGGATAGTGTTTGCAGAACAACCAAGCTTCAGACAGACCTCTAATGGAGAGGGAGGCTTTGGTGGGAGGCTTTGGTTTCTCCCCAATCAGTTCCCAAAGTACTGGCCTTCCTGGAGGCTGTGTCCCACCCTTTTTCCAGGCACCCTTAGCTTTCCCACATTGAGAGGGGAGGAGAGGGCTGGGTAACTTCTCTTAGAGCTTTAGGGTATCAGAACACTCTTCAGATACAAGAGAGGGTGTGTGGTGGGGAATCTAAAGAGCTGGTTAGCTAGAGTTGGCAGCTGAGATTGGGAGTCGCATACCTGGGTGGGGAGTCCTAGGTTTTCCTGGGCCTCCATTTTGCTGTCTCTGTGAATCTGTAGTCTTCACTGCCTGCGGCCCCTTCCTCTTCCTACACTTGTTGTGTCTCTTGCTCATAGATGTATCATCTCTGTCCTGTAGGGAAAAGCCATGAGCATGAGAGATGACAATCATTGTCCCCCCATGGAGACAGCTGGAGAGTCCAGCACAAACATTGCTGGGCAAACCCTACTGTTGCTGCCCTATGGTTGTATGGACTTGCTATATCATAGAACCTCTTTGGCCTCAGTTTCTACTCCTGCTGTGGGGTTAGCTAACTTGTCCTTTCCTGCAGGGTCACGGGACATTATTAAGTGGGTGATGTGACCAACCTCCTTCACAGGCTCCGTGAGGAGTCTAATACTATGTTGGTTGTTTCTGTTTCTGGATGTCTGGGAGGACTTGAGTTAGGTAGAAGATCAAGACTTTGAACCATAAATCAGGAAAATGAAGTGCAGGATAATTTGGGCTAGATCAGTTTTTTCAGAGGAAGAACTTGACGGACAGATGAACTGATATGTACCCGCCCAGTGAGCTAGGAGCACAAAGCAGACAGGGATGCTGGAGACTTGCTACCCTAGGTCTCCTCCCAATGCCCTTTGATGTCTGCACCTGAGGCTCAGCGTTTGCAGTGGCAGGAAAGATTCGTGATTTTTTCTGGAGAGAGAAAGGAGACTCAGAGTCCTAATACAGGCTTCCTGAAGCAGTAAATTGTGTTGTGCGTGCGTGCGTATCTGGGGGCTGCTTTGTACATGGGCAAGTGCCTCTCCTAAGTGTTCCTTGGGCATCCCTGTCTGAGGTTGCAGTAAACAAACTTTAAAGCCTCTGGCTTATTGCTTGCCCAGATTGTCTGTGTGTAGACTCCTGGTGGCCACAAGAGGGCAGCATGGTGCAGGAGTCGATTCTTGATGGTTTTACCCAGGGAGAGCTGGAGCTGGGAGAGTGGCAAGTGGATTGCCAGCCTGGGCTTTTGGAGCCTGCCAGGAGTCAGGGCTAAGCTTCTGACAGGGAGGGCTTCTCTGTAGAGCTTTCCCTACTCTGGTTCTATCTGTGTGGCCTGAGGACACCCCAGTACAGCCACTACCACACTGTGGCCTTTGATGGCACTGAACTGTGGGCATCTTCAATGGAGAGAAGCTTTGGGACAGACATTGAGCAATGATAGGAGAAGTGTGCAAATCTCTGGAAACAGCATCAGTATGAGTCAAGATCAGGCAAGGAGCTGGAGCAGCAGGTCAGTTCATGATGGTGAACTTATCAGAGCTGCCTTATTGGTATGTCATTCTGTAATATATAACCTGACAAACAATATTTAGTTCTAAAAAGATATTTGCATGGAATGTGCAAGGTGCACAGATCAGTTAAGGATGAATTTTTGCTTCCTGTTTGAGCAGGTAAAAGACAACTGTCATTTTTATGAGCTGGCTTGATCAATATCCAAATGGTAATATATCTTCAGTCGTGCCATATCAAAAGATGATTTTTTTTCATGGTTTCCTGGACCAAAGAGTTCCTCAGAGCAGTCATATCCCTTGAAGGAGGCAGTATGGCCCAATGACTGCAGTGGATCAAATAGTGCCCTCCCCCCCACCCCCCACCCCAGTTCATGCTCATGTGGATTCCTTTTCAAGCAGTGCCTTTGCAGATGTAGGGACTTGAGATGAGGTTGTGTAGTGCTGCTGGGACAGGTCCCAAACCCATGACTGGAGTCCTTATTAAGGCCATTTGAAGACTCAGATGTGTCCATAGGATGTTTGAGCAGAGAGACTGGAGTGAGACATCTACAAGTCAGAGTATGGGAAGGGTGGACAGAAACCACAAGGAGATGCTGGAGGCAAGGGAAGGCTGCTCTGCAATGCTCCAAGGGAACAAGACCCTCCTCACACTTCAGCTCCAGACTCCTTCAGAACTGTGAGATGCACTCTGGTGACACATCACATGGCAGGTTCAGGAGCCCGTGTAGTATTCTAGGGACATGGATGGATGGTTGGCCATGGACACATAGCCTTATTTCCATTCCCATGGAGCTGAGTGGCCTTAGGGGATGCTCACTGATCCCTTCAAGTCTTGTTTTCATCTCTGACACAGAAGTATTTTCTTACATGACTGTGTGAGCAGAGTGTTAAGAATTCCAAAATACAGGGCTGGAGAGATAGCTCAATGGTTAAGAGCACTGACTGGTCTTCCAAAGTTCCTGAGTTCAGTTCCCAGCAACCACCTGGTGGCTCACAATAATCTGTAATGGGGTCTGATGCCCTCTTCTCTGTGTCTGAAGACAGCAACAGTGTACTCACATACACAAAATAAATAAATCTTTAAAAAAAGAAAATAATTTCAAAATAGGGGTTGGAGAGATGGCTCAGAGGTTAAGAGCACTGACTGCTCTTCCAGAGGTCCTGAGTTCAATTCCCAGCAACCACATGGGGACTCACAACCATCTATAAGGAAATCTGATCCCTCTTCTTGTGTGTCTGAAGATAGCTACAGTGTACTCACATAAAATAAATAAATAAATATTATTTTAAAAAATAATGTCAAAATAATGATAATGGATCCCATAAGCAAGTGTTAGGGACCCTCTGGGAGAGGAACCCATCCCAGCATCTGGACACATATGCCAACAGTGCTGAGGCTGAGATGTGCCGCTCCCTGAGTTGTCTCTCTTCTAGTTTTGGCTTTGTGCATGTCCAGCTGGTAATCAGTGCCGCAAATTTTTATCTGATGAGAGTCACGTTTAATTAAGTCTTGGATTTTTATCATATTTTCAACCCATGATCATATAATGTTATTGTTAAAGGAATTTTTGAAGATGTGATTAAAAATAATAATGACTTGACGTTGAGATAATCAAAAGAGAGGCCATGTGATTGGGCTCAATCTCATTACATTCCTCTAAAAGCAGAGTGTTCTTTATGGCTGGTGACAGATGGAGAGAGGTCAGAGAAATTTGAAGCATGGGACTGATTTAGAGTGCCCTTGCTGACTTTGAAGATGATGAGCTGCAAAGAAGGCCTTGAGAGAAGGCTCTTCATGCTGAGTGTGAGCTCTGATCAACAGTCAACAAGGCTTCTGCCCTATAACTGCATGAAAAAGTTCACTCACTGTCTACAACCAGAAACAATTTAGAAGTGGCTTTCTCCCCAGCCCTCCCATACTGGCACTGGGTTTCAGATCTTAAGTCAAGAACCCACTCATCTGTATGGACTTCTGACCCACAGAACCATAAGATGATACAGGGTGCTCTTTAAACCCTTTTTCTTCTAGTAATTCTTTGTCTAAAATTAGCAAACTAATATAGCCCATTGAAGTGTCAGCTATTAACTCCTTAAGTGTTTCGTAACTAGGATCTCTGGAAGTGGATGATTCCAAACAAGAAAATAAATGAGTGTATGTGAGGTATCTATCTATTGGTAGAGGAAAATGACTTGGCTTTCTGACAGTTTCAGGAGAGATGTGATGCCTCCTATACATACAAAAAAAAGGCAAGGGACTTTTTTAAAAAAACGTTATGATCACTGTTGAGGTTTTAAAAGATCATCTTTACCCTTTTCTTCTTGCTGTATATTTTAAGTTTTAGGAATTCTCCATGCTCAATTTGAAACATGTGCAAAAATTCACAAGCTGTAAAGGGTTTTGTTAAGAGGCATACACAATTCTCATATGCAAATGGGACTGCATATGAAAAAATGCAGAAAGATGTCAATAAAAAATTGTACTGAGCTACCTAATGACTCTCTAAGTGACAAAACACTACACTAGAAGCTGAGTAAACTTAATCTGAAATTCATATTTTAATAGAGGCATCTGAACAAGTTGACAACCAATAGGGGAATAAAACATGCATTGTGGGCTGAAGTTACCTTGGCCAATAACCATTCTGCTAAAATTCAAGAACATTTAGAAAAAAGCTGTGATAGTATAGGATGGTATATTGATTCACAATGTAAGTGAGTCTGTCTTCAGGCAAGAACAACAATACTATTATCTTTGTGGTCTGAGGCAATACTACAAGGGGAAAGAGAAGAAGGTAGAGAGAAGAGAAGAGATCATGGGTTAGGAATCTTGAAAACATGGCCATGAGGGCTGGCCAGGTGGAGTAAGAGCAGCCTAGATGAATATGACAAATCATATTGTGGGATTATTGGCAGAGAGGTCAACATAACAGCAGAGAGGGTAGATTTCTGCCCAGCTCTAGTGCTCAGTAAGCCTTTTTATTAATATGAAATTTTTAGGTCTCTCATCTAGGAATTGAATGATCAAAGAAGCTGTAGAAACCTTCAGCTGAGGAGCCCCGGGGACTACAGTCAGGGAGAACCACTTGAGTAGTGGCTCTGAGGCTCCTGACACCTCATAAACTGCCACATAGCAGTCTGTGGATTAGAGGGGGAAATCAGTGCTGCTGGTCAACCTAATACACATCCTCACCCATGGGATTTGCTGTTCCCAAAGTTCTGTTGGCCGCCACCATGGCCCCACATACCCAAACCCACTGGCAGGTTCCTTGAGTCAGCCCTCACTTACCATCCTCCTCACAATCCACAGTTCTGTGTTAGGAGGTTTGGCGGCAGCTCTGGCCACAACCACTACACAGGGAGTTAGCATGCAGGCAAGGACTCCTGTGAAGCTCATAGCTGGAGGTGGCATCCTGAAGCACCAGATGTGGGCATGCTCCCCATCCTGAAAGGCTCCAGGACAAATGGGAGCGCTCCTCTTTGTAAATCTGTGGGATGAGAGCATAATTTTACTGGGGTGAGCAATGGGGGGTGAGCAATGGGGAAATCATATGGCCTCACACCTGTACCTGAACCCCAAGCCACCACACCTGCTGTGGTCCCTCGCTCCCATGCTGCTACAAAGCTCCCAGCACTCAAGTGGATTCTCCCTAAGTTTTATTTTGTGCTTTGACCCAAAACTCTGATAAAAGTAAGGCAAATTTCATTATGTTTTAGGTCCATTTTATACTTAAACACTCTCAGTAGATTTTCTTGGATGCCTTTGCAGTGCTTAAGCAGGCCTTGAGGGACTACCAGAAGAATGTTTCATTGTATTCTTTTCCCAGCCCACAGGAGTAGCCTTCCTGCCAAGAATAAACAAGTCCTAACTCTGCAGACTCCTACACAACTAGGTAGGAAACTATAACTGAACTGTGCTTTCAGCTTCACTAAAATTATGTTGTGGTTTATTTCTGTGAATATTGTATATTGAGGAGCATAAGCTGTATTTGGGCTTTTGGATTTTCTTTCCAATAATCATTACTGGAGGTTCATTTAGTGATCAATTTTACTGTGTACTATTTGTAGGTATGCTCATACCCATGTAACATATTCTTCTATATTTAATTTTAAATATCTTACATTTGAAGGGCTTATAGCAGTCTCCAGTTTGAAAATATTGCCAATAACAGTTGTCAAAAGAATCTGTATATATGTAAAAAAATCATTAGTTTATTTTTTAAATGATGTTCCACTGACTATAGGGACTATAGGGACTATAGGGAAAGACTATGCATTTCATTTATACATTTCAAAAGGACTAATAAATCTGGAGAAAATTTCTTAAATGAAAATGGACAGTGATAACTGTGAAATCATTATTCTC
This sequence comes from Apodemus sylvaticus, assembly GCF_947179515.1. Classification (NCBI taxonomy): domain Eukaryota; kingdom Metazoa; phylum Chordata; class Mammalia; order Rodentia; family Muridae; genus Apodemus; species Apodemus sylvaticus. The sequence continues at coordinate 114,220,971 of NC_067480.1, forward strand.
AGGATTGATTTCAACCCATCTATCTGTGGCATGCATGGTTATATAAGAGGAACATTTTCTTCGAATCACCATGGACATGTGTTCTTTGTACTTGTTATTTAGATTACTAACTTAAGTTGTGTCCACCCTTTCTAAAGCACTGTCTCACAAGAAACCTCAGATAACCCTCCTTCTAGCTTTGCACTGTTACTCTGTAACAGTTTCCTCTGAGACTGAAGCTTTCTAGTCCACAGGAACTCTCTTTTTCAGCAGGAAGAGAAACAACTCCAACTAGCATCAAGAGTCCCTGAAAGTAACCAGACTTTCTAGGCTCTTTCTTCCAAAGAATAAACAAGGCAAGCCGCTGTGTGAATCACTCTCAAACAAGCCAAGCTGCAAAGACTCAAAACCCAACCCAGCTATGTGAAATAGATGTAGATCAACTGCGTCCCTTGGGAAGAGCTCTCTGTCCAATATGTTGAGCTGCCTGAAAGGAGGGTTCTGGGTTCCCAAAATTTTCATAATGTTGCCAGTTCTGGGGTGGACTTTGATGATGCGATTGTTTTTGAATCATTTGTTCTCCTGTGAGTAAGCTCTCACCAGTATTTCTGTAAATAACTCCAATAAAACTCACTGTTTTATTAATTATACTTGTGTGGTATACATACTTTTGTCTGTTTTGCGCTCTCTATCTGGGGTAAGAAGCAGAAGTTTTGTAATACAACTGTTTGCTGAGTTTACTTAAAAGTTTACCAACCATTAAAATGTAAGGCAAATAATCATAACTTTCAAGTTCTTTGTAAAGTGCATATTTTACAGACTCTGGACTAAGTTGGTGCAATAATTGTAACTTCCAAATGTCCCATAGACACCCCTCTCCTCAAACACCTGAGGCTATAGCCATGAGTAATTATATTCTCCAAAGGTCCCATAGACACCCCTCTCCTCAAACATCTGAGGCTATAGCCAAGAGTGGTAGCTTCTCTTGTGGGTCTGGGTCCATTCAGAGATTCACCAATATAACTAAAGTTTTCTTTTTAGAAAAAAATAGATGCTTTTTATTTAAAAAATAATAATAATAAATTGACAGGAACAAACCAGAAAGAGTTCTGTAGGTGAGGCCTCTAGTCAGCTGTGGACAGTTGTCAAGGATTAGGAAGACAAAAGCACAAAGGTATAATTTTAGGGAGCCAATTTAACTCATTTCCTGTCTGGGTGCAGGTAAAGATTGATTATGTAGCAGACACCCAGTAGGTGACTCAGCCATCCAAGCAAGCAATCATTTCACACAAAAGTGAAACTTGGCAGTTAGCCTGTTTAATCTTGTGACCCATTACCTATTCTTTGTAAGAAAAGCTGAAGTAGTGAATCATTTAACAGCAATCAAAAGCATCTAATAATAGCCTAAGTGCACAGGGAGGTTGTCTTTCTTAGGCAAGTTAGCTGACAGGGTATATTCAAGATAGGGACAATATCCTCATGGATTATACAAGCTAAAAGCAATTTTGTTTTCACAAGCCTTTACAGCCCAGTAAATTATCATTTAAACAGTATGTCCACCATCACACTGCTCATAACCTGATGGTGAATCCTTGTTGTTGAAGACACCAATAGTATAGTCAATGTGAAGAGACACAAGGAGCCTGCCTCTGCACTTCCCTGCTGTGCAGGGGTAGAGAAGTTAAAGCTCCTTCCCTCCCCCTTATAGGCACCTCTGTCCTTTGGAGATGACCAGGAACCTGAGACTAGATAGGTCTGGAATCTTGTGAAAGCACAGTGCTCTTATTCTGCTAAGGAACATAACAATAAAACAATCCTAATGACATATTGTTCTCCCCATAGATTGGTTCCTTGATCAATTCACATCAGAGGAGCTTCTTGTAGAAGATGTTAACAGACAAAGAGATTCACGACTAGTACTGTGCAGGGAGTGATGCAGCCCTCACGGCTCAGGGTTCTGCAACAAAGAGGAGGCAGAAACATTGTAAGAACCTGTGTTGACTGTTGACTCTAAGGAAACAGTGTCTTCCATACACAATAGAAACTGATGCACATATGAAATCAGAGTGACTGTGGAGTCATGCACATGACCCACACAGGCACCCCAACACTGAGAGGGTTATGGTCAGACTAGGTAGCTTTCAGGTAGTTAAAATAGCTAGAACCTAGATCCCTGGGGAACTCTATCACCATGTCTGAGTCTGAACTGGTCATAGACATGGGTCCCACGCCGTAACTAAGAAACTATCTGCCATTGACATAAGCTGGCATAGGGAAAATCAGTTTTCTCCAATAGAGTTTCACTTAGTATAGCATCTATATTTCAGGGCAGGTTTGCTGCGCAGAATTAGAAAACCAGAGAATATAGAATTCATGAATTTTTGTGGGAACACTTTCCTTCATTTTTTAAAACGTTGTTTATATTATTGTTTTTTGTTTGTTTTGATTTTCATGTGTGTGTGTGTGTTATTCTTAAAAATGGAGAATATAAATCTGCGTGGGTAGAGAGGTAGAGAGAATATGTGAGGAGTGTTCTCCATTTTACCTTTATAATCTCCATTTTCCTATGCATCACCTCTGTCTCCTCTCTATCTAGAGGCAGTTAGTCCTTTGTCCTCCATGGAAAAGTTTCTGGGAACCTGATGTCAAATGTCACCTGTGCATACTTCCCTGAGAAGTGGAATCTGGCTGCAGTGCAACACCAAGAGAAGGTATTTTATGAAACTTGCAAGGAGAGTTACCAGAATTAGGAGCTACTCATTTGGAGGCTTCTATGAGACATTTCTGGATATTCCTCCAGGCCACTGAGAGAGACAAGTAGCTGTCTGGACCTGCTGACAGTGAAGGCCTCTCTCTGCCTTGCCCAGTGACAATCTTCTAATGTAAGAATGAGGCTCTTTCCTGAAAGGCTCTCTGCTGAAATCCAGAAGACCCAGGTATGGGGCAGTGCATGAGACTGCGTGCCTCTTGCTCAGCTTCCAGAAGATGCTCATGGCCTACTGGATTATATCCGAGAAGAAAGGAGGCACAGGACAAGGAAAGCACTGTATATTTTACATCTTTACATTTACTATCTTTCTCATCCTCTGGGACTTTCTACTTAGGACTCTGTCACTTTTAGGGTACTGGTATACATATGAAATAATTCTGGTAATATCTTTGCTATGTAAACTTCCTATCTGCCTAAATGTGTAAAATTGCATCTCTAGTCCATATTTGTTTAAAGCATAACCTCAATGAGACGTTAAAATGAAAGTATATATGGAAAGCAAGTTTCTAGGCAGACTGCGCATGCCCGGGCAGCAGACTGATTGCAGTACCCTCCTCTAAGTCCCATCTTCAAAACCCCTTCTTCTATCAGTTTAATTTTAATTTAAAACTTTACTTAATATATATTTAATTTTTAATTTTGGGTGGAAGTTTCCAGGGGAAAGAGTAGATGTGGTCAGACTAGAAAAGGAGTGTTACTGGGTGGCACGATGAGAAATTCACAGAGAATCAATAAATACCATATGTTTTGAAAAGGAAAAAAGTTAGACAACCCAAAAAAGACAATAACAAAAGAAGAAAAGAAAGCTAGGATTCTCTTTAACAACTAGCTTCCAGAAATAACGTCCACAGGAAGAAAGTCATACTAGTATTACTCAAAAAAGAGGAAGATAGGCCAAGAAATAGGTTCCTAAATTTAGAAAGTGTCTTAATTTATTACTGTTGCTATGATAAAACACTGATGAAAAGCAACCTACAGAGGACAGGTTAACACTTCACAATATACTCCTTGTTACAGTTAACTACTGAGGAATGTCAGGGCCCAAACTGAAGCAATGCAGGAATCTAGAGGAAAGAACTGAAGCAGAGGCTATGTAGGAGTGCTGCCTCATGACCTGCACCTCATACCTTCCTTTATCTCAATATAGCTCAAGGGTGGCACCATCCTGCAGATCTTGTCCTTACAAACTCCATTGTTAATCAGGACAATATCCCATAGACTTTCCTAGACAATCGGCCAATCTGGTGTTACAGTTTCTCAACTAAAATTCCTCTTCTCACCAACTTGTCTTATTCATTTTCTATTGCTTTAATAAAGCACTGAGATTAAAGCAGCTCATAGAATGAAATACTTATTTGGGAATTAGATATCCAGAGAGATTAATGTCCTTCATAGTCATGACAGAGGAGCATAGCTGCAGGAAGGTAGGACAACCAACAGGAAGCAGAGAGCTGGTGGCTCTCATCTTAGGCAGCAAACACAAAGCACAGAGAGTACACTGCAAATGGCACCTGCCTTCTGTGACCTTAAATTTAATCAATGACAAACCTCCTATGAGGAGGCCAAGCCATTTCAACCACCCAAAAGTTGTCACAAAGATGGTGTCATATATTGTGATGCCTGCAGTTACACGGCCATCCCATTCAAAGCATCAAAATAAAACTTTGCCTCTGTCCCCAAACCCCTGCAAAAAAATCACCAATTCAAGAAGCCTTGGAAGTCATTGCTGTGATTCACCAGTCATTATGGCAGCATATCAGTTCTGAAATGTTACATTGCTTTAGTAGTTTCCCCATTCTTTGCAATATATATGAAATTTTAACTAGGTTAAGTTAGTTGCAAAGAACTTAGAGTCTCCATTTCAGACATAGACTTCATTTCACAGTTTCATATCTGCTTGTAGTTACTGCTACTTTCCTTATCATTTTGGATATCAATTTTTTATTATCCAATCTTTTTTTGGCCATGTGGTGTTACAGATATCTATCATACATATCATGATTGACAACTGTGTAGATATATTTGGATAGAATAACAATATCGTTGTGACCATAACCAAAAGAGGTCAGATGACATAAAGACATCAGTAAATACTGCTGGTAAGTCACTTGTTATGATAAAAAAAACATGAATGGCCACAGTGGTAAACCACAGATGCTCATACTACAGAAGTAAAGATTTCATCTGATGCTCCTCAGGTGGAAGGTCCTACAAGTTAAGAGAACTTTTAATTAATTATCACAGGGAACGAACAATAATATCATTCCTTGATTTCATAAATGTGTAAATATCAGAACAGCGTTTTAGCATATCATGGTATTAAAGCATTGGAAAATATTTTAAACAACACTTAAATTATGTGGTTATATGTATATATACATAGGCAAGCATACAGACACACATATATACATACATACATACATACATACATACATACATACATACATACATGTATGTATGATAAGGGAATTCTTTTTTTAAACCCTGTAAGAATTCCAGAATATTACTTGCTATATTTCTATCCTTTTCTTCCCATGGTCCATAAGTCATGTAGAATAACTTAGATATGAAATTATTTTTAAAAAAGTTCACTTAGAAACAATTATTTGATTTAAAAATGCCCTAAACTTACTTACTACAAGATTAAACCATGTGACAGCAAGCTGTGCTATCCTTGTACAAAAACAATGATGTTTGAGAGATGATCTTGCCAAATGCCTAGCATTTGGTATAAATATTAATTTGCATGGGATCTACCACAACACATATGTGAGAATCTTAACCTGCAATATTATTCAAATTCAGATATAGTGTTAACTCAAGTAATTCTTTGTGTAGATTCTTTGTTCATAAAATATACTGAAAAACTAGTCTTATCTGAAATGGGGTGAATCTATCATCTGAGAATGTTTGTACAATGAAATTTTTATGTTTCCTTTAGCAGGGGAAAATGAAACAACTTCAACATATATCTTTTCACAATGGAAATTTCCTCATGACTGAAGAAGTTGCTGGTCATTTTATTTCAGTGTTCCCTTCTACCTCCCTCTTAACCACAGCAGAAGAGATTATTATGAGAAACAACTTCAGTTTTATATTTAACCATATTGTTACATAGTTTCACTCACTATATTTATTTTATGTTGTGTATTACACATTCTTATCTATTAATATTAATAAATGGTATTAAATTATGTTATTGCTTAGACTCCAATTTGTCTGATTCATGATTCTCCATAGTCTTTGGAAAATGGCATTTTCAGTATTCTCCTTCACCTCTGTTACTTAGGCACCTGTATTCCTGTGACAGATTCATGTTAGTATTTGTTTCTTCCAAAGTTCCAAAAATGGGCATTCTATGTACTGCTCAATAAATGAAAGGTAGGGATTTATCTACCCAAATTCTTCCATATTGTCACTATAAAATACTCCCCATGGCTAAGTGTCAACTATTTAGTTGTACAATAAAATCAGACTCACTCCTGTGCATTGGAGCAACACTTTTTTAAAAGAAAATAGTATTCCTATTTCTGTAAAATGGTGCTCTAGAAAATTGTTTACATTAGGAAAAATAGCTCATTATTTGAGGGCTCAAGATATCATCAAAGAGCACTTGGGATGTCAGGAGGTTGTAAATAGTGAAATCCTTTACCTAGTTGAGAAGCAGAGGATGATGAATATTCATATTCAGTAAGCTTCTTCCTTTTATACATTCGAAGAACCATGAAAGGAATTGTAGAACCCAGTTACATTGTTAGTTTGCCCATATCAGTTCCTTAAGCAGAGACATTAATACATTATATATATCCTGAGTTTTGCAAGCAAATGGATGAAATTAGAAAATATCATCATGAGTGAGGTAACTCAGACACAAAATGACACACATGGTATGTAATCAGTAATAAGTGGATATTAACAAAAAAGACAAAGAAATACAGAATACCAAGGATACAGTCCACAGAACTCAAGAAGTTAAACAAGCTGAAGGTGAGGATGGCTCAGTACCACCAGAGTAAGAAGAAAGCAATCACAAGGGGGTAGGGAAAGAACTGGGAGGGAAAGTGGACAGATGGGAGCTTGGTGGGGGGGGGGGATCCTGGTCTGTTATTGGGTGACAGAAAAGGACTGAAGCCCTGAGGGCCAGCAGAAAAAAATGGTAACAGGCAACCTCAGGAAGTAGGATGTTGTGGGGGGAGCTTGCAGAATGTACCAGAGATGGGAGGTGAGAGGCTTTCAGGACTCAAAGGGCAGGACCTCAGATGAAATCCCTACAGTAGAGAGAGGAAACTTATAGAGCCTGCCTTCAGCAAGAAGACAGGGCATCAAGTGAGGGATAGGGTTGCCACCCCACAGACAAACTCTGACCCACAATTGTTCCTGTCTGAAAGAACTGCAGGGATGGACATGAAGAGGAGACTGAGGAAAAGAAGGACCAGGGACAGGCCCAAAGTGGGATCCAGCTCAAGTGGAGGCCCCAAGGCCTGACACTCTCCTGAGGCTATGGAGATTTAAGAATAAGGGTGCCATCATGACTGGCCTCCGAAAGACCCAATAAGCAGCTGAAAGAGTCAGATGCAGATATTTGCACCCAACCAATGGACAGAAGCTGCTGACTCCCATGGCTGAATTAGAGGAAAGTTAGAAGAATGAGAACAGGAGGGCGACTCAGTAGGAGAAAAAGCACTCTCAATTAACTTGGACCCCGAGGTCTCTCAAAACACTAAACCACCAATCAACCAGGCAACATACACCAGCTGATACGAGGCTCCCCACACATGTACAGCAGAGGACAGCTGGGTCTGGTTTCAGTCAGAGAAGGTGCGCCTAACACTCAAGAGACTAGCTGCCCCAGGGGATTTAGAGATCTGGTGGGATGGAGCGGGGGTGGGGTGAGGGTGTTAGGCACATCCTTGTGGAGACTGGGGTTGAGGGGGAGGAGGTATGTGAAGTGGAACACTCAGAGTGCAGATGATGAGAATAAAATCTGGAGTGCAAAAATAGATAGATATTCTATCTATTTTCTTAGGAACCACCAGACTGATTTCCAGAGTGGTTGTACCATTTTGCAGTCCCACCAGCAGTGGAGGAGTGTTCCTCTTTCTCCACATCCTTGCCAACACCTGTTGTCTCCTGAGTTTTTAATCTTAGCCATTCTGACTGGTGTGAGGTGAAATCTCAGGGTTGTTTTGATTTACATTTCACTAATGACTAATGCTGTTGAACATTTCTTAAGGTGCTTCTCAGCCATTCAAAGTTCTTCAGGTAAAAATTCTTTGTTAAGCTCTGTACCCCCATTTTAATAGGGTTATTTGGCTCTCTGGAGTCTAGCTTCTTGAGTTCTTTGTATATATTGGATATTATCCCTCTGGGCTCAAAGCCAGGGCTTGAGCAGAGAAACAGGAACAAAGAAATGCATTACATTGCCACCAGAGAAACCTCAGAGGGAGGACCCAGCTGTAGTTTTCCTTCTCCCAAGTGCAAAATGTGTAAAGTGTAAACAGAAAATAAACCTGCAGTTTTAATTGAATCATCCTCCTGCCCCCCAGTGTCCAGGGATAGACAAGTGTAGAGACAATCCTGGCTTTTCTATTGCCTACCTGCTTGTTCAACATAAGGAATGGGGTGAATCAAGAAGGGACCAGCTTCCTTTCCTTATAGCTCTAGGGTAGTACTTGGAGTCATTCATTCCCACAGCTGCCAGTGTCCCCAAAACTAATTCACTAATTGATCAGAGAAGTCGTTCACTCCTCAGCCTGACTTAAGACTAAGAAACACCATCTATCTGTTGATTATGTGGCATATAGTATATATATATATATATATACATATATATATATGTATATATATATATATACTATTTATATAAGTATATCTCTATGTAAATAAAAAGTCAGGCATTGTTCTAATCAGCCTTTATATGTGACATTGTTGTTTTTCTTCATAGCTTTTACTATTTTGATTCCTCTGCACATGTAATATTTGAGTATTATGTGTCTACTTGATGATCTGTATGCTTTTAATACTTTCACAGGTATCTCTTATTTGGGGAATCTGTTTTCTGACAAATCATATACAAACAGTTAATTCATTGTATTCAATAGAGTCAGTAAACACTAAGACTTATCTAAGGTCCCTAGGTTTTAGTCTTGAGAGTCCCTCCTCTCAGGTCTCTGATACATTCTAGAGGTTCCCCTCAACTTCCAACTTCCCAAGGTTGCCTGTTTGCATTCTTTTTGCTGGCAATCAGCATCTCATTTCCTGTTTCCTGGTTCCCCTCCCTGAAAGTCACACAAGCCCTCTTCCCTCCCCCTGTTCACCAATCAAACCCCTCCTGCTTCCCTGTCCTGGTATCCCCTACACTGCTGCATCGAGCTTTGCCAGGACCAGGGCCCACTCATTCTTTCTTCTTGGACATCATTTGATATGTGAATTGTGTCTTGGGTATTCCAAGCTTCTGGGCTATATCCACTTATCAGTGAGTGCATACCATGCGGGTTCTTTGGTGACTGGGTTACCTCACTTAGGGCGATATTTTCAGTTCCACCTTTTTGCCTAAGAATTTCATGAATTCATTGTTTTAATAGCTGAGTTGTATTCCATAGTGTAATTAGGCCACATTGTCTGTAGCCATAGTTCCATTGAGGGACATCTGTGTTCTTTCCATATTCTGTCTATTACAAATGAGGCTGCTACGAACATAGTGGAACATGTGTCCTTATTACATGTTGGGGAATCCTTAGGGTATATGCCAAGTAGTGGTAGCCTTTTTAACAAATGGTGCTGGTTCAACTGGAGGTCAGCATGCAGAAGAATGCAAATTGATCCATTCTTATCACCTTGTACTAAGCTTAAGTCAAGTAAATCAAGAGTCACTACATAAAACCAGACAGACAGAAACTAATACAAAAGAAACTGGGAAGAGCCTTGAGCACATGGGCACAGGGGAAAATTTCCTGAACAGAACACTTATAGCTTATTCTGTAAGATGAAGAATTGACAAATGGGAATTCATAAATGTACAGTTTCTGTAAGGCAAAGGACAGTGTCAATTGCACAAAATGGCAACCAACAAGTTGGGAAAACATCTTTAACAACCTTACATCCAACAGAGGACTAATATCCAATATATACAAAGAAATCAAGAAGTTAGACTCCAGAGAGCCAAATATCCCAATTAAAAACTGGGATACAAAGTTAAACAAAGAATTCTTACCTGAGGAATATCGAAAGGCTGAGAAGGACCTAAAGAAATGTTCATGGATTCTGTTGGCAAGAATTTTATTGAGTATTTTTGCATCGATGTTCATAAGGGAAATTGGTCTGAAGTTCTCTTTCTTTGTTGGATCTTTGTGTGGTTTTGGTATCAGTGTAATTGTGGCTTCATAGAAGGAATTGGGTAGTGTTCCTTCTTTTTCTATTTTATGGAATAATTTGAAGAGTATTGGTGTTAACTCTTCTTTGAAGGTCTGATAGAATTCTGCACTGAAACCATCTGGTCCTGTGCTTTTTTTGGTTGGAAGACTTTCAATGACTCCTTCAATTTCTTTAGGCGTTATGGACTGTTTAGATGATCTATTTGGTCCTGATTTAATTTTGGTATTTGGTATCTGTCAAGGAAATTGTCCATTTCCTCCAGATTCTCCAGTTGTGTTGAGTACAGGCTCTTGTAGTAGGATCTGATGATTTTTTGGATTTCCTCAGTTTCTGTTGTTGTATCTCCCTTTTCATTTCTAAGTTTGTTAATTTGGATACTTTCTCTGTGCCCTTTGGTCAGTCTGGCTAAGGGTTTATCTATCTTGTTGATTTTCTCGAAGAACCAGCTCCTGGTTTTGTTGATTCTTTGTATGGTTCTCTTTGTTTCTACTTGATTGATTTCAGCCCTGAGTTTGATGATTTCCTGCCTTCTACTCCTCCTGGGTGAAATAGCTTCTTTTTGTTCCAGGGCTTTCAGGTGTGTCATTAAGCTGGTAATGTATGCTCTTTCCATTTTCTTTTTGGAGGCACTCAGGGCTATGAGTTTTCCTCTTAGCACTGCTTTCATTGTGTCCCATAGATTTGGGTATGTTGTGTCTTCATTTTCATTGTGTTCTAAAAAGTCTTTAATTTCTTCCTTTATTTCTTCCTTGACCAAGGTATCATTGAGTAGAATATTGTTCAATTTCCACGTGTATGTGGGTTTTCTGTTGTTTTTGTTGCTATTGAAGACCACTCTTACTCCATAGTGATCTGATAGGAGGCATGGGATTAGTTCAATCTTCTTATATTTGTTGAGGTCTGTCTTGTGACCAATTATATGGTCGATTTTGGAGAAGGTACCATGAGGTGCTGAGAAAAAGGTATATTCTTTTGCTTTAGGATAGAATGTTCTATATATATCTGTTAAATCTAATTAGACACATGATGAACGATTCTTTGCTAACAACATACATGTATTGGTCGGCCTTATATTGCATAGCTAAACTGCATTTGTCAGGACTCCATGGAGAGAAATGCACCAAAAACCATCTGGTGGCATGCCATATTTTCTTACCACTTCTGCAGACTCGGGCTTACTGGCAGCGTGATGTCAGCTGAAGCAAGACCCGTGGAGGACAGGATATGCTTGGAGGATATAAATAGGTCTCACAGGGCCTGGAGAAATGGCTCAGTGGTTAAGAGCATTGACTGCTCTTTGGGAGATCCTGAGTTCAAATCCCAGCAACCACATGGTGGATCACAACCATCCATAATAAGATCAGATGCCCTCTTCTGCTGTGTCTGAAAACAGCTACAGTGTACTTACATATAATAAATATAATCTTTAAAATAAATAGGTCTCACAGACAGTGGCGGAGGATGAGCTTGACTTGCTTACAGCACCAGTTAGTGCAAATCTTGTGGGTCTCGTGTCTTCACTGATCTTCACTACCCAGAGAGGCACAGCCCAGAACTTCTCCTGGTCCTCCCTGGTCCCTCCTGTTAACTTGTGCTGAGACTGAAGCCTGGCTGTCCCTGCTAGGTAGTGCCACCACAGTTGATTTATGTTTGCTGTCCCTACTCTACCAAACCAGACTGCTGGTACACCTATAAAGTGTTCGGGTATGGATGGAGCTGCCATCTCTAACCATGAAGTAAACTGCCGATTTCCAGACAACACAGACAGGAGTTGCTCCAGAGAACCATTTCTAACCAGGTCCACTTCCCCTGTATCCTTCCCCCACCCCCACCACCCCTGCTACCTCTGGTAGGTGGTGGGCTAAAAGGAGGTTAAAGTGTTTAAGAACCATTATTAAAAGTAAGGTTTGAAAAAATTAACATTACAACCTGTACTATCCTTTTCTTTATAGACACATAACTATATGTATATTGTTTCTGAATCTCCATCATCAGTTAAGGAACAGAGAATGGATGCACAGTAAGAAAGGACATAACAAGTGTCTTAACTACCAATAGCTAACGATGTTTGGGTGACATAAGCTAGATCTGATGATTGAAAGGTGAAAGCATTCTTAATATGTGTGTGTGTGTGTGTGTGTACATATATATCTATCTTGATATATATGTGTATGTTTAGTGAAATATTAAAAAAGTAGAACCGTCATGTTCCCGCTCTTGCCCTGCTACTGTCTGGATAACCTGTTCTTATCTTGTTGGGATTCACTGGCCTGGAGCTCCGGAAATGTCTCCACCCAGCTCGCTAGGTTCCCACTGGCAAGTCACTACCATGCCAATCCGTGCTTCAAATCCCCCATGGCCTTTGTGGTGCACATGTGGCAAACCCAAGCTTTGCTGCTGTAGCTTTCTCTCTTAAACCCAGATGAGCTGCTGAGTGAAGGAAAATGCAGCACAAATTTAGTTCAGAAACAACTGGTAACTCAATCTCTGGGTGCCACAACTAGACTCTAATCTTGCAAGCCCTATTAATACATGATTTCTCCAGTGGTGAATCCTTGGGGATCTGCCATGATACCAGGAAACTGTAGCAGCTATATCTAACCCATATGCTGTCCCCGTTCCAAAAAGACTAACTCTCTCCTGCTTCATTTTGTGAAGTTATCATTTCTCATGTCTAGCTCACTAGGAAAACCACAACTCAGAAGTTAGTAAGTGGCCAAGGCTTCCTCACTCTTAACATTGTTAAGCAGGTCTGGAGCAGACAGACACAAAGATAGACCGGATCACTGGACCACAAATTAGAATAGGCAGGGGGAAGTTTGCCTGGGTCGGCCTTCTAACCAGAAGTCATCCTGAAGGAATCTTGAGTCACAAGTAGTTAAACTGATCCTTTTAAGAGTTACTCCCATGCTAAGGCCCTGCTGTTCCTGAGAAGCTGTCTAGTCTTCAGGTGTGTGCACTTAGGAAGGGAAGGGAAGGGAAGGGGAGGGGAGGTGAAGGGAGGGGAGGGGAGGGGAGGTGAAGGGAGGGGAGGGAAGGGGAGAGGAGGGGAGTGGACCTGTGGGGGAGGGGAGGGGAGAGCAGGGGAGGGGAGGGGGAAGGGGAGGGAAGGGGAAGGGGAACTTAGGTATTTTCCTTCAGGATTTTGAAGTTGAGTCATTGACTTGAAGAGGATACTTACAGCATTAAATATGGAAATGATATGAGGGACAGCAATATACAGGTTCTTTAGGATGCTACCACGCCCATGGTCGTTCTTGTCAATACTGTTACTGGATTTTGTTTAATTTTTCCATGGGTGGTATCTCACTATGTTGCCTAAGGTAGTCTTTAACTTGTGGGATCTTACTATGTCAACCTGCCAGGAGACTGAGACTACAAGTACTTAGCAGCCCTGTAAATTTGTTTTTGGAAAATAAACATATCTTTCAGCTTTTGTTTATTGGAAATGATATCTGCAACTTTTTCACAGTTGGTATCTTTTATGAATATACTGTGTATATTGTGTGTGTTGTGTCTGTATCTATGTTTGTGTGGGTGTACGCATGCTGTTGTGTGAAATTCTCATGGCATACAGCAGGGTGGCATACAGCGTTTTGATACTTTGTCTTTCTAGCTGCTATGCTGGTTTTAATCAGGAAGCCTGTGCTTTTCAGCCGCCTGCAGAGGGTTCTGTTCTCCAGAGGCTACATGGCTTCCTTAAGTTTTCAGGACTAGTTGGTAGAAGAATTGGAATTTGAACCCAGATTGGCTTTGAGCTTTCTTTTTAGGACAGCACAGAGCCACTATTCACTCTCAGCCACAGTTGGCATGGATTGTCTCTTTTTCTCATTTTCTTCCACTGTCTCTCTGGTCAAGATGGGTCTTAGACTCTGTGCTCAGAACACAGAATTAGCATTTAGTAGGCAGTCTGTACTGAAATACTGGAACACCAGGAACACATACTGTTTGCTATCATAAAGAAATATTTAAAGTGTACTGATACCAGAGTATATGTGTTCATAGATACTGTCAAAGTATAAGAAACTATGTAATAATATCTAAGTGTTATATTTCTGTAGTTTAAGAGTCAAAACCCAAAAAATATAAGGTTTAATTTTGTAGTGATTTCTTGATGCCCAGGGCACACAATCAAGTGCAGGCCTCTTGGGTTGGAGGCTGTGGGCTTCACTCAGGAACACAGTGCCTGTCTAGCTGGTGGGCACTGCTCTAGTCTCTCTGCAGAGCATGGCAGCTGTTTTAATTGTACTCCTCTAAAGAAAAGGCAGACAGGAGGGTTTCATGGTTTGTTTGTCTGTTTATTGTTTTGGGTAAATTTAACCAGCAATCTAGTCGAGCAGTGGTAGTGCAAGTCTTTAATCCCAGCACTCTGACAGAAAGGCAAGTGGATCTCTGAGTTCAAGGCCAGCCTTGTCTACAGATTGAGTTCCAGGACAGCCAGGGCTGCACAGAGAAACCCTGTCTATAAAAGCATACCTCCCCAACCCAGTGGCAATCTAGTGAAAACTTATTTTAAATTTTAAATAGTTTATCCTTTAAAACAAATTCAGGCAGAATATCATGTAGACCAGACTAGCCTTCAACTAGGTAGCTGAGAATGACCTTGATCTCTCGACCCTCCTGCCTCTTCCCCTCACGTCTGGAAATTACAGCCAAGCACCACTATGCCTGGCTTTAAATAACCTATTTCTGCAAACAGACAAGAGCCCTCTCCTGCTCTTTCACAGACCCCAAGCATAAAATAAAATTTAAGCATTTTTTAAAGGAAAATATTACACCAATAGTCTATTACAACAGTTGCTTGTAATTTTTTCTCTCAAAGGTTAGTCCTACTCTCTCTATTAATTTATACCATTACAAAAACACTTTAGCGTCAAGATATTCAAATGTTCATTTTCCACAAAATGTTTGAAGGTTCCTCAGTAGATCCCAGGAATTTATTTCAATGGAGTCTTTATTTGGTCAGTCAATAATTTAACCAGCAGTTGTTGAGAGCCAGTTATGTGCTAGACACTGGCTTGGTGTTGAGGGGCACAAGACTCAAATGCACTGTAGCTCTACTCAACAGTCTTTTGACAGACATTGAAAACTCACATGTCCCTGGTACAAGCAGCTACGTTCCTCCAGGCCTTATTAAATATCTCTGGTACACGTGGGTCACCTGATGAAGGTTACCCTATTTAATACGATGAATGCCTGCCTGAAGGCTTGTTTTGCTGTTATTGCTGTTTTGGTTTTGTCTTAAAACTTCTTAATAATCTAGCAAGAAGGTCATATCAACTCTTTGGTTCTGCAAAGTCTGCTGTATGCAGCCAAATATTAACTAGAGCAAGGGTGGTGTAGGGATGTAAGTGACTTAAACTCTGTTCCACACAATTCAGTGGCATTCACACTTGGATATCGAGAGTATAATTAGATTAGAAAACCATACTTGCTGGGGTCAAAGGCAGCTTCCAGATCTCCAATGCTCTTCCCAAGTTTGAACACTCAAGGTGAAAGAATTGCAAGGTGTCCCAGATTGGGCAGAATTATTATCATTGAGAACTTATTCACAGGCCCACTCCTAGCTGGTACAGACTGTAGTTTGTGCAAAGGCTGAAGGTGTTCTTCCTCACCACATTTATTCTGCAGCACATTGCCCCTGGAGAGACAAAAGGAGAGGCTGTGTGTGTGTGTGTGTGTGTGTGTGTGTATCAGAGTGGGGGGGGGCAGGAATGCAGCAGGCACAACTCTGTCTTAGCTACTTTTCTATTACTATGCGGAGACACCATGACCAGTGCAACCTATTATTATTTCTTTTATCCTAATGTCTTTAAACACTGTTGAACTGACATTGGCTAGGATCCTAGTTTTTTTTTGGTTTTTTTTTTTGTTTTGGTTTTGTTATTGTTTCTAAGACCGAATTTCTCTGTGTGGCCTAGAACTCAAAGAGATCTGCCTGTTTTTGTAGTGCTGGGATCAAAGGTGTGAGCCACAACTGCCAGGCTGGTTTCCTGTCTTTTGTCATTCTAAACAAAGCTCCCAGGAATGACAGTGCTGCTTTCCTCAAATAGAAATACACCTATGCTTTTCTAGAAATTCAAAGGGTACATGCTTTTGTAATTACTACACATGCTGCCAAATGGTTTTCTGACCATTATGGCCTGGAAAACATGGCAACAGGAACTGGAAGTTGTCTGGTTATGCTTTATCCACACACAGGAAGCAGAGAGAGGGGGAGAGGAGGGATAGGGAGAAGGAGAGGGAGACAGGGACCAGGATGTGGGGTCCCTAGGGATGTGTTTCCTCCAGGAAAGTTCTACTCCTGAAGACTCAATAGCACCTCCCCCCGCAAATAGCACCACAAAGTACAGCAGAAAGATGTCTCTTACCTGAATTACCACTCAGATGGACCAGTTTATACTTTCCACAGCAGTACATGGGTGTGGCTGCTCTCCACACTTTTGTGCAGGAAAGTATTAAAATGGTAATTATTGACTTCAGTAACTATTATTCCAAGTTGCTTTTCTATAATGTCTTAAGAAGAAAGCACATTTTGTCACACTCTGAGTGCAAACAATGGTGGGTAATGATTTAGCATCTCAATTTCCTTGGTTAGGGCCTGGAAACTCACTTGTGCTATCTGTCTAATGTCATGTAGCAAATAAATAAAATTAGTACTGGGTCTGGAGCTCCAGTCTCCAGCTCTGACCTAGAACTTTTGGTAGTCAAATAAAGCATCTGTAACATTTGCCAGATGCTAAACTTCTTGCATCTATAATTATATGGCGCCTAAGATTGGCTTTACTTTGAAGGTAAGGGCCAGTGTAGACTGCTCTCAAAATCCTGGACTTAAAATGGGTTCCTGACTTAGCACTCCCATTAGCTGTGAACACATGGTTGTGCCAACATGACTTTACATTTTAAGATTATTAAGCATCAGATACCCCCAAAAGTACAATATGTAACTTACATCTACAGGATAACTAAAGGCATCTAATTGGACTCTAGGCCCATTTAATAATAGGGAATTCATACCTGATACTGTAAACCTATCCAGCTACCAATGACTGGAGTGGTCATAGAACCTACAATAGAACCTACTCCTGCCATTTTCCCAAAACACCACAATGTCTAACTGGATTCTGAATATTCATTCCTCTGTGTCCACAGAAAAGTCATTGATGACACAGTAACACACACTAGATTCAAACATGGACTTGAATATACACCAGAAGGAGGCTGTCTAGTTGTTTTCTCTCGTGGAACACCTGTTGTGGGGCAACCTCTGCTTCCTAGAAGTCAGGAAGAGCAAGAAGGAATAGTACCAACTCTGCACCAAGAAAGCTTTCATCCCCATGTGGAGATGTAAACAAACATTAGTTTCAGAAGTCATGGATCCTTTTAGCCTAGTCCTTCATGATGCAGACAACATTGTTCTATACTTTTGAAATAAATTTAAAACTCTTAACATTAGCCACCATTTACTGAGGTCTTAATGTGTGGGGTAGAAAGCTGTTTTCTTTGACTTACAAACTGGCTCTTACAAGGTCTCTATTAAGGGGTACGGCTATTACTTTGTTTCAGATCAACTCTAGCACACAGAAACTAAATACATTTTCTATAGCAAACCACTTCATTATGCTTTCCATAATGAAGCCCTCAACTGAGGCTCTGAACTCAAGGAGTCTGATTTCTAAGCATGTACTCTTAATCAGCAAGTATAAATTTCTGTATTTTCTTTTTTTTACCTAAGGGTAAGTTTTCTTCCAATTCTAAAATGAGATATGATTTATATCTATAGAACTCACCCCTTCAAGTCCCTCCCTCAATGTCTTTTACGATTTATTTTAGCCAAGCATGGTGACACACAACTTCAGACTCTGTACTTGGACACCTTTAATGCATTTACTAATTGAAGAATATTGAGGTTGTTTTGACCTTTTGAATATTATGAAATATGTCTTACAAATATTCCCTTGTAAATTTTTGTGGACATAGGTTCTTAATTATCTTGAATATACCTAAAAATTAACTTTGTATTTAACTTTTTGAAGAATTGTCAAGATGGTTTCCTAAAGTGGATTCACCATAAGTGTTTAGTAAGTCCAAGTACCTCATGTAAGCAGACCATTCAGTATTCATTCTTGTGTTATTGGTTTATTCACTGGGCAATTTTCCTCAGGTCTGGCATATGCTATAATACATTCTCTCTCTCTCTCTCTCTCTCTCTCTCTCTCTCTCTCTCTCTGTCTCTGTCTCTCTCTCTCAGTGCATGTGTGTGTGTGTGTGTGTGTGTGTGTTTATTGACACTTCTCTTATGGCCAATGATATATATGCATTCATTGGTCATTTGTATATTGCCTGCCTTTCCCTAAAACTATTTTCTTAAATCTCTTTGTTTCCTTGCTAAATGGTCTGAATGTGACCCCTGGAGTTCATGCATTAAGTGTGTTAATATTTGCTCTGAGTAGTACATGCACACACACGGAATCCCATCTAGTAGAGAGGCTGACATAAAGGGACCATTTGAGCCTAGGTTTTAGAGACCAACCAGGGAAACACAAGAGTCGAAGTCTCCATCACAGAAACACAAAAACAAGCAAAACTCAGTGGCTAAGAGATTGAAATGACCTTGGGGGCCATTACGAGGTTAGTAGGTACTGAGGAGAGAGTCTTCCTGAATAGGAGTAGCACCAGGTAAGGACAGTACTTCCTTTTATTCCTTTGCTCTTCTGTCTCTTCGACCATATGGGGACTCCACAAGACTGTCGTTATTATGCACTACATTTTACAGCCTTGACATTCCCAGCATCCCCAACTGTAGGAAATTAATATCTGATTTTTATAAATCAATTGTGGTATTCTGTGGTGTTGAGTCAGATGGGCTAAGACACTGTCCATAATGTAATAATTACCCTGGGCCCATCTTCCTTGGTGATGTAAACCTAATAACCTATGTTCTAACAGATGGTAACAATAGCCTGTTCAACCTGGTATGCTTTCAAACCCATTGAAGAAAATCATCATCTATAATTATTAGTAATATAGATATTTTTTAGAAATTATGAATATTTAGTCTGATTCTTAGAAATTGGTGATGGATATAGTCTTTTTAACTTTGACATGCTGTTCTTCTTCACTTAAATCCACCCTATAAGCTTTGCCTACATATTTTTCAATAGAGTAAATCTGATCATGTTCCATTCTATCTTAAAACCTTCTTTATCTTTCCAATTACCATCAAAAATAAATACCATCTTCAAGGCCAGTTGGTGGTGGCATATACCTTTAATCCAACCAACTAGAAGGCAGAAGCAGGCAGATATCTGTGAGTTAGAGGCCAGCTTGGTTTACATAATGAGTTCCAGGACAGCCAGAGCTACATAGAGAAACCTAGTCTCAGAAAATCAATGTGTGTGAGTGTGTGTGTGTGTGTATACACATGTATGTTTGTATGTATGTATATGTGTGTATATGTACATATATATGTATATATGTACCATCTTCAAAATGTTTTCATTATTTTCACTTAAGAAATTAGTAAGAGATAGTTTGTGTGATAGCCTAGAACAGACATATATACACAGAAATCATGCAAATAAGCACACGTTCACCCAGAAACAAATAAGATTTCTTTCTTTTTACATGTTACTAAGTTAGTTCATTGTGTTGTTTGTTTCAGTTTGGGCAGTTCTGGGGCTGGGATCCAGGCCTTATGTCTGCTTAGGATGCAGCTGTTCATGATAAGATACACAATTTCAAAAGTAAGACTTATACAATGTCACTCTGAAACATGTTCAAATATGGTGAGTTAGGGTTACTATTGCTGTGGTGAAACACCATGGTCAGAGCAACTTAGGAAGGAAAGGCTTTGTTTTGCTCACAGTTCAGTCAATCTAACAGTACAATCATCAAAAGCTATGAGGGCAGGGACTCACAAAGGCAGGGAGCTGGAGGCAGAAGATCCTATGCCATAGAGGATGCTGCTTACTGGCTTGCTCCCCACGACTTGCTCACCTTACTTTCTTATAGAGCCCAGGACCACCAACCCAGCAAGGGTACCACCCACAATGGACTGGGCCTTCCCCCACTGATCACTAATTAGGAAAATGCTTTATAGCCAGATCTTATGGAGGCATCTTCTTAATTGAGGTTCCCTCCTTTCCAATGACTTTAACTTGTGTCAAAATGACATAAAGCCATCCAGTACAGTAAGTTTCTGCAATTCCCACAAATCTTCCTGTAGCATAACTCAAGCCTGTTTGTAAAAATCATTTTCAAAACTAAAATTACATTTATTAATTTAAGAGGCATAAAAATCTATATTTCTTCCTTTGAAAAAGGCGGGGAGGTGCCCAGAAACCTGTGTTTTTTATTAACTTTCCCATGTTCATTCTTCAGAACAGGTTGAGAAGTAACTGCTATTTTCTATAACTTTCTGTTCTTCCCCCATCACTTCTCAAACACTTTTTTTAAACAACACTTTTTTTTCTATCTAGAATCAGCCCTTGTTACTGACATCTTACTGGGTCCCTCTACTTATTCCCTGAGCATAAGAATATCTCATTTCCCTAGATTTACTATAAATCCATGCTCGGGTCTTCTTTTGATGACACTTCTTTTGTACTGCCCCATATCCTATACACTGTAAACAACCATAGTATAGGACAACATTTGTCCCCCAGTGGGGACCACAATGGTCCAGTTTAAGTCAAGACTTTTGTGTTTGATGTGTTTGAGGCAGGGTCTTACTACACAGCCCACACTACTAGCCTTGAATTTGACACTCTCTTGCCTCCACCTCCCAGATTTGTGGGATTACAACTATGTACCACCAGGCCGGCCCTAAAATAAGAATGCATTTAAATGGAACCTTTCTCTGTGGGCCTAGGTCAGTTAAGAGAGAGTTTAAGTGAAAGCAGATTGTTGAATTTAATGAGATTATGGGCATACATAAGTGAATGGCAACCTTTGCTGGGAGGATATTTATGCAACCTAGTCTTTGATTAACTTTCTCAATATTCTCACTATTCTCAATATTCAGGCATAAGGCATAATGATCAGATTTAAATGCTTATATCCAAAGTAGTTCAGGGCTTAATTTTTCCTTATCCTATCTTATGTTAGGTTCCCTTAAGAGTACCTGGTCTCAGAGCTTCTGGACTAATTAATATCCACTTATCAGTGATTGCATTCCATGTGTATTCTTTTGTGACTGGGTTACCTCACTTAGGACGATATTTTCCATTTCCAACCATTTGCCTAAAAATTTCATGAATTCATTGTTTTTAATTGCTGAATAGTATTCCAATGTGTAAATACACCACATTTTCCGTATCCATTTCTCCATTGAGGGACAAGCTCTGAATACTCAAGACATAAAATTAGCATATCTTCATGTTCATGGGAGCATGAAGAAGGAAGGAGAAGGCCATGATCCTGGAAAGGCTTGATCCAGCATTGTAGGGGAGTACCAGGACAGAGAAAAGGGAGAGGGTGATTGGAGAATGGGTGGAGAGAAGAGAGCTGATGGGACATATGGGGAGTAGAGAACTGGGAAAGGGGAAAGCATTTGGAATGTAAACAAAAAATATAAAAAAGAAAAAAGAAAGAAAAAAAGAGTGCCTGGTCTCTGTGGCCAGAGATATCCAGTCATCATGTCTTTGAGTTTGGAGCAAATCAAATACTCCAAACATTCTGTTCCCAACTTATTTGGCTGTGCATGTTCAGCTCACTATTACGGTATTATGTTTTCCATTTTGCATGGGCATAAATTAAAGCACAGAGAGGACTTGATTAGCTTGGGTTCCCAGAGTGACTGGCAATGATGGGAACAAAGGCTTGCTCCCCAGTCTCCTGGCCCAGCTCACTCAGTACCCAACCACAGGTATGTTGCTCTTTTGCTAAGGCCACATAGTGTTCCTTGGAAAGGATGCCCATTAGCTTGGGAAGATGAAGGCACATGGGAGGCTTCAGAGGACCAGAGAGGCAGAATAAAAACCAGTGACTGTGGAAGGCCAGGTGAACATTCTGAATACAGTTTAGAAAACACATGGCTAGCTAGCACTTAACTGGGTCTGAGGGTCTTTATTTTGAATGTTGAGCCACTTCATGTTTATGGAAATAGCTATTTCTTCATGTACATGTCTTACTCTTAGTATAATTTTGGGAGACAGAGAGAGAGAGAAGGAGGGAGAGAGAGAGATAGAGATAGAGAGAGAGAATATATATTGTAAAAGTCACTACAAGCTTTTTACAGAGACCTTGAAAGGTAGTGCTGATCAAACTGGAATTGGAGATTTTCAATGGGCAGAAATCTGGCCTCCAGATACAGTTTAGAAGGATGTACCCAAGGGTCCACTGTAACTTCGATTCAATAGAGGTCTCTACTTGGAAGATCCATACCTGAGTCTTTCTCAGAACGCATCCCTTCTTAAACATGTGACTAGGTTGGTCTACCTAGAGTTTTGTGACATCAACAGCCCTGAGGCACCAGAGTTCACAGACCATAGTTTCTTTTCATAAAATAAATTGGTGAAATTTATTGCCATCTACACGTTTAATTTGCTAACTTCTTCATTGTCTTCTCCACTAAATGTATGCTAGGAGGAGAAAGCAGCACCTTATTCAGAGGCTTATCACCAGCACTTTAGAGCAATGTCTGGAGCCTAGCAAGTAGAAAAGGTGCATACACAAATGAAGCAACCTTGGTGACATCACTGGGGGAAATCCTCTTCCACATGTGCACTGCACTGCCCCAAGAAATTGCCTAATCTTGAGCTTTGTAATGACTTCAGCAAGTGCATTAGATAATGCCTAAAAAACTTCCATTGGCTTTGCAGAACACATCGGCAAGTCCTCTCAGTTCATTCAGGAGGACAGACTCCGAGTTTACATAACCAGTGTGGCTGGTGTCCTACTGAACCCTTCTTTTGCACATATGCATTAAGTGGGGGAGGGCAGGTGTCCTGGGTGTCCCAGAGCAGCTATATCTGAGCAAGCTATGCCTGCTGCCAGCAACAGGAGAGCTCTAATGAAAAGCAGAGGAAATTACAGTTGTTGGGTCTTGTGGTCACAAGGGCATGTGCTACATTTGCAAGGTCATCACAGGACCATTCAGGGTGTAGTTTGCACACATTCTGCTGCTGAAAGGGAGATTCTTTCTCCTACCACATCCTGCACATGGTTTGCCAGAGGAAGGGCAGGAGATCAAGAGCCTGGATGAGCTGGCTTGGTGTTTGCAGGCCACATCTCTAGTAAACCAATGACTCCCTTCTGACTTCCATGAAAGCCAACAGAGTTTATTCATTACCAAGTGTGAACAGCCATCACACAGGCTCCACATTGCTTTCTCCTGCCTTGCCAAAAAGCACTTTTCAAAAAAAAAAAAATTAAAAAAAATCTAAAATAAAATTATCAAGGTTTGATAGGAGGGAAACATTTTATCTTCCTTCATAGATGCAGAGAAATACAAGATTTATTTTGCCTATTATAAATCTAGGAATTAAAAGCAAACAGGATACCATTATATAAAGCTACATTTAGGAAACCACACACAGTGTACTTAATATGTGGATAGCATATGTGCCTCGCCGGCAGCCCCCCTCCCGGACAGTCCGTTCCCTTTTTTCTTTTCTCCCTCGGCCCGGGGAGGAGCAGGACAACTCCGAGCGTTGGCTCCAGGGAGCTAGCGCGACCCTGGGCGCGGGCCACGGCGAGGGCGCTCGGGAGGGTGGGGAGTGGCGTGGCGCGGGCAGCGAGCGCAGCCGGAGCACCTGGCGGGGGGGGGGGGGGGTAGGAGGCGGAGCGAAGAGCTGAGGAGGTCAAGGGGCGGGTCCAGGCGCGGCCGCTAAGAGGAGACCAAGAGGCAGGGCTGCACTCGCGCCCCTCAGCGAGGAGGCGGGCAGCCGGCAGCGCTCCCGAAATCCACCCCCACCCCTCAACTTGGCCCCAAGTTTTCGAGGCGGCTGCGGGCGGGCGGACGGGAGCGAGGGCTTCCCCGCGCCTTAGGTGAGCGGCGGGCAGTCGGGGACTCTGGGGACATTTGCATTTTTATAATAAGGCTTATGAAAAGAAAAACGGAATGTATGTAGGGGAATTTTGATCCTTTTCACAGTATCTGGCATACAGCAGGTGAACACTGAATGCAATAAATGTCTATTTATAATGATTAAGGTAAGAATTCTAGTTGCTGGATTTTTGACCAATTCCATCTTTATGTAACTTGTCACTATGCCTTATAGAGTGAGTGATCTTAGTCAATGGACATATTTGCTTTCTTCCTTAACTCTTAGGATATGGCTTGGCTTTGCAATCTCTGGAAAGCAGGGCATGGAAACACTGTTTTTTCTATGCACCGTATATAGAATGCCCAGTGCTGGAGTTAGCCACGAGTCAGAGTATCTACCAGGGCTTGTGCTTAGAAAAGTTCATTGTCTGGCTCATGGGGCTATATGCAAAGAGCTAGAATCTGTCCAACTGTTGATGACTTCCAATCTTACCTATTTTAAGTTCTCAGTTTAAATACAATTTGCCTGGGAAGTTTCTTGAAAGTTTAATATTTGGTTTTGTCAGGTCAGTAGGAGAAACTCTGGTATACCATGAGTTTTCAATATATGGCCACTGCTTTAAACTCTGCTGTCAAAGCAATATGGTAGACCCAAGCCCAGAAAATGGTCCTGGTTCTGTTACCAACTCATTTTGTGTTCAGCCTCAGTTTCCTTGGTTGTAAAGCAATCATATTAAATTAGTCACCCCCAACCTCCCCGCGGGATGCCTCAAATTACAAAGGCTAAGACACCCAGGCTCTGCACTGCTCTTCCCCCATGTTCAGAATTCACATCTTCATTTTTCAGAGAAAAGATTTCCATTGATTGAAAGAAAATGCAATGGAAAACATGTGGAGCTGTGCATGGTGGTGCACACCTTTAATCCCAGCACTCAGGAGGCAGAAGAAGGTGGATCTCAGTGAGTTCAAGGCCAGCCTTGTTTAAATACTATTTTCCTTTGTGTGTGGGAATGAACTCTCCATATGTAGTACTTGAAAGGCTCAAGTAGCCAGGCAAACAACAAAATGAGGAAAACAGGTGATGGTTGAAGAGACTGGTGGGGGAGGGGTGCCTGCTAAAAAGACAGTAGCTTCTGTTCCACCCCAGTTTAGAGTTGTTGAAAAGGAATATTTATGCTATACCTTTAGTTTCCCAACACTTACCTTTTGTCTCTGTCTAACTCACCCTTTATATATGAACTTTATATGTTGGCCATTAATTAAAACACAGGCCAAACAAAAATGCCCAAAGCCATCTAGTTTGAAATCTATACACACACACACACACACACACACACATATACTGTGCATATGTGTGTGTGTGTGTGTGTGTGTGTGTGTGTGTGTGTGTGTGTGAGAGAGAGAGAGAGAGAGAGAGAGAGAGAGAGAGAGAGATTCATATTTGTTGAGTATCTATGTCTAGAAACTAGGTAAACCTTTTGTACTAACCAAAGTATTTGGTTTTCACAATGATTCTATGAATTACTTCTACTACTACCATTTGGAGGTAGAAAGTTTGGGTTAAGTGATTTGGCCAGTAAGTAAAAGCTTCTACAGATAGTCAATACTATGTTTAAAAAAAGTCTCCTTGCTGGAGTTCTAACCACATACACAGTTGACTGCTGGGCATGCAATGTGAATAAATGGCACATGGGCTGCTGTATGGCAGAAGCTGCTGAGTCATATGGAGACAGCTGTATGATACCAGTTCAGTGCATACATGTGCGTGATAGGATAAAATACTGAGTACTGTGTACTTTTATACTTTATGATTTTTTAATAAAGCTCAGTTAGATCATTGTTATTTTTTAAAAAGAAATTTTAGTCTTTTTCTTTGCTGCAAGCAAACCAGACTCACTGAGCTTTGGATCTAGTACCATCTGTGTCCAAGGGCAAATACCCCTTCTCCTTGCCATATATAAGCCCCACTCATGGAAAGGCTCCAAGTCTTGAGTGATGATCACTTCCTCTGGGCTAGAGTATGAAGAAGAAAGTAAATCTAGCAGGAGTGGTAAATCCCCACAGACATCGATAAGTACTTGAGGTCAGAGACTGCATCTTTTATAGTTTGTCTACATACCAAAGTCATTAATATGAAGAGTCATCTTAGCAGTAGTGGTTGTAGTAGCGAAAATAATACAAAGAAGTTAGTCTCAGTCTGTGCTTTGCTATCCGCTTTCATGATGCCTAGGACTCAGGGATGTGTCTTTTGAGAAAGTAATGTGAAATCATCCCTCTCATGCTCCTCCTTTATTTCTGCTTTTTTCACCTAACCCTCATAAAATGTGTTTCAACCCTCACAACTCTTGCCTATAGGAATAAAACTATAAGATATTAGGAAGAAAAATAAAAATACTGTGGGGGAAAAAACCCTGTATGTTTATCTGTTTAGGTTGTTTCCCAGGGGCTTTTTAGGATACTTCAACACTATAACTTTTGTTTTTCCTTCTCTGAAAAAAAATATTTTCACTGTATATATTCATTGTGCATATACGCACATTTTATACATGTATCTGCTATTCATTGAGCCTGTCCTCCACTGCACTCCCCCCTCACTTTCCCCTTTCTAGCTTATCCACTTGATGTGGGGTGGGGAGAAGGAAAGAGCCAGTGACCCTGACAGTATTCTTCTTGACTGTCCATACCCATCACGTGAGTGGAAAGTACCAAAAAACCCATTTTCAGAACTGTATCTCGAGTCTCTGGCTCCTGAAGAAAACCAGTGTGGTTCTGATGTGGGACGGGAAGAGTGGTTTGCATTGGCACCGGCCCTGCGGGTGCTTTGGGGCTGGAGCACACACAGCTGTGGGTTACAGATGCTTGCTCTTCACTATTAATGTGGCCAGCATGTGAAACCATGGCACCGCAATACTACACAGAGGTCCACGCCTCTGATAGTTTGAGAAATAACTCCCAGCTGAAGAAATGTTTTCTTTGGAGGGCTGGAATACATTCCAGAACAGAAGGTCCTCTTTCAGAAATGGTAGAATTAACCACTGATTAATTCTAGTCTAGTGATGTTGGACTGGGCATTGGGGACTGCATCACATGTATCTAAGGGCTTGGCAGCTTTAACCAAAAGTACAAGGGGAGAAAAAAAGAAACGAAAAAATAAATTAAAGTTCCTTTAAATCTTTGGTTAATAACTTCTGCATTCCTTACTGCGTGTATATCACAGACCTTGTTGTATACACTCTCAAGGCATTGCATAGTTTCTTTGAAATCACAACTGCAAAGCATTAGTAGGAGCTGTCATCTGAGTTGAGGTATGATAGACATGTTTCTACCAATTATTATTTCCCTGAGGATGGGGGAATCAGAGGCCTGTATATACAGACAGAAGAAATGTGTATGGTGTTGGGTATCGCTTAAAGTTCAGTAACAAAAATTATCTTCTAGACAGGAATTTCTTCTCTCTCTCTCTCTCTCTCTCTCTCTCTCTCTCTCTCTCTCTCTCTCTCTCTCAACGTATGTGCTCCCTTCTAATGGTATACTTGAGAGAGGGTCTTCCATCTGCCATTGTTAGTGAGAATGTTTTCTCATCGCATACAAGTATTCAGAAGTTAGTTTATTGACTCTTATTGCACTTCGGGGGTATCTAATAAATAATTTATTAGCTTGATGGATATGTGGCTACCTAACTATGGAGCATGAAATATGCACTGTTTCTCTAATACACTGTAGGGAGACTTGTTTATAAAGTATTTAGTATTGGTTTTATAATGCACTGTTGACAACAGGAGACCACGAAGCTCAAAGATCAATCTCATTTTGGCCCACAGTATTAATGCTACTTTATAAAGCTATATGACAGGTCACTTAGACAGCGGTCCTTACAGAAAGGACTCTGTTAGGAAGGCTGGTTGTAGTGGCTGCCAGCACAGGAGATAAATGTCTTTGTCCATGTCCCTGAGATATTTGTTCAGTGGCTGTTGATACTGGCCATGTGATGGAACTCATCTTTTCCCTGGTCTCTAGAGGGATTCTGGACTAAAAGTGCTGAGTTCTCCTAATGCAATCCTCACTAATTGGGTAGAGAGTTGATGTGACTTTGGATCACATGGGCCTGGAGGTAGGAGTCAGCAGTAAGGGATGGGGGGCTTACCTCCTCAGCTTTGTCTCATGTCTGCTAATGAAGCAATATTCTTAGACATCTCCTCTCTCCTTAATTCAAATCATATATGTGATATAGTTCAAAATATTTCCAGTTTTTATTTGCTTTGGGGAATTTCTTTAGCCAGGAGTAAACTTGCAGCCATTTTTTTTTTAAATGCTCTGTATATATTTAGAATTGGGTTTATGAATAAATAAAGATCAAATAATTTGGTCTAAAATGTATTCTTGGCATTTTAATTCTTTTACATGAACTCATCAGTGTGGGAATGTATGTGATCACTGTAGTTCCCAAAGTTCTGTTTCTTTCCTGGGCTATATGTTCTGGAGCAAGGCATTACTCTCTGCATTCAGAACCCTTTATTGGTTTTCAGTATTTCAGATTTCAGTGTCAGTATTTCCAACTCCTAACTACATTGCCTTTAAAAAAAATTCTTTAAATTTTAAAAGATAAATAAATCTTAGAGAGAGAGAGAGAAAACGAATGCACCTATGTACATACGTATGTATGTATGTATGTATGCACCTGATTATCAAATCCCCTGGAGCTATAGTTACAGCAGGTGTGAGCCATCTCATGTAGGTACTGGGAACTAAACTTGGATCCCATGCAAAAAAAAAAAATTGTACATATTCTTAACTACTAAGCCCAATGCGTTGTCTTAAAGCCAACATTGTCTTGACTGGGAGGAGACTTCCTAAGTACTTTCAGGGGCAGCCCTCTCTGCAGTTGACCTGTCTTCTGATCACCACTCATGGATTCTGACCTTCATTGTGCCTTTTTTTTTTATTCGATATAATTTATTTACATTTCAAATGATTTCCCCTTTTCTAGCCCCCCCACTCCCCGAAAGTCCCGTAAGCCCCCTTCTCTTCCCCTGTCCTCCCATCCACCCCTTCCCACTTCCCCGTTCTGGTTTTGCTGAATACTGTTTCACTGAGTCTTTCCAGAACCAGGGGCCACTCCTCCTTTCTTCTTGTACCTCATTTGATGTGTGGATTATGTTTTGGGTATTCCAGTTTTCTAGGTTAATATCCACTTATTAGTGAGTGCATACCATGATTCACCTTTTGAGTCTGGGTTACCTCACTTAGTATGATATTCTCTAGCTCCATTCATTTGCCTAAGAATTTCATGAATTCATTGTTTCTAATGGCTGAATAGTACTCCATTGTGTAGATATACCACATTTTTTGCATCCACTCTTCTGTTGAGGGATACCTGGGTTCTTTCATTGTGCCTTTTTAAGTAGACTGTTCCTTTTCTCTTCTCCAGTTGTTCTCTAGTTTGTGCTCTTAACTGGAGTTGTAATATCTGTGTTTCTTTTTAAAAACATTAAGTGTATTTATTATTGTTTTAAGTAAAATATAATTACATCATTTCTCTCCATTCCCTTTCCTTAGTCTAACAACTTCCATGGCCCACCCTTGCTCCTTCTCAAGTTTCTGGCCTCATCTTCTTTAATTGTTACAATATGGTAGGGCCTGAACAAGGACAATGAGGGGGGAAAAGTGGAAGAGGGAAATCCCGTGGGACCCCAACCTCAGATAAGAACTACAGGCAACTAAGGGATGCTGAGAGAGGTTGTCTTCCCTATGGAAGATGCCCTCTCATTGGTTATTCAATGCCAAGTGTCTGGTCCTCAAAGCATGTATATGCAAGCAACTGAGTAGACTGAGTAGGTCCTATTTACACACACACACACACACACACACACACACACACACACACACACACACACACCAATTCCTGAATTTCTTTGTTTTTGTTGGGTTGAGATAGGGTTTCTCTGGGTAGCCATAGCTGTCTAGAACTCACTCTGTAGACCAGGCTAGCTTCAAATTCAGAGATCTACTTGCCTCTGCCTTCTGAGTGCTGGGGTTAAAGGGGTATTCATCACTGCCTGGCCTTAATGCCTGAATTTCTTACCAGGGAAAAATTTCTATATCATTCCTTTGTGTCTGAGGGATTTTTTTCCTCTCTTCAGAGAACCTTTTCATTTGTGTTCTTACCACATTCTCTCCTAGGACCCTTTATATCATTTTCCCTCTGGCTTAGATCTTCAATATCCTCTTAACTGTCTTGGTACCCTTCACTCACTCTAGATTTTTCTTTTTAAACCTCCCATAGTGGAAAACAAGCTGTCTGTTCCTAGGGACACTTCTTTAAACCCTGCTAGCTTTTCAAGCCCCAAGGTTATTTTACTGTTCCTGCCCCAAATTACACATTCCTTTGCTCCTCAGACTGAGCTAAACTGTATTCTCCTTTCTCTAGAAAGTGCTGCCAGCCAGATCCCTAGTGTCACACTGGCTCTTGTGATCTACATGTTTAATCGTGTGTATGTGTCTGCATCTTGGGAGGGGAGCTTGTGTGTGCACATACATGCAAGTGCCTACAGAGGCTGGAAGAGGACATTGGATCCCCTGGAGTTGGAATTAACAAGATTACAGGCAGATGTGAGCCACCCAACATGAAAACTAACTTGGGCTCTCCACAAGAGCAGCGTGCTCTTAACCAGTGAGCTATCTGTCCCATGTCCTTACACATGTCCTGTCTGTCATTCCTAGGGCTTTCATTTCATTCCCACGGTGTCTTTTGTGTTTTGCTTTTTTTTTTTCATCAGCCTTATCTGCTTATTTTACCTGTTTATTATAATAGTTCCCTGATTGATCTCTTAGCTTCCTTTTAGTTATGTTTTAATGTGTTGTCATAGATGTACTTTCTTTAAAAATATTAATATTTACCCTGTGTTGAGGTTGTCTTTTTGTAGAGTTGGCTGATCACTTGGTGGATAACAGAATAGCAACTGAGTGGACTGTGGGACTCTTACCCATAGTTCCATTACCCACGCATCTTCCCATTTATTACTGCTTTATCCATCATCCTCCCTGCACCCTAGTGAAACTAGATCACTTCTCTAGAGGAATATTGGTGGTCTCTCAGGGCCTAGAACAAAGGCAGCCTTTTCTTAGATGCTTCTTTCACATATCAGAGGGAAGGCATCCTTCCCTAAATCATAAGGATCTACTGTGCTTGCCTTAACACTATCTCTATTTATGTTAGGTCGTTTTCGCGCATGGCTTTTATTCTGTAGTAGATTATAAACCTGTGAGCAGGGACCATGTCTTATTTTGGTGTTCCCCACAGCTTCTTGTACTTGGTATGTGAAGCTTGATAAATAGTTCTTCAACAGTGAGTAAAAAGTTTTATAATGATTTTCTTGATGATTAGTAGAAGAAAATGGAGTAAGTTGGGGTATTGACTGGAGTGTGGCTCAGTGGTAGAACTTGTGTTTGGCAGCCCCGGTGTCAGATACCCACCCGACTGTCCAGTTCCTCCTTAAAGAAAGAATCTTAAGTGCAATGCTGGTTTGGCTTCTTAGCACACAGGCTTGCACTCAAGAAGCCCTGAGTGGCTCCCCTGTCCTGTCACCCTTCAGTGAGCTATTCTGTTATTCCTCATTGTTGTTTTCTTATGCTTCATATATTTAACTGTTGGTTGCTATACACCTTAGTAATTAACTCTTTTTTACAAGTGTTTGAGTGGTCAGAGGAGTATATTATATCTGTAGTTTTTAAGATAAAGTATCTTGATGCAACCAGGATTTCTGTAAAATACTGCCTGCAGACTATATAAAATTTCCTCTTCTAATCTCTCAACAGGCACATTTTGTGCCCTCCCCACCTCCAAATTGCCTCAGTTACAAATCAGAAGGCAGGCTTGGTGACCAGGACTGGCAAGCACATTTTAAAGTCCCATGCTGTGGAGTTGATCCATCTCAACTTGAGGTATGTTGTTCTTTCTTATTTAAGTCACTTAAATATGCTCACATTCTCTGACTGTCCTATTGAGGTTTGTTCCCACATAATTATTCTTTGTTCCACCCTCTTACTGTCTTTCACACTCATGTGCACGCTAGGAAATGAACGTGTTTACTTGCTTCTCAACAGTTTTTAACCTCTGAAGATACTGCATGAAATAGAATTTTGTGGCAATAATTCGAATGATTTTGATTGTGATAAAGTGTCTTCTTTTATTTCATCCCCTTTTTCCCCTTTTCATTTTTTACACATAGTTCTAGGGAAGATTTATTGTAATTGTCACTGTTTTTAAAATGGATGTGTTAGGGTAGTAATCTTTGAGAATTGAAATGTAACACATATGTAACACACACACAGACACACACACACAGAGACACACACATACACGTGCAGACTAATGAGTTTCCCTAAGATGATCATAACCAGGACATCAGCTGATGGACAGACAGTGCAGTTGTGTGTGAAAAGCTTCCTGCCTGCTTGCGTCCAGCCGAGGTCCTACACCAAAGGCCCCCACTCTCCCATTTAAGTTTTTTTAATTTGAAAAACAATCCAGAAATCATACAAATTTTCTTTGCATCAATATTTTTCACTTAAATGTATGTTAGTGTGGGCATATGCATGATTTTGTGTGTAAGCATGTTTTTGTGTCTAAGTAGTTTGTAAGGGCTTGTGTATGTTTGTGTATGTATGCATGTATGTATATGTGTGTATGTTCTTGTATATGTGTTTGTTAGTATGTGTGCATGTGTTTGTGCATGTATGTGTGCGTTTGTGTGTATTTATGTATGTATGTGTGTGTGTTTGTGAGTACTTGTATATGTGTTTGTATGTATGTATGTATGTGTGTGTTTGTGTGTGTTTGTGTGTATTGAGCCTTGTAACAGGGTTTTATTGTGCAGAAGTGAATCTCAATCTTCCTTCTTGACAGTAATTTAAACTATTACTGTGACATTTTTACTAGAGCTGCCAGCATCTCAGGCTACAGTTTTTAGAAGGAAGTAAATAAAAGCATTAATATTATCTTTACAATCCCACAACTTTCGTGGTCATATGAAAGTAATTCCCCAGGGCACTTCCGTGCCCCAGCCTGTTGGATTTTTGTCTTTTGCTTTTGCTTTTTATTTTTATCCTCATAGTCATTTAAGGAAAGATACCACTGATTCTTTCAGAAGATTTTTCTCACAGGACATCAACTGAAGCTTGTGATAGTAAGACAGCTTTTGTCACTGCTTGTACACACAAAAAAATTAAAGTCACTTTTTTACTTTTTAGATCAAAACAAAATAGGAAAATGTTTGATCTTTTGTAGGCATAAGATTTGTACTGACTGAAGATGCTTTTTTGAAATGTGAATCTTGATTCCAAGGGATTCTCATTTCCTTAGCATTTTGTAAGCTACCTGATCTACTGTACCTAACCACATCTGTCCATTTTCTGATCTTTTGCATCCATGGATTATAGCCTTTTAACATTTCTTGGAAGTGTATTCCGGCGCTCAGCCCTGACTAGGGTGTCAGACACAGCATCTCAGGCAAGTTAGACAAGTGTCAATTGGAGCATTTTCTCCTTTTCAGTAAAGCGTTTAGGCAATTTTTTCCTAAGTGGAATGTTAATGTCACTCTCTGAAGTAGCTCGAACCTTATTTAAGGGGCTTGTGTTCCTTTTCTGGTCACATAAAGATATTTTTACTGCATAAGGTTTTCTCTGTCAGTATTGGTCACCATTTTCTTCTCTCAGTGCATAGCAGCTGTTATATATGTCTCGTGCACTGATGTGATTGGTGTTCCTGTGAGTTCACATCTGAGTATTTAGTATGTCTATAATGGTTTGGCAGAAAGCTGACTATAAATGAAGGCATGGGTACTCTTACTTAAAAATTGAACAATGGTCTTATTCCTCAGAATCTTTGGGCTGTTTTGGCTGAAGCTACTATATGTTGAAATGTCCAACTAGGTTGTCAAAGCCATCTGGCATTTATATATAGTTATATATGAATATTATAAATATGAAGGAACAAGTGAATTCTAACACAGACTCTTGGAGGAGAAGGATTGAGATGCCAATCAAAGATGATAACATGAATTTAGATTTTTCTTCTCCTTTTCATAAAGACCCTTTAAGCTAATTTTAAATTAGCTAATTCATGGACTCTAAACCTAAATTCTTACCATAAAGATTTTAATAGAAAGAGTAATAGACTGTGTAGTTTAGATCGTTTACATATGACACTTGGTTACATTTAGTTGTTGGCGTGCATGAATCATATATCTTTTTGAGGATAGGATCTCACTCCTATCTGCTTTGAAACTCACTATAGAGATCAAAGTGGCCTGGGATTCACAGAGGTCTGCCTGCCTCTGCCTCCCAAGGGCTGGGATTAAAATCTGAACCACCATGTACCCCCATGTACCCCTTGCCCATGCGTCATCCTTTTAACCTGAATTAAAGACTGCTACATACATGTCAGTCTGCTACTTACAGCTCAGTCATCGAATAAACTGAAACAAGAAAAACAATTGCTAAATAAGAAAAATTTTCCTGGTTCCTTAAAATTTAAACATGAGAACCCATGATTACCAGATGTTACTGTTTGGGAACATTGGCAATCGAGAGACAGTTGTCCATCTCTTACAGAGATCGAAATGGAAAGAAAGAAATTGGAAATCAGTTGGCAAGCAAAGATTTAGGTGTAAATATTAGGTGAATCTTAATTGTAACAATGAGTATCTTTACATTAAGGAAGATAATTCATAGAGGCAGGCAGATCTCTGTGAGTTCGAGTTGAGGCCAGGCTGAGCTACATAGTAAGTTCCAGGACAGTCAGAGCTATGTGGAAAAAACCCTGTCTCAAAAACAAAACGATACAAAGCACAAACAAAAACACCTGTAACAACCAAACAAAACCGAAAAGATAATTCAGATCTTGATCTTTTATTTATCATTTTTTATTTTTATGATCTTTTTTGGTTATTTTACTTATTTACATTTCAAATGAACAACATTATCAACCAAGCAGCTCTTGATCTTAAGAAGTACTTTTAAATGTCATTTCTTCTTTTCTCCACAGAGTGCACATAGATGTGCTTGTGTACTCATTATGTTTGGGTTTATATGTGTTAAGGGAAACAAATATTTTACTGTCCTCTCATCAAATTGTATAAACATAGATAACTATACAATTATAAAGCAAACAAAAAAGTGGAAATTAAAATTTAAAATTGAAATTATTATTTAAAATTTAAAATTGAAATTATTATTAGCTTTACTTTTTCCTATTCTTTATATTGAACCAAATTTGTTCCTCCTTAACTTTGTGTCTGAAAAGAAATGGCACAATAAAGTAGGGGTGTCAGGCTTCACAAGGGGAAAGGGTGGCAGCCTTCACTAGGGGAAAGGGTGGCTGTCAACCTTCTTCCTTAGGAGTATGGAAGTGAGGGAAATATCTGTTCAGAGGAGTTTTCCTTCATTAGTTCTTTCTCCTTTTTTTTCCCACTTAACACATCTGTTAGCATTCCACACAAACCAACAGATGTTGCAAAGCAAGTCCTACACTTCGTTCTCAAGAAAAATGACATTTCCTCAGTTGCCTGCCCCACCTCTGTGACTGAGACCAGCCTGCTGCTCCTGCATAATTTGCATATATTAAGTTATGTGCCTTAATGCATTAGGAACCTGAGCTTCAGCATTCCTTTATATGTTAAGGTCGCATGTCATTAGTGACTAGTTTACAGGCTGCCTTAGAGTTCTGAGAAGGAAAGTGATTTGAGGATGGCAACCTGATTCTGTACACTGAGAGTGGATAGCCAGTTAGCAATATTTTTTTCTATAAAATAGATGAGTTACAGAAAGCTCGAGCTGTCCCACCACGAGGAAGTGCTGATTGTCATGCGATGTGAAGCATCATTTTTATTATTTTGGCAAGAACAGGGACAGTTTTGTCTTGACAAGTCATTAGATGAATACCAGCGTGTGTCACATGAAAAACCACTGATCTTTAACCCAGGTCTGTACTTAACCAAGCTTTGGAAGTAAATTGTGACTGAAGGAAGAGCAAAGGCCAGTACACTGTCATTACAGATTACAGAGTCTGCTAACAGCAGGAGAACTGACAGGCCCAGGGAGTCACAGGTGCGGTTCTGTAAGCTGTCAGTAGTCCTGCGTATGCTTCTTAAACTGTGTGCACAAGCCATACATTTATTTTATATTTGTTCAGGATTTACGTTGTAGCTCTAGCTAGGGAGGAAAAAAAAACTGAAAAAAAAGAAAGAGAGGGAGAGGGAGGGAGGGAGAGAGAGAGAGAAAGAAAGAAAGCCTTCAAGTGCTTTCTTAGTGCAGGGCCTGAGTTTCTTAGCACAGAACCACGACCTTTATATAGCTGCTATGTTCCCAGTCACAGAATGACCTTAAGAAAGCCCTGTGTTTTGAAGAAATTAAATCCAGTGAAGAAAAGTAAAGTTGGGTATGGTGGAGCACACCCTTAATCCTAGCACTGGAGAGGCAGAGGCAGGCAGATCTTTCGAAATCAACCTGGTCAATAAAGTGAGTTCCAGGCCAGCCAGGGCTACATGATGATACTCTGTCTTTAAAAAAAAATAATTGTAATATATATAAAGAAATGATGGGTTATATTCCCATAAACAAACAAACAAACAAACAAACAAAAAGCAACACAATAAATAAACTAGTTTATTCCAAAAGTATATGCAAAAGAGCATTCTTTGGCCTGTCAGTAGTCAGTAACTGTGACTAACTTTTCCATCACTGTGTAATTTTTGAGAAAATAAAAGAAAAGACCCAAATTCACCTCACTACAAAATATTAAAAAGATAGTAACATTCTAAGCAATCACTTGTGGGAATTACTGCTTACAGAGCGAACAGGAAAGAACACACTGCCTTCCTCTGTTGGTGGGATTGCACTGCACCTCTCTGTAGTCTTGTTATCCTACACTAACTGAAATGCAAATTCTTTGTAACTAATTGGATCTCATTGAGGGTACATGCACAGTGTGTAGTTATGTGCAAAAAGGTTTTCAAAAGTATGAATTTCCTGTAATTACAACTTTTAATTACTATCCAAAGTGTGCAGTTAGTGCAGGGTTAGTATATATGCTTAACTTTAAAAAATATTATTAGAAGCATGACTGGTGAAATGTTTGATAAATACCAGATAAAAACAAATGTGTAATTGTAGCATCTGTAAATTGAATTTAAACTATTTTTTAAAATTAACATTTAGGATTTAGAATTTGAAGCCAGTTGAGTATACTGATGGCATGTTAATAGTACAGGTTTTTTTTTTAAAATAAATAAATAAATAAATAAATAAATAAATAAACATTGTAAGTGTTAAAACATCATTAGTTATTTCCAGAGCTGCTTACCTTGTCCACTCTCCTGGTCTTATGTTAATGTTGTAAAAGTATTTCAGAGTTGTATGTGTGTATGTGTGTGTGTGTGTGTGTGTGTGTGTGTGTGTTACTGCTGTGTGTTATGAAGAAGAGTTAGTTACTCCTAGTTCTACAGTTTCTTCAGGACCTTGAGAGCTCCTTGGTGGACCTCTCAGTGTACACAGCCTAACTCTCAGTCTCAGGGACTGTGAGGAGCGTCACGTCACCTTTCAGATTTGTGATCCCCTAATCTGAAGTACATGACTTTGAATCAGGAAGAAAACAATAATTGTGAAAATGATGTTTATCCCCATGGCCTAGTTGTAAATAACTTGGATACAAAGGATTTCAGAGGGTTATTCTGTAATCTACAGAATGTTAAGCCAATGGAAAGCCTCAGGAGATGTCTTGGTGCCTTGGTTTTGTTGTTAGTCATTGACCTGAGTCTCTAAAAAACAATTCAAGTCTCTTACTGGCTAGAAAAGCATCAAGGTTCTACATTTCCCTATGGAAATGGATGGCAAGTTCACATAACATATTTTGGGACTTTCTATAGGAGTCAGAATTTTATGTTCTAAAATTTATTAAAAAATGGTTTTAAACATAATAAACAAAACATAAACATTCAAGGTTTGTACTTTAGCATGTTTATATATAGCTAACTCTTTGGACTGGTGTCTGTTGTTATAATGAAGCTTTTACTTTTTTTTTTTATCTGATTTTAGGAATTAACTAAAATTTTGTTTGACAAAATCCATCTAGGAGGTACAGTACTGTGTAATTGTTGTGATTTTTCTTGTGAATCTTACAAGGCTATCCTGATGGTTTTTTTTTTAAAGATTTATTTATTTATTATATGTAAGTACACTGTATCTGTCTTCAGACTCCCCAGAGGAGGGCATCAGATCTCATTAAGGATGATTGTGAGCCACCATGTGGTTGCTGGGATTTGAACTCTGGACCTTTGAAAGAACACTCAGTGCTCTTAACTGCTGAGCCATCTCTCCAGCCCTATCCTGATGTTTTTAAGGCGTGGCTACGGCAGGAATATTTAGGTAATAGTTTTGCTGCAGACTTGTTCGGTTAGACCTTGCAGTCAGAGAGACCGGTTTGCATACTCTGGGTAGCATTTTGTCAGAGGACTGTGGCTGGGCATAGCAGATTTGGATGTATTAGCTAGTCAACCTGATAACCCTGTACAGACTGTATTGATTTTCTAGGAGAGAGTTTATGAACTAAAAAAACTTGGGGTTGGTGTGTTAATAAACTGCTTCTCTCAGTCTGTCACATTTAATTATGGAGCTGTGAAGTTTAGGGGGGAAAAGGGCTAATTCAGTTACAGATTGTTCATAGCAGGGTCTCCAAATTAGCCCTTTGTTTTGTAATGCCACCTTGCTTGGGCTCGCGTTGAGCACATTTCTCAGTTTTGCCCTAATGAGTTGCAACACTGATAATGTGGCTGATGATCTTTCATTGATTTCACTATCACTTGCTTGTCTGGTAATTGATCCGTTGCTGAGCCTCTAGTTAATTATATCGGCTTTGACATGGCCCGATCCCTGGGGAATTTCAAGTCTTGTAGAATAACAGTTTTAATAAAAGTGTCTATTACTGCAGGTGCTTGCTGCTGCATGAAAATTGATTTTTGTCTTGTGGTGTGGTGTGGTATGGTGTGTGTGTGTGTGTGTTCGTTCGTTCATGCCTGTATGTGTGGGGGTTAGGGGAAATACCTGGGAAAGAAGAGGATCTCAGAACTGAGAAAAAGGGGTGGGGCTGGAAAAATAGGAAGAGGGAGTGAGGGAGAGTGGGGAAGGAGGGGGAAGGACTAGGAGAGAGGGAGAGGAAGCAGAAGAGGCCAGAGAGAACTTGCAGGGAGAGGATACAACAGTGCTTGAGGGGAGCAAGGAGGAAGCTTGCTGTTGACAGTGTCCTTAAGCCTCCCACAAATAACAGCCATTAGTGGGAAGGTCAGGAGCTGAGCAGGCAGCTTGACTGAGGCACTGAGTGCCACTTCAGAAATCAAGAGGCTAGCAAATTTTAGAGGGAGTTAAGTGGGTAATAGTAAAGGTACAGTCACCGTTGACAATTGACTCATAGGGGCTTTTCCCGCCCCCCCCCCCCTCGAAAGAATATTTTTATTGACCACAGGTAGACTTAATATATTTTAAGGCAACAATTCTTTGGGTTCTTGTTTGTCTCATTTCAGATATTGAATTTGCTTCTTTTGAGACTTTTTTGTGCTTAATGGTGGTGAACTGGAGGGAAGTTTAACAGAAAAGCTTTCAGGAGATGTCAGTTCTAGAAGGGAAGGCACATTTGTGTCAACATAGCGTACGGTTGCTCATCTTTTCTCATTGTCCACTAATGACACAGGCTGCCATCGAAACGCTTTTCTGTTTCTTTTGTTGTTTCTGAGAGGAAGGTTTATTGTTATTCTTCCGTTAAGAAGGAGCGAACAGAGTGCTACATTTGTCCTCAGTATTTGTAAGTGGCTGAAGATTAATGTTCCTTACATTTTAAGTTTAGGAAGGATGGCTTTTTCCTGCTGACTACTTTTATGAGATGGCATGAATTTAGCTTTCCATTTTGAAGTTACAGTGTTTATGTACAGCGGATTTTGTTCAGTTCTGCTTTTTCCATAAATAAGGGAGATAAATACTATCTAACAAATGGTTGTTTTGTTTTAAAACTGGTTTAATTAAAAATATGACCTGCTATCAGGGTTATATTTCATCAGGCAGGGAAACATTATAGAATTTTCCATAGACGTCCTAAATGAAAAATGGCATTTTTATATGCATTACTTTTTGCCTGAAATAGGACAGGTTTCTTTTTTTCTTCATCTTTTGCCCTTTTTTTATGATTTAAAAGGTTGATGTAGATGTCTTACCTGAGAACTTTAACAAAGGATTTTATTCTGCATGTGAGCTTTAAGAAAAGGTATTCATTTTTCTTCTCTTCCTTCAGTTCTCTTTACTTAACCTTCCATTTGGTAATTAATGGCCTGAGGTGCTGGGTATTAAGTGATATATATTTATTTTTGCATATGTTTAGTGTACATCTTCCATGTTTAACTGGTAGCTTTGCTTGTTCACCCTTTATAATATAAGGTCAAATCTCTGTATATTATTTTCCCTATGAGTTTATATGTGGTTATAAATAGCCCCAGCATTACGGTGTGACTTGTGGCAGCTAATATTTAAAAAGCCACTAAGCAAACTTTATGTTCTCCTCCAGATGAATCTTTACTTGCTTCCAGTTTAATTAAAAATATTTAAGTGTCATAGTTTTGCAAGTGTTAAAGAAAGGACTGGTGCTGGATATAACATGTTACAGCAGAAAGCATTGTTGGCAAAAATTCCCAGGGAGGAGCCCTGGCTTTCCCTGGCCTTGTGGGTGGTGATCGTGGCAGTCCGTGGAGTATGCACCAGTGTGTGTGTCTATCTGTGTATCTGGAGGGGGGTTAGTACAGTGTCATTTGGTGCCTGACAGTGGAACAGTGCAGTTGACTCCTAGCTCTGCTGTCCAATGACATGCAGTGGCTGAGGTTTTGAAGCTGATCGTTGGGTCTCTAGTGCTGCCTGCGCACCTGACAGGCAGCTGTGAAACTGAGCAGAGGCAAGCTAGGGGAGTCACAATCTATGCATAAATGATAGGGATATCTGTGCAGAAGGTGCGAAGGAAGCTCTGACCCCCCCTCCCCCAGATCTCCCCCTTCCTGAATGAAATGCACAGTTCAGCCAGCTTCTTACCTACACTGTACTCCTGCTACTGGCTGCCAAGAAGCTCAAAAAAATCCACCTTCACTTTTCAGTCAGAAGAGGCAGAAGTGGATGTGAGAGAAAGAGACACACAGAGAGACAGAGAGCCAAAGAGGGCAAGAGACTTGACTTTAAGAGACTCCTGTACTGACAACTCCATGCAGTTCGGAACCAGAACGACTGCGGCTGGACCAGGGTTCATGGGGACATGGCAAAACGCTGATACTAACCTCTTATTCAGAATGTCCCAACAGGTAAGTTACTTTTTCTTTCATTTTTTTTTTTTTAAAGAAACCTCGAGTTGTTATGTGCCCTTTTCTTCCTGCTACTTTTCTTTCTAAATGTTTTTGAAATTAAAAAAATATATATATTGTCATTTCTGTGTTACTGGAATGTGCAGTGTTACTTCATGGCTTCCCCAAGGGCTCTTTAAGGAAAAGGGGAGAAAGGACATCGAAGTTAGAGAAAGCAAAGGCATTTGTTGCAAAGTTTCACCTTGTGCAGCCTGAGCCCTGCCTTAATTTATTTCTTTGTTTCCCGCGAAAAAGAGAAAAGGCCACTCAACAAATGTATCTTTCTGACTGTGAAAGACTTGGTCAAAGTGTCTGCTGTCTCGAAGTAGGTCTTGCAACTGAACAGTCATAAAGCGCGGGCCCCTCACAGCAGCGGGTTTGACTTCTGGTGTCTGGAGCAGCTGGACTCAGACCCGAGCGAGGCTGTGCAGGCTTCCCTGCCAGCTGGGTCAAGCCGAAGGGCGGCAGGCTGCACTCAGGCTTGCTCTCGGCCTCCATTCCGGCTCTCGGTAGCTCGGTGCCTTCGCTCTCCCCTGTGCTCCCCTGACCCCGGTGCAGCCAGCTCGGCTTGTCACCTGCCCGCCACCTGCCGCCCACCGCCTGGCATGAGGGCGCGGCCCCTGCGTTCTCCCAGAACAGCTTCTCGCTCAGCCACTGGCAGCTCCGCTGCTGCCCTGCAGGGAGAGCTGCCTGGAGAGCGCCAGGGCAGCAGCAGACGGATCATTAATCACCCGCAGTGCTCGGTGATTTGCGCCCTGCGTGCCAGGCTCCTCTTGCACAATTGCAGGCTCCCAGGCTCCGCGGGGAAGCGAGGGTTAAGTGGAGGCAAAGGGGAAACAACCCAGAAACTTTCCTCTTTTCAGAAGTCTACCCCAAACCCATACAAAGCAAGAGTTAGTTTATCTTCCATGCAGCACCAAAGTAGTACTAACAAATATACTGGGATGTTAAGTAGATGGCAGTTGTTTAAAGATTGGTCTTGCCCCACTCGTTTAAAATAACTGCAACTGCTCTTTTGTATGTAAGAGTTCGCGGAAATTGAATACTTTGGGGTAGATTTTAAAATGTTTGGTAATGAAATAAAACTACTTTAAAGGCTGTAAACTGCCACAAATTTAGAAATAACAATTGCCCAAGAAAGTGCATAAAGCCCTGCTCTTGAACATTTAATTGGTAAACAGTTTTATCAGCCAGTTTTAGATAGGAGAAATGTATTTGAATAAGGTGTATTTGACATCCTGCAGAGGGACCCTGATAACTACTGATCCAGTAAGCTGAGATTTAAATGCAATCAACATAAGCCCAGTAAGCAACTCTTTATGTGCAATCCTTTTTTTTTTTTTTTTTTGTTTTTGTTTTTTTCACACTGAAAAGTTCCTTTCTTGTCTGACACAGATGCTGCTTGTCTCTGCAGAACACTTTTCGAGATGTTTTTCTGAAGCACTTTTCTGACTGGGTGGCTCTCTTGTGGTTGGAACAGAGTGTGTTTTCACTAACCTTAGAATCTAATAACTTGTGCCCCACTTTAAAATTTAGATATCACCAATCCGGGTTTTCCTTGAGTTGTGTGTATGTACATGCATGCTGTGAAAGGTTAGATTGCTTTAGGTTTTTCCCTCTAGTGAAAAAAGAGTTAATAAAACAGATAGAGATAATGATCAATTGATAAATGGCTATTGAACCACATAGATGTGTTAGATTGCTGCTTTGGCAAGAGCCCATTTCCAAGTAGATTTGCATCTAAGGAGACTTTAAGTGATGCAAAACATTTAGGACTAAAAGAAATAAAAGCAAATTACATAAAAATAGGTCAGAATTAGGAAAATAATTTAAATTCCTCATAGAGAAACTTGTATGATCAGCTCACTGTGGTGTTTTCTGTGTGTTTGCTTGTGTACCTGTATGAATGTACGTGGACTGTGAGCCTTGGTGCCTGTGAGAATAGACACAGGG